>NW_026988428.1:83510000-84110000 GCF_030222135.1 Aotus nancymaae | reverse complement strand
ATAATTTGTACAAAGTTAAATTGACATTAATTTTTATCTAGTGTATTTGAACCCTTCCTTCATAAAATATTTTCCCCCATGAGGCATGGAGAATATTAGAAAAAGAATTAAATATTCTTTCTAGTTTTCTGTTTATATGTTACTATGTATGATTATATCAAAATATTCAGCCTCTGATTATATGAAAATAATCAGTAGTTTATAGTTCTGATTATATGAAAATATTCAGTACCATGGAATGTCATTTTGCGGGTTTCATTTTAATTGAAAAATTAAAAAAAAAGCTTTGCTTCCAGAAAATAAATCAAATTTAAACATTCTTGAGAATACTTATCTATGATGATTTATTATTACTCTTTGAAGCATTTTTGGTTACATTGAATTATTTGCATAATTAAAGAACCACTTCTTAATTTGAAGCAATTAGGAAATCATTGCTTCATTGTCGGAACATAAACATGTTCAACTTTTTTTATTTGTAAGGAGAAGGCTTTTCTTCTGTGCTCCACAGCTTTTCAAGCAAGCAGAAACCCAACGATATCAATGTGTGTCAAGTAATCAACCTTAAAAACATATGGAAAAAAACTAGCCGTCCTTCGAAAGAAAATGTGGATTCCTTTTAGAACCTTAAACACATGTCAAAAGGCAATTTTGTTTTCCATTTATACATAATTCTATATACTGTATTTTGTGGTCTTACCTACACTAAAATAATTTATACTAGATCGGTATTTTTGAATCAACAGATGAACATTGAGTTCCACCATGTAAAGAAAGCCTTAATATTCAGTGTCATGTCTTCAAACATATTTTGCAAAAAAAATGTTTGTTTTATTTCACCATTTGTTAGCCTGCTGTTAGAATGATTTGCTAGTGGAAACACAAAGATCAATTCAAGTTAGGTAAAAGCACCATTAGGTAAGATAAAAGCCACATTTATTTTAACAAATACAGTGTGTAGGCAATAGCATACATTGCCTAACTTCCATGGTGCATAACATAGACTGAAAAACATGTTACTGTTCTCTGAGCATGGTTCATTGGTGTGAAACATACAATTACGTTTGCAAGTCTCAATTTAAGTCATATATAGTTTTTAGCTTAACTCATTGTTTGTAGTGTAATTTATTCCCAATAAGAATTTGAATATATTCCAGATGAACAAATTGATGTGTGAATATAGGACCTAAAACTGATATATTTCTTAATAAGAAAAATTTAATTTTGGAATATTCTTTACCTAAAATTGCTGATTTCTTAATCTTAAAATTGAATTTTGTTGAACATTTAAAAAATGAACTGACAATATCAGCAAATTCATACTTTTAAAGACACAAATCACCTAGGACAATGTTATAAAATGTGTTGCAGCTGGTTTAATCAATGAAATAAACTCAGTTTGGTTTCAAAGTACATAAATATTTTAGCTTTAAATTATCTGGAATTGAGCTACTGGCATTGGAACTTTTATTAATATTTCTTCCACACATATTAGCTAATAATCTCTAAAAGAAGGGGAATCTTGTTGGTTTTTTCTAAGTTATGAAAGTTCATAGAATTTTGTTTTATTGGAGTGAGTGTTCTACCAGTTTGAGAGGCAGTTTATTTGCAAACAGCATATAGTCACGAAAGGCATTAAACTGGAATCAGGGTGATGATGACAGAAGACGACAAACCCTTACTGAGGTTTCCATCATTATTTTAGGAGTACTATAAATGATGAGGACAGTGGAGAGCCCCATACTGACATGGAAGCACCAAGAATACCTCCCACAGCAGAATTAAATGATTTTTAGATTATTCACTTCTCATTAATCAGGATTTGATAATCACACACTTAGTTCACTTTTATAAATTAATAATTTCAAACTTTAGACTTTATAATGATAATTTTTATAATTTTATTACTTAGAAAATAATTTATATTTTTCCATCATTTAAACAAAGAGTAGGCCTGAGTCTCATGCCTTCTGCACAGCTTTTTACCTTCAAAGAAAGTTCTCTGGGTAAGATAGGCAGGGAATATGATGAAATTGCAAATTAACAGTCTACATACATCTAATATGAACAGTCTGTAAGGTATTCCTTTTCTTTAGTTTTAGGATTGCAATGGTAAGATTTGTTCTGCTATTCAACCAAAAGGGAATAATTAGAATCAGGTATTCTATTTTTAGGAAGTGAATACTTTCTTGAACAAAATATGAGAAAATTTCTTCACTTGTCAGATGAAGACTAATATAGCTATATCCCTGTACAGAGCTACTGTCTTCATCTTTTACTGAGAGCAAAACCAGGTCTTACATAAATAACAAAACAAAACAAAACAAAAATTACAGCTAACAAAAGTAGAAGTAGTGCTTTTACCAAGGAAACCAATATTTTAAAGGTTTAGATATATAACTGGAAAGATGTTCATTAGCATGCTGAAAATAACACTGATGACACTCAGAATATACCTGGTCTTTTACTTAACAGAGAACCATGCCATCCAGGTAACCAGTTCCAACTTTTCCTATCATTGACTTTATGGTTGTCTAAACAATTATCTTTTTCCCTAGGTGGGCTAGAAACTCCTTCATTTGAAAGACCTGAGTTTATCTAATGGCACCTATAAATAGGCTCATATAAAATTGTAGTAAATTGCAACAAATACATTGGCACCACAGGAAGTAAGCTCTGGAGTTGGATGTGAACATAATAATATTGCTGTCACCAAAAAAGGGGGAGAACCCTACTACCAGAAAATGTCCCTTAGCATCCTATGAGATGTACTGGGTGTGTATGAAAGTCACGTACTTGGAGGATCTTCATCCCTTTATTTATCCCAATTGACTTCTAGCTGTAATAGCAGTTTATTTTTAAAGGAAAATGTATCAATCTGCCTGGATTGATGAACACAATTCTAAAATAAAGATGTTCTGATTGATTTTGCCACTATTATTCCTATTATTTCCTGTACCTTAAAACAAAACAGACAAAACTTGGCAGTTTGCTGAGACTTCCCTTTTGTTAACCAAGCTGGCCACCTACTTGGACTATACAGCATTGATGAAACGGCCAGTAGACTATGATGGACTTCCAGCTGTCCTGCCAGTCCACTCACTCCAAACATAGCTTTTTGTTCAATTAATATTTATGTTAAAGATGGACAGCATTTGGAAAATGGGAAAATATTGGCTTTGTTAAGTAATTACATTCAAGGGGTATGAGAGGATAAATGCTTTTTTCCCCTTCTCTTAATTGCAAGGTAAGAATAGTTAAATTCACTGGCAAAATTTGACTCCCAGTAATTTTTGCAAACAGAGAGACACACAGCAAAGCTAAGAAAATGAAAACAATTTAGTAAGCTCTAAATAATGAAGACCTGGTGTTAACTCAGAAATATACTGAAATATTTTCTAATTATTTAGGTAGAGTCTGCATCCACTTGATCCTTTTTATATTTTCCTACTTATTGGAGAATTTGCCTTGAAACTATGTTTATTTTTTATTGTATTACATTTGCCTTATTTTTTAATGCCATGAATTACTGTAAAATAATGCTTTGAAAGGGAGAGTACAATATCCATTTATGAGAAACATAAGTAATTTTAATGTAAACAATCCTTTCTACTACTTCAGATAAAACAAAAACTAGAAATCACAATCAAGGTTTACTTAGAAGCTAAGATTGTTTAGATAATGAGCAGGTTTGTATATAGTACTGAGGAAGAATCATAACCAAACAGTGTTAGAAAGAAATGGACACCAACTATAAAAATTTGATATTGGTTAATAGTCTTTCATCTGGGAGACATGGACCCAGCATTCATTCAGTTAGTAAAAGTTACTAGTGAAAAAAAGTTCTTTGCAGCATTCTCATTTAATTGGCAAAAAAAAAAATATCAGATTATCATTTAAATTAGAATAGGTATATGATTGGCTGTCCATCGACCTCCATGCAAATGAATCATCATTCCTTTACTGGGCTTGGAAATAACGACAATGTATAAAAAATGGTGATTAAAATATAACTTTATAAAAATGTTTCCCTTTTCCTTTTTTTTAAAAAAAGAATTTACTATCTACAAAAACAAAAAAAAATCTTTATATTTACATCAAGATAACTATCATGACATATATAATAATATGAAATAAAATATTGAAAGTGAGTATCAACTTTTTAAATAGAGGTTTGGCTCACAGCATAAACAAGTGTAGATAAACCAAAACAAAACAAAACAAAAAGACTTTCAATAATAACCTGATCCTCAAATAATCTCTCTCTAGTCTCCCCTGCTGGAAGAAGCATGACTGACAACGGGCCAGATTGCAGATGGAAGCTACCTCAACAAACAGCGTGTGGAATACCACAACAGGGGCTGTCAGTGGGACCTTCACCCCTGAATTCCAAACTACAACCAAACTGTAAGTTGCCAAGAATCAGGCTTTTCCTATGTCTACACAAAAACCCTAGGTTGAAATATTCTCCTTCACCTCTTGCTACATAACCCAGAGTGGTTTTTCTGTTTCCTTTTCTTTTTCTACCACACATTTTGCAGCAAATTAAGAAGACACAGGAGATCATGCTGAAGTATAATTTCCTAAGCCTTCTCTGGCATCATTTAGAATTCTAACCTTATTAAAAGACCTGACTCCAGCTCTTTCCTAGGTGTTTATGTATAAAAAATGCCATCATCTCCTTAAATGGTGCTTTGATCTTAGGTGAGTGACATCCATACTCATAGACAGTTCCTATACATTCATTAGGCAAGTGGACTGGAAAATGCCTCAATCTTCCAGGTTTGAGGCTGGTGATAGAGCTCCTTCAAGTGGTGCATAGCAGTAATGTAATACCAAACAAACATGTGGCCCTCTCACCAAGCCCTTCAGTGCCCTCCATCTGCAAAAACTCCTTTATTGAAGGAAATGGAGGAGGGCATTTGGAATGGCTGCCTCCCAGAGACACTCCAGAGTGAACTTCCTTCTGTTTGTTCACATGTACTCAGTCATTTGCTACAGCTATTCTATGAATTACTGAAACCACAAAAATCTCTTTACATATGCACACACATGCACACAAGCACCCTTTCACACTGTTCCCTTCGTCACACACACACACACACACACACACACACACACACACACACACAGTGTTGGCAGGATGTATCAGAATTCAAATAATGCTCTGGAACTTTCATCCCTCAGTACTAAGAGCAAAAGCTGCTTAGTTGGTAACCTACATTTCCTGCACTGTTTCCTTGCTAAGCCACACCATCTCCTTTGTGATTTGGTTTCCTTTATGATTTATTATATCACAGTGACCACTATATATCTTAATATAAATGTTACTAAATTGTGGAGCCAGCAATTCTGGCCTTCAGTGTGTATGTGTGTGTGTGCATGTGTGTGAATATGTTTTACATGTATATGTGGGAGCTTATATACACACACACATATGTATTTCCTCCTTAAAAAATCCTTAGAAGCTGGTGTTGCAATGTGAAAGCTTCTTTGAGAAAAAAGTTTTTAACAATGTACCTCACTGTAAAAATATACACACAAAATGCGAAGAATCCCAAAATGCAATAGCCATTTGCCCATCTTCTCAAATTTCTACAGTGTTGTGTCTAAATGTTGTGCTGGCTTGAAGAGAGTCTTTGACAAGTCAATCTGTCTGGAAACACAGCCCATTCTATCCATTGTCACTGGTTTGGCTTTGGGGTTGGTATCTCCTCCCCTCTTGGTTTCCCTTTCTCTTCTTCTTCTTCCTTGATAGCCTGGATCTGTTCTGAAGAGTGTGGCTGAGGGGTCTGGTCCAGGGATTGATTTTCTATGCCTGCCAACTGCTGCTCCTCTTCAATGACATTCTTCCACATCTTGTGGTTCTGTAAGAGGTGCTGAGTTATTTGGCAGTAGATTTTTCTCCTTTTGAAAGTCTTTTTTTCTAAAAAAAAAAAAAAAAAAAAAAAAATACACCAAATTAGACTACTTAGTTGTGTGCTGAGCACAAGAAAGTTGTTATCTCTTTTCAGATTATTAAGAGGAATTAATCCATAACCCTGGTTTGTATATTATTATTCAGTTTTGGAGAATGGGGAAAAAAGAGGAAGATGGCAATAATCATTAAAATATCACTGAGAAATAACTCTGTACAGTATTTAATATTTGGCAATGTACAGCTTAAGATTCTGCTTGTATCTTGGTATTGTTTCCATTACTTTCAGGCTCTCAGGACTTTCCACATACATCATTGAAATAACTTGTTATGTCTGCCTCTGTCAATTTAATTCCAAAACATCTATAAGATTGATATATTTAAAGATAGTTTTGATATTCCTCATCTGCTTTATGTGGACTAAAAAATTAATTTCAAAAAGTACTCCCACAAGCTTGCAGAGGACCTCATTTGCATTCTTTCCTTTCTGTAGACTGGCCTTTAGCTACTCTGCTTTTCTTGTTTTTAAAAATCTCTAAAGCCATATCTTCAGGCTGGCACTTCCTATCCTTCTGAAATGCTCTTTGCAACCACTGAGAGTATATAGCCATTCATTTTTTAAAGACTCCACCAGATTTCACTGACTTTTTCTAAGAAACGAACTTTCTTCTAAAAATTCCCATGTTATTCCATATGTACCTTCTAGAGTAGATACTGTTCCTGTTTTTATTTTTTCCTTTTTCTCCTTATCATTATCTCTTCTTCTGGTAACTAACTGTGCATCCAAAATCATTTAGGGGAAACTTTCTCCCCTTCCTTCAATTATGTGGTTCTAGAAAAAGTTGTTAAATTCTACTTCCTTACTCATATCCTGTCTGTCTACAAAATTGTATCAGAGTGGCCCACGGGTGTGTGCATGACCCAAATCAGGCCAGAGTCCTTCCCTGAGATAGTTCCCAGTAGCACAGAATGAATGTGGGTTTGAGAGGTGTAATTGGAGAGCCTTTCTTTCTCCTTTGCTTATGCATCTAGAATGAAGTGAACTCACAGCTGGCTATCATCATTTCAGCCTGTTGAAGAAAGCAAGGCTGAAAGAACAAGCTGTTAGGCAGGTGAGGCAGAGACAAAAGCAGGAACAAGTAAGCACTGATAATAGCCAACATCATGTTTACATGAACCAATAATATTCTCTTTTTGTATATACTCACTCTGTTGGAATTTTATAACTTGTAACCAAAAAAATAAGTTCTACCTTAGTATACCTCCTTTAAGAAACTTATCTTGGAAGAGGTCTTCAAGATGTTAGGTTAGAGGCATCTGGTACTTGCCTCCTCCATAAAGAAGAACCTCTGGAGTAAGTATGTAATCAGACTTATCATCTAAAATATAATTCTGAATTCAACAAAGAAATGACAGGAAAATATCTAAAGTAAGGAAGAAGAGAGAAATAAGGTAGCCTGCTCAGCTGGGATTGTCTATGAGCCTGGAGAGGCTCCCTAATATGAGGAAAGATTAAGTGAATGAACCCAGCCATCCACATTCCCACCATGGACTCCTGCACACCTAGCCATGGGAGAGAGTGTCAACCCATGTGGTGCCTGAACTGATACAGACAACTGCCTGGAAATCATGTGATGGCATTGCTTCAAAGAGGGAGCTCATACCACAACTCACATATCCTCCAAGTCCTGAGCAGCTTAGGAGAGGCACATGTGACCCACTGCTGCCACCAATGGGGTCTAAAGAAAGACTGGTTCACATCACATCCCTGTACCCAGCAAAATTTTACAACAACAGCCTTCCACTAATAACTGCACTCTAAGCCACTGAAGGAATCATAGATACTGTTGATACTGTTACAGTCAAATAAATCATACAAAGGCTGCACTACTGCCTGCACCCAAAATGAAAGCCCGGGAACTTTATCCAACCCACACCATAGATACACCTTTAGGAAAAAGTCTCCCTCACAAAAGATAATTTTAAAACTTGGAACAAGCAACTGCTACACCAGATACACAGATGTCAATGCAAAGACTCAAGAAATGTGAAAAAGCAAGAAAATATGACACCTCCAAAAGAATGAGATAATCCTCCAGCAACAGATTCCAATGAATAAGAATCTTTCTTTTGAAATCCCAGATAAAGAATTCAAAATTACAATATTAAAGTCTCTCAGTGAGATAGACTAGAACGCAGAAAAACAATTCATAATATGAATGAGAAATTTACTAAAGAGACAGGTATCAAAAAAAGAACCAAAGAGAAACTCTGGAATAAAGAATTCATTGAAAGAAATACAAAATACATTTAAAAGTTTCAATAACATATTAGATCAAGTTGAAGAAAGAATCAGAATTTGAAGACATAACCCAGTCAGATGAACACTAAAAACATTAACACTAAACCATAAAAAAATAAACAACAAAGCTTACATGACATATTTGAATTTTCAATGTCCCAGAAGGTGAAAAGAAAATGAAAGAAAACTCGTTAACAAACTTATAGGTGAAAACTTCCCAAGTCTTACAAGAAGAGATTTAGACATCTAGATGTAGGAAGCTCAGAGAAACTCACATACATATTAATTCAAGGTCTTCTCCAGGGCACATTGTAGTCAAACTGTCAAAAGTCAAAACAGGGAATTCTAAAAACAGCAAAAGAGAAGTATCTAATAACTTATAAGGCAACTCCCATCAGACTAACAGATTTCCCAGAAGCAATCTTTCAGGCTGAGAGATAATGGGACAATATATTCAAACTGCTAGAAGAAAAAAACCATATACCCAGCAAAGTTATCCTTCAGAAATGAAGGCAAAATAGTCTTTTCTCACACAAGCAAAGCTCAGAGAATTCACCACCACTACACTAGCACTACAAGAAATACCTAAGGGAGGACTACATGTGAAAGCAAAAGGATATCTATTATTTTGAAAACACATGAAAGTATAAAGCCCCCTGGTAGAGCAAACACAAATAAGGAAATGAAAGGAATCAAATATTATGACTACAGAAAACCACCCAACTGCAATGATAAACAGCAAGGAGAAAGGAAGGAACAAAGATATACAAAACAGTTATAAATAAATTAACAAAATGACAGGAATAAGGACTCAGATATTGACAATAACCTTGAATGTAAACAGAAAAAGATTTCCACTTATATAGAATGGGTGAACTGATTTAAAAAAGTAACTATTTGCTAAGAAACTCATCTCACTTGTAGACAGATATAGACTAGAAGAAAAAGATAGAAAAGACAGATATAGACAGGAATTAAGACAGAAAAATACACTTCATCCAAACAAAATGAAAAAGCAAGAGTAGCAACACTTATGTTAGATCAGAGATTAAGTCAAAAACAGTAAAAACAGACATAGTCATTCTGCATCCTCTCAATAGATACAGAAAAAGTATTTGATAAAATTCAACATCATTTCATGATAAAAACTAAAAATACTAGGAATATGCCTCAATATAATAAACACCACACATAATAAAACCACAGCTAATATCATATTGAATGTGGAAAGTTGAAAGCCTTTCCTCTAAGAACTGGAAAAAAACAAGGTGCTCACTATCACTATGGCTATTCGAAATTGTACTAGAAATCTTACTCAGAGCAATCAGGCATCCAAATTGGAAAAGAGGAAATCAAATTGTCCCTCTTTGTAGATGACATAATCCTATATCTAGAAATACATAGACTCTACCGAAAAACTCTTAGATCTGATGAATACATTCAGTAAAGTTACAGGATGCAAAAATCAGTATATAAAACAAAGAAATTAAGATGGCAATCCCTTTTACAATAGAAAAAAAAAAAAAAAAAGTAGAAATAAATTTAACCAAGGTGGATAGAGACCTCTACATGAAAAACTACCAAAATCTGATGAAATATGTTAAAGACAACACAAGCAAATGCAAAGACATCCCATTAACATGGATCTGAAGTATTAATATTGTTAAAAACACCATTCTACCCAAGCAGTCTACAGACTCAATGCAATCTTTATTTAAAAAAAAAAACAGGAAAACAAATCTAAAATTCCTATGGAACCAAAAAAGAATCTGAATGGCCAAAGCATTCTGAAGAGAAAGAAGAGAGATGGAAGCATCACACGACTTGACTTCAAAATATACTACAACGGTATAGTAAAAAAAAAAAAAAAAAAAAAAAAAAAAAACCATGGTGTTGGTATAAAAAGAGACCAACAGAACCAAGAATCCAGAAATAAATGCATATATTTATAGCCAACTGATTTATGACAAAGGTGCCAAGAACATACATTGAAGAAAGGACATCATAAATAAGTGGTGCTGGGAAATGTGGATATCCATATGCAGAAGAATAAAACTAGACTCCATTTCACACCATATACAAAAATCAGCTCAAGACAGATTAAAGACAAAAGCATAAGACCAAAAACTATAAAAATGTTAGAAGAAAACATAAGAGAAATTCTACAGGACACTGACCTAAGCAAAGATTACTTAGGCTAAAATGTCAAAAACCCAGGCACCAAAAACAAATACAGACAAATGGGACTAAACTAAAAACCAAAACCTTCTCTACAGCAAAGGAATCAACACAGTGCATAGAAAGTCTATGGAATGGAAGAAAACAAATGCAAATTGTTCATACAACACAGGACTAATGTCCAGAATGTACAAGAAAATCAAACAGTTAAAAAACAAAAACAAAAAATGACAAACCCACAGCCAATATCATACTGAATGGACAAAAACTGGAAGCATTCCCTTTGAAAACCAGCACAAGACAAGGATGCCCTCTCTCACCACTCATATTCAACATGGTATTGGAAGTTCTGGCCGGGGCAATCAGGCAAGAGAAAGAAATAAAGAGTATTCATATAACCAAAGAGGAAGTTAAATTGTCTCTGTTTGCAGATGACATGATTTTATATTTAAAAAACCCCATCATCTCAGCCCAAACTCTCTGTAAGCTGATAAACAACTTCAGCAAAGTCTCAGGATACAAAATCAATGTGCAAAAATCACAAGCATTCCTGTACACCAATAATAGAGAAGCAAATCATGTGTGAACTCTCATTAACAACTGCTACAAGGAAAATAAAATACCTAGAAATATAATTAGCAAAGAATGTGAAGGACCTCTTCAAGGAGAACTACAGACCACTGCTCAAGGAAATGAGAGGTCACAAACAGATGGAAAAACATTCCACGCTCATGAATAGGAAGAATCAATATCATGAAAATGGCCATAATGCCCAAAGTAGTCTACAGATTCAGTGCCATCCCCAACAAGCTACCAATGACTTTCTTTACAGAATTAGAGAAAAAACAACTTTAAATTTCATAAGGAACCAAAAAAGAGCCCATATAGCCAAGACTTTGTTCTTTTTCTTAAGCAAAAAGAACAAAGCTGGAGGCATCACACTATCTGCCTTCAAACTATACTACAAGGCTACAGTAATCAAAACAGCATGTTACTGATACCAAAACAGATACATAGACCCATGGAACAGTACAGAGGCCTCAGTAATAATGCCACACATCTACAACCATCTGATTTTTGACAAACCTGACAAAAACAAGCAATGGGGAAAGAATTCCCTATTTAAGAAATAGTATTGTGAAAACTGACTAGCCATATACAGAAAGCTGAAACTAGATCCCTTCCTTACATCTTATACAAAAATTAACTCAAGATGGATTAAAGACCTAAATGTAAGACCTAAAACCATAAAAACCCTAGAAGAGAACCTAGGCAATATCATTTAGGACATAGGAATGGGCAAAGACTTCATGACTTAAACACCAAAAGCAATGGCAACAAATCCAAAATTGACAAATGGGATCTAATTAAAGAGCTTCTGCACAGGAAAAACAAAACAAAGAAACAAACAAACAAAAAAAACTATGATCAGAACTGGCAACCTACAAAATGGGAGAAAATTTTTGCAATCTATCCATCTGACAAAGGGCTAATATCCAGAATCTACAATGAACTTAAATTTACAAGAAAAAAAACCCATCAAAAAGTGGGCATAGGATATGAACAGACACTTCTCAAAAGAAGACATTTATGCAGCCAACAAACATAAAAGAAAGCTTTTCATTACAGGTCATTAGAGAAATGCAAATCAAAACCATATGGAGATACCATCTCGCACCAGTTAGAATGGTGATCATTAAAAAGTCAGGACACACATGCTGAAGAGGATGTGGAGAAATAGGAATGCTTTTACACTGTTGGTGGGAGTGTAAATTAGTTCAACCATTGTGGAAGACAGTGTGGCAGTTCCTCAAGGATCCAGAGCTAGAAATATCATTTGACCCAGCAATCCTATTACCTGGTATATACCCAAAGGATTATAAATCTTTCTACTATAAAGATACATACACAAATATGTTTATTGCGGCACTGTTGACAATAGCAAAAACTTGGAACCAACCCAAATGCCCATCAATGATAGACTGGTTTAAGAAAATATGGCACATATACACTATGGAATACTATGCATCCATAAAAAAAGGATGAGTTCAACTAAGATCAGAGCAGAACTGAGGGAGATAGAGACACAAAAAACTCTTCAAAAAATAAGTAAATTCAGGAACTGGTTTTTTGAAAAGATCAACAAAATAGACCACTAGCCAGATAAATATAAAAGAAAAGGGAGAAGAATCACGTAGATGCAGTAAAAAACGAAAAAGAGGATATCACCACCGATTGTACAGAAATACAAACTACCATCAGAGATTACTACAAACAACTCTATGCACATAAACCAGTAAACCTAGAAGAAATAGATAAATTCCTGGACACTTGCACCCTCCCAAACCTAAACCAGGAAGAAGTTGAAACCTTGAACAGACCAATAACAAGGGCCGAAGTTGAGGCAGCAATTAATAGCCTACCAACTAAAAAAAGGCCAGGTCCTGATGGGTTCACAGCTGAATTCTACCAGACGTACAAAGAGGAGCTGGTATCATTCCTTCTGAAACTATTCCAAACAATCCAAGAAGAAGGAATCCTTCCCAAATCATTTTATGAGACCAACTTCATCCTGATGCCAAAACCTGGCAAAAACTCAACAAAAAAAGAAAACTTCAGGCCAATATCCATGATGAACATAGATGCAAAAATCTTCAATAAAATACTGGCAAACCAATTGCAACAGCACATCAAAAAGCTTATCCATCATGATCAAGTAGGCTTCATCCCAGGAATGCAAGGCTGGTTCAACATACGCAAGTCAATAAACATAATACACAACATAAACAGAACCAAAGACAAAAACCACATGATGATCTCAATAGATGCAGAGAAGGCCTTTGACAAAATTCAAGAGCCCTTTATGCTAAAAACTCTCAATAAACCAGGTATCAAAGGAACATATCTTAAAATAATATAAGTTATTTATGACAAACCTACAGCCAATAACATACTGAATGGGCAAAAACTTAGAAGCATTTCCTTTGAAATCCAGCACTGGACAAGGATGACCTTTCTCAACACTCCTATTCAATATAGTATTGGAAGTTCTAGCCAGAGCAATTAGGCAAGAAAAAAAAAAATAAACGGTATTCAATTAGGAAAGGAGGAAGTCAAATTATCTCTATTTGCAGATGACAAGATTGTATATTTAGAAGACCCTATCATCTCAGCCCAAAATCTCCTTAAACTGATAAGCAACTTTGGCAAAGTCTCAGGATACAAAATCGATGTGCAGAAATCACAAGCATTTCTATACACCAGTAACAGATTAACAGAGAGCCAAATCATGAGCAAACTTCCATTCACAATTGCTACAAAAAGAATAAAATACCTACGAATACAACTAACAAAGGATGTGAAGGACCTCTTCGAGGAGAGCTGCAAACCACTGCTCAAGGAAATAAGAGAGGACACAAACAGATGGAGAAGCATTCCATGCTCATGGTTAGGAAGAATCAGTATCGTGAAAATGGCCATACTGCCCAAAGTAATTTATAGATTCAATGCTATCCCCATCAAGCTACCAATGACCTTCTTCACAGAACTGGAAAAAACCACCTTAAACTTCATATGGAACCAAAAGAGAGCCCGCATAGTCAACATAATCCTAAGCAAAAAGAACAAAGCGGGAGGCATCACACTACCTGACTTCAAACTATACTACAAGGCTACAGTAATTAAAACAGCACGGTACTGGTACCAAAACAGAGATATAGACCAATGAAACAGAACAGAGGCCTTGGAGGCAACGCCACACATCTGCAACCATCTGATCTTTGACAAACCTGACAAAAACAAGCAATGGGGAAAGGATTCCCTGTTTCATAAATGGTGTTGGGAAAACTGGCTAGCAGTGTGCAGAAAGCAGAAACTGGACCCCTTCCTGACACCTTACACTAAAATTAACACCAGATGGACTAAAGACTTAAACATAAGACCTAACACCATGGAAACCCTAGAAGAAAACCTAGGCAAAACCATTCAGGACATAGGCATAGGCAAGGACTTCATGACTAAAACACCAAAAGCATTGGCAACAAAAGCCAAAATAGACAAATGGGATCTAATTAAACTCCAGAGCTTCTGTACAGCCAAAGAAACAATCATTAGAGTGAACCGACAACCAACAGAATGGTAAAAAGTTTTTGCAATCTACCCATCTGACAAAGGGCTATTATCCAGAATCTACAAAGAACTAAAACAGATTTACAAGAATAAAACAAACAAACCCATCCAAAAGTGGGCAAAGAATATGAACAGACACTTTTCAAAAGAAGACATATATGAGGCCAACAAACATATGAAAAAATGTTCATCATCACTGAATATTAGAGAAATGCAAATCAAAACCACATTGAGATACCACCTCATGCCAGTTAGAATGGCAGTCATTAAAAAATCTGGAGACAACAGATGCTGGAGAGGATGTGGAGAAATAGGAACACTTTTACACTGTTGGTGGGAGTGTAAATTATTTCAACCATTGTGGCAGACAGTGTGGCGATTCCTCAAGGACCTAGAAATAGAAATTCCATTTGACCTAGCAATTCCATTACTGGGTATATACCCAAAGGATTATAAATAGTTCTACTATAAAGACACATGCACACTTATGTTCATAGCAGCACTGTTTACAATAGCAAAGACCTGGAACCAACCCAAATGCCCATCAACAATAGACTGGACAAGGAAAATGTGGCACATATACACCATGAAATAGTATGCAGCCATAAAAAATGATGAATTCATGTCCGTTGTAGGGACACGGATGAATCTGGAAACCATCATTCTCAGCAAACTGACACAGAACGGAAAATGTTCTCACTCATAGGTGGGTGTTGAACAATGAGAAGACAGGAACAGAGGGTGGGGAGCATCACACACTGGGTTCTATTGAGGGGGGCCAAGGGAGGGACAGTGCGGGGGGTGGGGAGGTCGGGGAGGGATAACATGGGGCGAAATGCCAGATGTAGGTGATCGGGGGGATGGAAGCAGCAAACCACATTGCCATGTGTGTACCTATGCAATAATCCTGTATGATCTACACATGTACCCCAGAACCTAAAGTACAATAAAAAATAAAAATAAAATGGATGAGTTCATGTCCTTCACAGGAACATGGATGAGGCTGAAAACCATCATTCTCAGCAAAGTAACACAAGAACAGAAAACCATACACTGTATGTTCTCACTTATAAGTGGGAGTTGAACAATGAGAACACATGGACACAGGGAGGGGAACATCACACACGATGGCCTGTTGGGGCATGGGGGCTAGGGGAGGGATAGCATTAGGAGAAATACCTAATGTAGATGACGAGTTGATGGGTGCAGCAAACCACCATGGCACGTGTATATCTATGTAAAAAAAACCTACATGTTCTGCACATGTACCCCAGAACTTAAAGTATAATAATTTTAAAAAATCAGGCAAAGTATATAAAATGGCAACACAGAAGAAATACAGATGGCCAAAAAATACATGAAACGATGTTCAACCTCACTAGTACTCAAAGAAATGCAAAGAGAAAGATTTTTTTCAGTCTTCATATTGTCTAAGATTAAAAAGATCAACAATATCTGAAATTGGTGAGGAAGAGTGTGGAGAAATGGTCATTACTGATTGGAAGGTAAATTGTGATCGTCATTTTGGCATCTCTATTAAGGTAAATTGTGACAGCCTTTCTAGCAGGCACCATTAAAACCAAAGATGTGCAAACCAAACTCTGAACCAGCAACTTTACTACTTTGAATTTATATGACAAAATTGTTCACAGTGATATGCAGAGATGTTAAGTACAAGAAGGTACATTGCACCAATATTTAATAATGTAAAAATAATCAGAAATAATGTAAAAAGTCATCAACAAAGATTGGATTAAAGAGATATTACAATCATAAAATAGAATGCTATGCAGTTATTTATAAGAATAAAATACACAGGGAGGGGAACATCATACATGCGGCCTGTTGGGTGTGGGGGACAAGGGGAGGGAGAGCATTAGGACAAATACCTAATGCATGCGGGGCTTAAAACCTAGATGATGGATTGATAGGGGTAGCAAACCACCATGGCACACGTATATTTATGTAACAAACCTGCACTTTCTGCACATGTATCCCCGAACTTGAAGTAAACTTAAAAAAAAAAAAGAATCAAATAACTCAGTGTATACTGGCAAGAAAAGATCTTTAGACATATAGTTCAGTAAAAAGTATTCTGAAGAATAGCAGAAAAAGAAAAAAACGTTGGCAAAGACATGAATAGACATTTCTCTAAAGAAGACATACAAATAGCCAAAAGGTATATGAAAAAATGCTCAATATCACTAATCTTCAGGAAAATGCAAATCAAGATGAGAATGAGCTATCATCTTGATGAACAGATAAAGAAAATGTGATATACATATACAATGGAATATTGTCATAAAATGAATAAAATCATGCCGTTTGCAGCATCACAAATGGAACTGGAGATCATTAAATGAAATAAGCTTAGTAAAGAAAAATATTGCATGTTCTCACTCATATGTGGGAGCTACAAAAGTTGATGTCATGGAAGTGAGATTAGAATGATAGACACCAGAGCCTGAGAAGGCTGTATTGGTTGGGGGTTAGGAGGAATTAAGAGATAATGATTAATGAGTATAGATATACTAGTTAGAATGAGTAAGTTCTTATCTTTGATAGCAGAGTAAGGTGACTATTGTTAACAATAACGTATTGTATACTTCAACAAGAAGAGGGGATTTTCCAACACATAGAAATGATAAATACAGCCCGGTGCAGTGGCTCATGCTTATTATCCCAGCTCTTTGGGAGGCCAAGGCAAGTGGATCACTTGAGGTCAGGGGTTCAGACCAGCCTGGCCAACATGGTGAAATCCCATCTCTACTAAAAATACAAAAATTAGCTGGGCATAGTGGCACATGTCTGTAATCCTAGCTACTTGGCCAAGGATGAGACAGGAGAATTGCTTGAACCTGGGAGGCAGAGGTTGCAGTGAGCTGAAATTGTGCCATGCACTACTGCACTCCAGCCTGAGGGACAGAGTGAGACTCTGTCAAAGAGGAGAGAAGAGGAGAGGGGAGGAGAGGAGAGGGGAGGGGAAGAGAGGGAAGGGGACAGGAGGGAGAGAAAGAGAGAGAGAGGAGGAGGAAGAAGGAGGAAGGAATACTCGAGGTGATGGATACCCTAAATATCCTGGTTTAATCATTACAAATTCTATGTTTATAACAAAATATCACATGTACCCCACATAAATATGTTCAAATGTATATTGATTAAAAATACAAAAAGTTGTTTATAACATAAGACATTGAAATGTAAATGAAAACATAATATAAGAACACTATTCCTACTGGAATAGCTAAAATGAAAATGACTATAAAAAATCAAGTGTAGGCAAGGAATTTAACAATTAGAACTAATATATTGCTTATAGTAATGTACGTTTTTACATCTACTTGGGAAAACTATTTGGTTCTATCTATTAATCTGAATAAATGAGTACCCTACTTAAAAAAATAAACTCAAATCTTATTCTCATATATTCCAAACATTAGTTTATCTTCTAGACTATAGAGTCTTTGAGGGAGCCTTGTATAGACCTGTACAGATCTTATATATCAGGAAATATTCATTTAAAAAATAAATACATTTTCTTTGACCAAGTGATTTAAAGTTTTCAACATGGAAATATTAACAATAATTTTCACAGAATTACATCTTTTGAGGAAAGATAATAAACCCAATTCAAACAGAAAAAAACATTTTAAAGATGATTATTTAAATTAATGTCAGCATTCACTATTTAGGCTTCTAATTCCTTATCTATTTATGAATCACCTGATATATACCAAATATTGTCCTTAGTTTTAGTTACCCTCTGATAAACAGATAAATATGATACTTGCCATCAGCAAGCGTTTCCTCTAGTAGGAAGATAGTGAACAAGCAGGTACAATTACACTGAGTCTTATGGAGTCTTTGAAAGCTGGCAGAAATGGAGGGAGATGACCCAGTTGGTAAAATATTGTATGAAGGTGATGGCTGAATTTGGAGAGGGGTAATGAAAATGAAGGTAAGTCAATAAATACAAAATATATTTGTATGGTAGAATTAACAGAACTTGGCAACTGATTAGAGGTAGGGAATAAAGAAGGAGGAATCAAAGACAATGCTGTTTTCTGGCCTGAGCAGTTGAGTATAAGATGTCAAAAGAAAGGGAAAGTTGGATGAGAAGTAGATCTGATGGTGTATTAATCCATTTTCACACTACTGATAAAGACATATCTGAGACTGGGTAATTTATAAAGAAAAAAGAGGTGTAATGAACTCAGAGTTCCACATGGCTGGGGAGGCCTCACAATCATGGCAGAAGGCAAAAGGCATGTCTTACATGGTGGCAGGCAAAAAGAGAATGAGAGAGCCAAGTAAAAGAGGAAACCCCTTATAAAATCATCAGATCTCATGACTCGTTTGCTACCAGGAGAACAATATGGGGGAAACTGCCCCCATGATTCAAGTGTCTCTCACTGGGTCCCTCCCACAACACATGAGAATTATCAGAGCTACAATTCAAAATAAGATTTGGGTGGGGACACAGTCAAACCATATCAGAAGGGAATTAATACAGGTATTCTGAACAGGAGTTGTCTGGAAGACCTCTAAGTAGAGAGGTAAAGTAGGCAGCTTGTCAAGAGCTTAGAAGAGAGGTCTGCTCTTTTCCAAGCTACCAGAATATCATATAACTCTCAGTACCCTCATCTAAATGACGATTTTAGACTTGAGCCAAGAATTCAGAAGTTCACCTAAGATCCTTCCATTAGACTGTGAATTTCCCTGGTGTATTAGTCCATTCTCATCCTGCTATTAAAAACTGCCTGAGACTGGGTAATTTATAAAGGAAAGAGGTTTAATTGACTCACAGTTCCACAGGGCTAGGGAGGCCTCAGGAAATGTATAATCATGGCGGAAGAGGAAGCAAACATGTCCTTCTTCACATGGTGGCAGGAAGAGAGAAGAGCCAAGCAAAGGGGGAAAAGCCCCTTATAAAACTATTAGATCTCATAAGAGCTCACTATCCCAAGAATAGCAGTATGACAATAACCACCTCCATGATTCAATTACCTCCTACTGGGTCCTACCCACAACACACGGGGATTATAGAAACTAGAATTCAAGATGAGATTTGGGTGGTGGCATAGCCAAATCATACTATTCTGCCCCTCACCCCTCCCAAAGCTAATATCCTTACATTTCAAAACACAATCTTGCCTTTCTAAAATTCCCCCAAACTCTTAACTTATTCCAGCATTAACCCAAAAGTCCAAGTCCAAGGTCTCATCTGAGACAAGACAAGTCCTTTCTGCCTAGAAGCCTGCAAAATTAAATGCAAGTTAGCTACTTCCAAGATACAATGGGGGTACAGGCATTAGGTGAATACAGTCATTCCAAATGGGAGAAATCTGCCAAAAAAAAAAAAGAGGCAATACAGACCTCATACAAGTCTAAAATTTTCAATAGTGCAGTCATTAAACCTTAAAAGTCAAAAATGATCTCCTTTGATTCCATGTCTCACATCCAGGTCAAACTGATGCAAGAAGTGTGCTCCCACAGCCCTGGGCAGCTTTGCCCCTGTGGCTTTGCCGAGTACAGCACCCCACAGCTGCTTTCACAGGCTAGAATAGACTGCCTGTGGTTTTTCCAGGTGTACAGTGCAAGCAGTGGGTGGATCTACCATTCTAGGGTCTGGAGGACGGTGGCCCTCTTCTCACAGCTCCACTGGGAGTGCACCAGTGGGGACACGGTGTGGTAGCTCCAACTCCACATTACCTTCCATACTGCCCTAGCAAAGGTTCTCCATGAGGACTCCACCCCTGCAGCAAACTTCTGGGACATCCAGGCATTTCTATACATCCTCTGTAATCTAGGCAGAGGTTCCCAAAACTCAATTGCTGTCTTCTGCACACCCACAGGCCTAACACGATGCAGAAGTTGCCAAGGCTTGGGGCTTGACCCCACTGAAGCCATGACCTGAGCTTTGACCCCCTTTTGCCATGGCTGAAGCAGCTGGCACTCATGGTGCCAAGTCCCTAGGTTGCACACAGCAGGTGGTTTGGGGCCTGGCCTGTGAAACAATTTTTTCCTCCTAGGCCTCTGGGCCTGTAATGGGAGGGGCTGCCGCTAAGGTCTCTTACATGCCCTGGGGTCATTTTCTTCATTGTCTTGGCAATTAACATTTGGCTCCTTTTCACTTCTTACGCAAATTTCTGCAGCTCACTTGAATTTCTCCTCAGAAAATGGGTTTTTCTTTTCTATCACATCCTCAGGCTGCAAATTTTCTGAAATTTTATTCTTGTCTTCCCTCTTAAACATAAGTTCCAATTCCAAACCATGTATTTCTGAATACACAAAACTGAATGCTATTAATAGCACCCAAATCACCTCTTGAACACTTTTTCTGCTTAGAAATTTCTTCTGCCAGATACCCTAAATCATCTCTCTCAAGTTCAAAGTTCCACAAATCTTTAGTGAAGGGGCATAATGCTGCCAGTCTCTTTGCTAAAATATAACGAGTCACATTTGCTCTAGTTCTTAACAAGTTCCTCATCTCCATCTGAGATCACCTCAGCCTGGATTTTATTGTTCATATCACTATCAGCATTTTTGTCAAGGCCATTCAATGAGTCTCTAGAAAGTTCCAAACTTTCCCATATTTTCTTTTCTTCTGAGCCCTCCAAACGATTCCAACCTTTTCCTGTTGCCCAGTTCCAAAGTTGCTTCCACATTTTTGGTCATCTTTTCAGCTGCACCCCACTCTACCAGTACCAATGTACTGTATTAGTCCCTTTTCACTCTGCTGACAAAGACTATATACCTGAGACTGGGCAATTTATAAAGGAAAGAGGTTTAATGGAGAACTCACAGTTCCATGTTGCTGGGGAAGCCTCACAATCATGGGGGGAAGGCAAAGAGAAGCAAGTCACATCTTATATGAATGGCTGCAGGGAAACTCCTCTTTTTAAAACCATCGAATCTCACGAGACTTATTCACTAATATGAGAACAGTGTGGAAAAGACGTGCCACTATTATATGATTACCTCCCACTGGAGCCCTCCACAACACATGGGAATTCAAAATTAGATTTGGGTGGAGACGTAGCCAAACCATATCACCCTCAAATCTCTAGGAAGTTCCAAAATTTGCCTCATTTTCCTGTCTTCTTCTGCCCTCCAAACTATTCCAACCTCTGCCTGTTACTCTGTTCCAAAGTTGCTTCCATATTCTTGGGTATATTTATAGCAGCATCCCAATTCTGGTAGCATCTTACTATATTAGTTCTCACCCTGCTATAAAGAAATCCTCGGACTGGATAATTTATAAAGAAAAGAGATTTAATTGACTCACAGGACTATGGAGGCCTCATGAAACTTATAATCATGGTGGAAGGGGAATCAAACACATCCTTCTTCACATGGTGGCACAAAGAGAGAGGTGCCAAGGAAAGAGGAAAAAAGCCCCTTATAAAACCATCAGATCTTGTGAGAACTCACTCACTATCATGAGAATAGCACCATGGGGGTAACTGCCCCTATGATTCAGTTACCTCCCACCAGGTCCTTCCAATAACACATGGGGATTATGGGAACTACAATTCAAGATGAGAGTTGAGTGGGGACACAGCCAAATCATATCACCTGGTATAGAGGCTTTTCTGTCTTCTTTTGTGTATATATAATATCTGTGAAGTTCTAGATTTTAGTAAAGTATATGGTAAACATTTACTAAATGAGTAATTTTCTCTCTAGTTTTTGTTCCACAGTTTCAGGTAAATAATGAAGTATTGATAAGTGGTAAAAATAAAACTAATATGAAAAAGTGGTCTACAGGAGATTCTGATCTAATTGAGACTGTGTTAAAGAGTTAACAGTTCAAGCTGACTGTGGTGGCTCATGTGGCCTATCATCCTAGCTACTTGGGAGGCTAAAGCAGGAAAATCACCTGAGGTCAGGGGTTCAAAACCAGTCTGAGAAACAGTGAGGCCCTGTCTCTACAGAAATAAATAAAGTGAGACTGCTGTCTCTACAAAAGTAAATAAACATTTTTTTTTTAAGTGCAAGTTAGCAGGAAGATCAAAAGGGATATTTGGGTCTACTTAATGAAGTAGATATGACTTACAGTAAATAGAAGAAAAAAAAACAAAAACTTGATTAACACAATAATGAAACAAAAAAAACAAAGCCAATTGATATGGGAGGTGACAAAGGAACTTTGAGGACATCTACCAACATCTTTGTGGAAGTGCTAGTCATTCATTTAACAGTTTTATTACAATACACTACAGAAATTTCTTACACTTTACAGAACAATAAATTTTTAAAATATAGAGAAGAAAAAGGATATTAAATTATCTTGAATTAATTTTGAACCATATAGACACAGAACAACAATTATTAAATTGAATGAGTGCTGAGGGAAATGAATACAGGCAGAGTCAAAAGCAAAAAATAAAAAATATATATTTATGGTTATTCATCATTTCTTGAAGAGATGGACTCAAACTAACTGGCAAATACTTTCCAGGATGCTTTGGAAACAAAGATCAATTAGGCTCAGAGCTTGCCTTAAAGGAGCTTATACTCTTTCTCTAAGAGAGAGTGCCAAGAAGATAAAAACCAAAATACATTTGCTATGTTTTATGACAGACATATTCTTGTGACCAAGATGGGCTTGCCATTCCTCTCAGTTTGACTCAGTTTTAGACTTCTAGACTGTAGGACTCTGACCTCCCTCTTGTGAGAGCATTTACTTTAGAAAACCTGTAACAGCAAATTCTTTCTCTGCCACTCTGGAATATTGGTAAATCTTCCCCCAGCCTTTAACTAGCTTTACAGTCCCACAAAATAAAATTTTAATTTTAAAATTAATAAAAAGAAGATTTAAATGAAGGAAGAAAGGATGGAAGGAAAGAAGAAAGGTAGGCCAGCAGGCAGGCCTATCTTCTAGTCTCTGTGGGAAGGTAGGAGCCCAGCTTTAGTAAGTACCAATTAACAGGTGGCTTAATCACACTAGTCAATGCCCTCATAATGTCCTCCAGCACTTTTTCACTAGCTCACAGCAGCATTTAACTCCTCTCCTGCCTTTTGCTTCAACAGAGTTCTATCATCTGTCTCCTCTATTACAATAGTCTTCAATAAAGCCTTCGTTGCCATTTTTAACAAATGTCTGGTGCAATCTCTTTGATACATCAATCCATGGCAACACTAAAGACTCAAACTGTAGAAAATTAGGTAGAATTTTTTTTTTTTAAGTCCTGGTACCTAGGCTGGATCTAAGTAATGAGAATTAAATACACTAGGTGAAAAGGAGCCAGAAGTATTCCAAGCAAAGTTTGACGAACAGGACATAGGCAAAAGTGTATGGAGCACAGGTCATGACCCCTTATATCAATTCCTTATTTGAAAGCTTCCTAACAAGGGCAATAGATATAATTGAAATTGAAATAAATTTGAATTCTTTCTATGAAAGTCAATAAAATACATTATTACATCAGATTTTTTAAAAGCAACTTAAAAATTACTCTTCTACCTCTACTTGTCTCTTTCTACTTTGTTATAGTTAAGTACAAATCAAATTCTGTTGAGAAATTTTTTACTATTAATATACTTTTTAACTGAATCCTTTGAATCAAGAGTTACAAAGGACCCTGGCTGAAGGACAGGTTTGAATCACAGTTGTAGCAAGCACTCTTCAGTTCAAGGTGATTACTTAAAGTTACACATTGATGGCAGTACATTCATAGGGAAGCAGCTAACAAAAGCTCAATTTTCCTCTTTGTTCCTTTCAGGACAGTCCCCATGAGAGCAGCTGTTCTCTTATTAATACTGTTAAATGTTAGCAATAAACCTCTCTGGAATTATACTGAATAAGAAGGTGACGTAGAAGAAAGTTTGTACCAAATAAATTTGTGTAGATTAGAGTCTGCAGGTGGTCTAAAACATGCCTGTATTGAGAGCCAAATTGTTCAATACTGGAACCTTTTGAAAGCAGAACAAAGAGCCTTTCATTGCTCAAATTCTAAATGCAGCTTAGTACTTCATTAGAAACCTCTTAGTTCGCTGTAGGAATCTTTCAGATTTAATTATGAGGTGGGGTAAAAACCTTCTTCTCCTAGGATACCATATTGAAACATTTTATTCTGTGTTTCCTGGGACATCTCCAAGTTTTACAAACTACAGAAGTTATCTGTGCTTATTTATTTTTTTTCTGGAACCTAAGTATTAGGCGAAGTCAAGGTAACCAACCATCTTAGCCAATATGAACTCTGAAATTAAAATTACTGAGAGCCAAAAGCATTGAAGTTAAAAATTAAGAAACCTGGTTTTCCTTTCTGGTTCTGCAACCTTGGGATGTTATTTAAATTTCTGAGGCTTAGGCTAATCTTTTGTAAAGTGAGGCAGCTAAACTGTTAAGGATCGATTTCCCCTTCATTTCTAAAATTCCATTACTCTATGTGACCAATATTTAGTAAATACTAATGCTGCTCCATATTTATCATTTTCTTGGCTGTAAAGAAATACTTTAAAGATAAGATTTCCAAAGCTACAGTATCAAATCATTGTGAATGGGATATTTTTCAATTTTAATATAATGTGGTCAGTTAACTTTTGGAAGATATTAGCAAACAATCCAAAAAACTCTCATTCCTGCTTTAGTGAACTTGATAAAAATGGGAAGGTATGACAACTCAACACTATAGAACAGAAATAAATGAAATATGTGGCTATAAAATTTGCTGCTAAAGGTTAGGTTGACAAGCTGAGCCTGTTAAATCTCCTGGCCTGGGTCCTTCAATTCCCAATGCCTGAATCTGCCTGTCTGTATTTTCCATTTGTTTGAGTTCAAACAGCAGTAAGTCAGGGCCCCTGGGAACAAAGCTTTTCAGAGGCTAAGCCGACAATACCTTCATTTAGTGGAAAAACTGTCTCATTCTTAGTAAGACAGTAAACTACCTGGCTCTTTGAAATGAAAACAAATAAAAAGAGAAAACTAATACATGTTTATTAAATGAAAAAAAAATGAATAAATAACTCATGAATTCCAAGTCTTGGCTTCTGGCTCTGAATCCCAAGATCAATACAAACTTTCTAATGGAAGCCTTTTGATTTGAATCAGATAAATAAAATATAATTACTTTGACAGTAGAATATTGAAGAAAAACAACATTTATTTCCCCCATTCTGTAACAAAATTAACAGATTGGCCAGATCTGACCTGAAGCTCAGTTTGCAAAACTCTACCTCATCAGCTCATAATTGATAATGACTTCTTTATGTTTGCTTATGTGTGCCTACAACAGGGTACTTATATAAGGGCAAAATGGATCAGTACAAGGTTAATCTCCTTACAAGATAGCTGGAATGAACCAAGTTGTGCGTTTTCCTGACTGCTATAAAAATAGGCACAAAATGATCAGAATGTCTTTCATTGGTCGTATTTTTGGTAAGGGCTTTGGGAATATTAAGATTGTACCTTATCTGTAAAGGTAGACAGAAATCACATACTATGTTCTTAGGAACAGAGGAATAGTATTTGTAAAATGTCATTGGACGGGTCATGGATTTTTACTAATTATGCTATTAGTCACTATTTGTTTCATGACAGGATAAACAGGAGAGTAGATTTAGAGGCTTAAAGAAAAATGATTTTATAGTCAATTAAGCTAAATAGGTTAGATTGGCCACATGATGCACTCCAGCCAATTACCAGATGTGACAGGTTCTCATTGTCACTGTTGCTACTGCCCTGGTCCAAAGTCACAGTCATCTCTCACTTGGATAATTTCAACAGTCTCCTAACTGCTCCCCCTATGTCTACTCTTGCTCCCTTTCCAACCACAGCATATTCTCAATAGAGCAGCTGAAGCAGTCCAGTTAAAATGTAAGTTGAGTCTACTAACTCTTCTCTTCAAGACCAGTGACAACTTCCCATCTTACTCAGAGTAAAAGCCAAAACCCTTACCGTGACCTATAGAGTCCTACCTTCCAACTTGTACAGGCTGACTTATTTGTTGTCGCTGTTGTTTCGCTGTGTTTTGTTTTAGGCTTTTAGCATCTGAAGCTATGGTTTTTAGTTTCTGTCTCTAGTGATAAGCAGAAAAGAGGGATGAGGAAGGGGCTTTATTGGCCCAACCAGAAACAGAAACTAAGGACCCATGACTGTATTCTCTTCCTTGGACACCTTGGCTCCCCGCTGCCTCTGTCTTGCTGCTCCAGCTATCTCAGTTATCCTGCTGCTCCCTGAACACCCCACCCAATGCACACCTCAGGACCTTTGCACAGGTTGCTTTCTCCTCTCCTTGGAATCGTCTTCCCACATATAGCCCCAGGGAGCATCCCCTTACTTCTTGCAGGTATTTTCTTTCCATTTTTAAAAAATTTTCCCTTGTTTACATCTTTCCTATCCCTGGTTATCTTACCTAAAATTTTAACCTGTCTCTATAATATTTCACATCTCCCTCCTTTTATTTTTACTCTCATATTTATCAGCATTTATCACTACAGTAAATATTACCGTATCTAACATACTATAGACATACTGACTTGTTTTGTTCTGCTTAGTGTCTACTGATCCCACTAGAATATACTTCTATAAGGGCAAGGATTTTTTTTTTTCTTTTTTTTCCCCCACAGCTCTATCTCTAGTACCTAGAATGATGCCTGGCACAGAGCAGGTTCTCAATCAATGTCTGTTGAATGAACAAATGAATACTACCTCCTATTCACATGGAGTTCCCCTAACCAAGCCAATAAAAACCTATGATTGGTCTTTATAGTAACTGAAATTCTTTTCACTTTTAAATCATTAAGATACCCTGAAGAATAGACTTCAACTCTTTTTTTTTTTTAACTTCATGGTGGAGAAGATATCTTTGTATGATATATATTATTATTATAGATTCCATAGTCTTGAATTTCTAGTATTATGATACTGGGGAAGGGAGCTATCCATAATCAAACTTGGCAAATGATATATAGACTTGAAGTACTATATTTCATAAGAAGCATAAAATTCATCTAAAGTAAGAAAATAATCCAGGGAAAACACATTAGAACTAGATTTTAGAACTTACTTGGAGATTCATTATTTTCACAGGTTTCCTCTTCATGTGGTGCTGTTGCTTCTTCCTCCTCTTCTTCTGGGTCATCAGTATCTCCTGACTCATCGCTGTCTTCCACCCATTTTCCTGGCATTAGTCCTGCTGAATCATAGGAGTTGCACAGAGGCCCCACAATGTGAGAGATGAAGGATTCCTGAAGATTGGCCAGCTGAGGAGCAGAACGATCCATGAAGGGGCTTATGGGTAACCCAAGGCTGGCCTCTTCATCACCCTAGAAATACAATACAAGTCAAGTCAACATTCACTTGGCATCTGAAATTTGTAAATAAGCAAAACCCCAGACATTAATGCACACATTTCTTTACTTGACAGCTAAAGGATCCTATCTCAATCGCTAGGATTCCTATAGAAAGATTTTGCTGTTAATTAATACTTTTGTGATCTTGAGGTTTTTGCTTTTTATCAAGGAGAAATACAGAAAGTCTAAAGTCTAATGTATCAGTAGGTAATATTTTTATCACACAAGTCAGTGTCTTTTATATGAGAATATAAATGCATTAAAATGTAATGGTGAGGCCAGGCATGGTGGCTCATGCCTGTAATCCCAGCACTTTGGGAGGCAGAGGTGGGCGAGTTATGAGGTCAGGAGTTCGAGACCTGCCTGGACAATATAGTGAAACCCCATCTCTACTAAAAATACAAAAAATTAGCTGGGCATAGTGGCAGACACCTGTAATCCCAGCTACTCAGAAGGCTGAGGCAGGAGAATTGCTTGAACCCAGGAGGTGTAGGTTACAGTGAGCCAAGACTGTGTCACTGCACTCCAGCTGGGTGACAGAGTGAGACTCCATCAAAAAAAAAAAAAAAAGCAATGGTGAGAATAATTATTTAAAAATATATAAATGTAGCCTATATTCATTTTTTGCCTTGGCTGCCAGAAAGCTTAAAAGAATTTATTGCTCAATTCAAGGGATTACCTTATCCCAGATTTTGTTTGAATTATTAATATAGCTTCTGTGATTATGTGGTTTCTGATATTCTTATTTATCTAAACATTTAATAATATTACTGTATAAATGTTTTATTTTGAAGTGCTTCAAATCTTTTTGAGGGGAAAAAAAAGAGATTTTTAACCAGTGGTTACCTAGCAAAATTAATAAAGGAAATATTCCAAAATATCAGCAACAATTATGCCTAAGAAGTGGTATTACAATACATGAATTTTCCCTTTACATTTTTCTGCATTTCCATATTTCAGGAATGATTATTAATAAATCCCTTTCTTAAGAAAGGCAATATATTATTTTTTAAAGCACAAACCTTTCATTCTGCATATGAATCCTACTTATAATAATCAGAAAAGTCCATTCTAATCTCTGTTTAAATATGTCCAGTGACAGACAATTTATTACTATTAATAAGATGTCTCAGCCTATTTTTGGACACCTTTAACAATATAAGTTTCTTTCTGACATTGACCTGAACTCTACTTCCCAATAACTTCTATAGACTGGTTATAGTCACACCTTTTTTAGGACAGCAGAGAGGGATCTAACTTTTTTTTTTATGAATCAGATCCGGTGCTAAGTATGTTATATAATTTATCTTCTTTAATCTCCACAGCAATGTTATGATTAACCTATTTCTAAATTAGTATGTCACTCCTTTAAATATAAGAAGACAGTTATATTTCTGCCAGAGAAAATATCTTCATTTTCTTCACGTGCTTTTCTGTCACTTATTTCTGTCCTTTATGCATGCTTCTTCACCTCCACATTCTTTTTAAGAGTGGTTCACGGTACCAAACAGGAAGGTTCAAGTGCAATCTGATTGGTGTAGGGTAATGTCAGGAGGATCACTCCTGGCTTGTGTAATTGTGGTAGCTTTTTTAATAGTCTGCTAACTCTCACATTATCATGTCAAATGAAATGCCTATTTCTTTTTAGCTTTTTCATATACTATTGTTATTAATTTTTCTTGCAAAAGTAAACTTAATCTGATACACATATATATTTGAAGTACCATATACATATAAACTATTCCATATATATTTAAACTACCTTCCATGATAATAAATAAATTTTTTTAGGAAGGTAAGTGAACTTAACGTGATATGCATATACATTTAAACTACCATATACATATAAACTACTTCATATACATTTAAACTACCTCTGTGATAATAAATAAATCTATAAAAGAACAGTATTTCAAGGATCTTCCTAATGTCTGACAACTTTCTCAATATTTTCTTCCGCCCAAATGCTTGCAAATAACTTTATCATAGAGGGTTAGATTATATTTTAGTCAAATTTTTACACATCACTTTTTATCTCCTGATCAAAATTGACCAATGCATTTTCCGATCAAAGTATGAATATAAAATAGAGATATTATACTTTCACAGCCATTAGAAGCTTTGAGCAATTCATGAGCAACCTGTAAGTATAGACTGAGATATATTAAACAGTTGTCAGTTACCTGCTCATAAAATTCATTGACAATACCATCTGTCCACTGAAGATGAAGTTCTTTACATTTAGCTGGACCATTGATATCAGCCAACTTTATACACATTTGACAAACCAGTAGACGATCATTTTCATTGGTCCAATCTATTCCAACATCATCATTCACCTAGTTGAGACAAAGTTAAAATATGTTTTGCTTCAATAAAAACAAAAGTGGAACAGAATAGAAAACAAAAGAACATTTATTGTCTTCATATTATATAGGGATCATAATACCAAATAATTGGGAACTTCTAGCTATTTTAAAATGTTATTGGCCTATGTAAATTAATGGTAACAATAGTTTATCAGAAAAGTAAAATAATCAATTATGGATAAAGTAATAATTATGGGTGACAGGGTGAGTATAGACAAAAATAATTTAATCATACCTTTTAAAATAACTAAAAGAACATAAATGGATTGTTTATAACACAATGAATAAATGTTTGAGGTGACAGATACCACACTAACTCTGTTATGACTACTATGCATTACATGAATTTATTAATGTAACCCATAAATAGAAACACTATGTACCTACAAAAATAAAAATTTTAAAAATCATTAATTATTGTAATAGCAACAAATGCTTTTTAAAATTGGCATATATAATCAATTACTTTTGTTTTTTATTTTTTTGAGATAGAGTCTCACTTTGTCTCTCAGGCTGGAGTGCCATGGTGCAGTCTTGGCTCACTGCAACTTGCACCTCCTGAGTTCAAACAATCTTCCTGCCTTGGCTTCCCAAGTAGGTGGGACTACAGGTGTGTGCCACCACACCTGGCTAACTTTTTTATTTTTAGTAGAGATGAGGTTTTGCCATGCTAGCCAGATTGGTCTCGAACTTCTGGCCTCAAGTGTTTCACCTGCCTCAGCCTCCCAAAGGGTTGGGATTATACGCCTGAGCCATTGCATTGGGCCTTATTATCGATTACTATTAAAATAATGTAGTTACAAATCATAAAAATTTTCATAACAATATTTGGGCATTTACTTTTGAGGTATAAAATTTTGCTTCAACTTTTGATCTGTACTGCTGCCAGATAATTTATATAAATATGCCATAGAGATGAGAAAAAATTAAATGAAACCAAAACCACAATGACAGAATGTGTTATTCCTCCGTAGCACAAAGCATAATCTATAAAGACAGGATCTTAACTTCTTGGGCATCTAGAATCAGATTAATATGTATATGTGCGCTTCTGGTTAAACATTTTATTGCATTACATTTTCACATTTGACACATGAGAGTTGATAGTAAAATGTTTTGTTCAACAGTTTGCTTCCATGATATCTTTCAATGTGTCTATAAAAGGAAGACTGGTAAAACTCTACTTACCTTGCTATTAAATTTGGCTACAAAGTCAAAGTGTTTCTTCAGGTCAGTGGCCAAAATTGCTTCAATGACGAGGAAACGGAAATGCTTAAATTCCACATGGTCAAGGTTAACTAAGAAGTTATACTCTGGCCGGGACATGAAAAGATTCCATGCAGCAGCTGCGTGATGATTCTCCAAAACTGAACGATCGTTATATAGCACCGCCTAGGCAAATAAGAGAGTTAAGAGTTCAACTTTTAAAGAAAATAATCACAAAAATTATGAGAATATGCAATGCTTCTGAAATTGCTTTCTATTCATACAAAAAAGAAATGTAATCATATGACTCCTGCTTATTAAGAATCAATTATTACTATATAATGACTCTATTATTTTTCTTGATTAAATTTCCCTTTTTTGTAAGATAAATTCCTTTCCTTGAAACTTTAGCGGAAACTCTTGTGAGGGGGCACTAGCCTACCTTAATACTTTAAAAAATTTTCTTCTTTAGATTTCTTTGTAGGGTACAGGAATTTAAACATCAAAAAGATATACAAATAGAAAAGAAAGAGGAGGGAGGAAGACAAAGAAAAAAATTACATTTACATATGTACGTAAATATAATTATACCAATACCTCACGAGGTAACTAGGTTACTTTCTGTATCTGGCATACGCATTACCTCCTCTTAAACACATATATAACTATTAAAAATAAATGGAATCCCCTGAGTGCCCATGATTCAAAACATTCCCACTTCACTCCACAGGAAATATCACATTTTATCTAGTATTTGAAGATATAAAATCACATTTACTTGTTTGAAATTCTCTAATAATGCAGAGAGAAGTTTTATTAGAGAATGTTTTTTTAAAAAAGAAACTGCCTACAAAATGCCTAAACACTAATTTGCAAGAGAGCCTATGGAGAAAATAAAAGACATAAGGACAAAAATAAAACACTAAGCATTGAATATTAATATTGAGGTATATAAAAATGTAGACATGTAGAAAAATCTGAATGGCAAATTATCCTGGCCAGGGGATTTTTGCCTATCTTTAAAAAAAATAATTCTGGGGTATGAAAGAAAAGTGGAAAAAAGGTAGATAATCAAAAACAATTATCAGATAATTTTTATTGTATATAGATCCAAGGAAAACTATAGAACAGACTGTAAGATCAGCTGTGGAAAGGGATACCAGTGGGACAGAAGAGGCAAAGAAGAAAACAGAAAAGTAATATAGAATGAAATTGGCCTCTAGATCTTAGAACAGAGGATCTCAGAATGTTTAGTAACTTGGGTTCAGCCAATTAAATAAATAAGGGGCTATATTTGATTGTGTAAATGGACATGTCTAGATACTTAGTGATGAATTTTTTACTTAGATTGAATTATACACCGAGATGAAATTTAAATTTATTCACTGCTTTTAGAATCTATGTTTAGGCAAAAAAAATTTCCTCCAGTGAAACAAATTGATGTTAAAATTCTACCATCCTATAGATATGTCACAAGAATCATAATTGTTATAATGAATATACTTCAAAGGAATGATCTTTATATACAAAGAAGCCTTACATTCTTAGAAGTCCAAGAAATACTGGGTTCTCTAATCGTTTCAGAAAGGGGCTTTTGTATAGGTTGCCTTTTGTTTGTTGAAGGGGTCCATTAACATGAATTCAAATAGATTTTCTTCCTAAGAAGACAACTGAGAAATGATTTCCATGGATAATGAAGTTGTATACCTGCCATTAGTATCTTGGAAGAATCCATGGTTTCTTTTCAGAATGAAGAATTTATGGTTTTAGCATGGTCTCTGAGAATTTTCAGGTAAGACTATATATAGTTTGGCTTATATTAACTTGATGCCTATTATAAATCACACTTTACTTTCTTGAGAAATCTTTAAATTATTTCTCCTAATAAAAATCTAAAGATTTACCTGAGGAGCACTAGTTGCAACCAGGAAAGCGTTAGTCCTTCCTGGGTGATCATAATCATGCATGGCTGCAGCCACATACAGTGCCATCAACTCTAAGGCAGGGATATTCCCAGACAGACATCCGTATTTATCATCTGTCACATTATACGTTTTTGAGAATACATATCCCATATGTCCATGTGTAAATCCACTGTCAGAATCTGAGAAGAGAAAATGAGAGTCACAGAAATCTTTTTTAAAAGTATTAAACTGACATTGTTTGTCTTCACTTAATTTGTTTTTTGAAAAAACACCCTTGTTCCCATCTCTCAGAAGGGAGTGCAGATTCACTTCGTACATACCTGAATCACTGGTTGAACCATGATCATTAATCACAGTTGAGAGGCCTGGAATAGGTTGTGTAGTAAGATACCAAACAGCATGTAAAACATCAGTGGCATGGATTCTGTTATGATCTGTAATCAGTGAACACAACAGTCATCAATTTACAAACTCTGGGGTCCAAGAACTAAGAGTGCCATCTACTGGACACACAGTTTAGTCATAACATTTTACTATTTCCATGAAAGCCAAACTTTGTAGGACAAATATTCTTTGATTACTCTTCTGTAACTCTATAATATCCATAGTAACAAGGAAAAAAAAACCTGCTTGTAACATTTATTATGCATGCAGATACCTGAAGTAGAAAAATCTGTGTCAATAGTCGACCACAAACTACGTATATAGGAAACTCACTGTGTGAAACAACTGTAATGTTTACTCTTGTACTTATTTTCATGCTCCTGCATAAAACTGTGCAGAGAACCAGAATAAAAGTAATAGCTATGATACACTTCAACTAGATCAGACATAATATTCCATCTCTGATAAATGGTACTCAAATATAATCTGAGAATAGAACATAATACCATTTTTCTGTATCAATCTTAAAGCACTGCAATAAAATATCTTTTATACGTAGATTATATCCACAAGCAAAATGCAAAGCCACAATTATATTCTCTGATCTAGAAATTCTAATTGGAGAATATAGTTCTAAGAAATACCTAAAAAGAAAAACAAAAACCTCTTTGTATAGTCATGTTGAAAGCTAAGCCATTTAGAAGAGTTAAAACCTATGAGAAAACCAGATTTACTAATCATATTGCCATCATCATGGGAAGGGGGTCATACTCCACATGTGCAGTTCAACTTCTTTCAAACCATAACCACGTGCCCAGTGTGCCCTTGCCTTCTTTTTCTGCGCAGTTCTTCCAAGTCTTTTGTTTATCAGACCTCTCATAATACTTCACTGATTAGTATGCTTTATTCTAAATATACTAACTTTACATATTATATTTCTGCTAACCAACCATGATACTGTTTCCTTCTCTAGTACAATAGATTACATTTCTGCATAATACTTAAAACAAGAAGAAGAGAGAAACAGGAGAGAACAAGAATGACAATGAGAATATGAAAAAAACACCTACACCCTAGTAAAGGAAGGAAGAGGAAACCTATGGTCAATGTAGCAATTATAGCACCCAGGTAGGTGCTAAATTTCTGGCAGCTGTTAGGAATCAGTCTTTAAGTGATAATATGCAGCTAAATCTTAGGTAAACACCCTAGAAATTCAGTGGAGAGGCTTGGATGTAGGTTTGAAAAGATTTCATCAGAAAAGCTTAGAAAGAAACTCAACTCTGGCCAGGCACGGTGGTTCATGCTATAATTCCAGCACTTTGGGATGCCAAATTGGGTGGATCATTTGAAGTCAGGTGTTCCAGACCAGCCTGGCCAACATGGTGACACTCTGTCTCTACTAAAAATACTAAAATTAGCTGGGTGTGGTGGCAGGTGAGTGTAGTCCCAGCTACTTGGGAGGCTGAGGCAGGAGAATCACGTGAACCCGGGAGGTTACAGTGAGCTGAGATTGCACCACTGCACTCCAGCCTGGGCAACAGAGTGAGACTCTGTCTCAAAATAGTAATAATAATAAATTTAAAAAATAAAAAGAAAGAAAGAAACTCAACTCCTAGCTTCCTGAGGAGAAAATAGCAAAACTTGTATACCTGTGTCTGTTGTAAATACGAATATTAATATTGTATGGTACTTCAAAGAGCAATTTTATTAAGACTGGCATCTATATCTCTGAGTATAGACCATATCCAGTGATATAAGACCATTACCATTTACAAATAATTCACAGGCAACACAATTACAATAATATTTTATGTCTGTACTTGGGCTATTTATGAAATTGATCATACTAGAATTTTCTGGATTTGGGACAGGTATGTTTTCACTTCTGCTATATTTATTATCCATGCAAACTTGATTGAGCTACTTAAAATTAATTTCCTTATCTTAAAAAGAGTAAAAAGCCTCATTTCTTTATCTTAAAAATATGAGAAGAATACTGCCAACTTTATAGTTCAACTGTGACAATTACAGAAGGAAATATATTTTTAAGGGCCTGATACACAGTGAGCTTGCAATTTTTGTAAATATTATTCATGTAAAATAAACTCTTACTGTAGAACAAGATAAAACTAGTATAGATCACCAGCTTTCTCCAAGAATCACTGTTGGATTTGTAAGAATAAAATAAAATCTCTTCTACACCTATCAGGAGGCAGAAGACAAATGAGACTTGGTATGTCAGGAAAATGGCAGTCTGGAAATAGGGTTCCACTTTTGGGAGATAAGTTGGAAGCCAGCTTTTGAGTTAAATTACCTTCTCCTGTTGCAAGCTGGGAAGATTACTATATGCCAGTAGTTACTATTATTATTAAAAGTCAGAGAAACCTGTGCATGAGCATAGCATTGCAGAGGTGGATGGCGGGGCAGTATCACAGTGGGTAAGGAAATGATAACATCTATTCCAGGTGAACTTGCAGCTTTTGAGCTCTAATCATCACTGCCCTGACCCCACCCCAAGGCCTAGGCCCAGACAATTTTATAGGTAATATTTTTTGTGTTTTGTTTTTGTTTTACAAACTTTCAACAAGCAAGCAATCCTAAGTAAATAATCTAGTGCTGAAAATATAAGATGAAAAGCTGCAATGAGGCGGGTACCATCTTGATTTAAAACTAGGTAAAGACAGTATATATATTTTAAAATGTTCCTTTTGCTTTTGAGTATAGATTTAAAAGTACTAAATTAAGAGTATAGATTTAAAAGTACTAAATTAAAAAACTGCTAACCAAATCTAGCTGCTTAAGTATATACATCTAGTTATATGTCTGTATGTCTAGGAGAATAACACTGTCATCAATCGCTTAGATTGAAGAATAGAAAACTATCTGTCCTGTTAGCAGTCAGTAACATGTTTATTAATCAAATATTCACTTAGCATGTATTTAGTATTATGCCAAGTGCTGGCATCTCCACTGTTCTTGCCATTAACTCTCTGGTAACTCAACCCAGGAGCAAAGACAACCAGGAAAGAAGCTAGCAAGGTCAATGTAAGTTACTAGCAGGTTTCTATGTGATACATAAAAATGCTTAAAGATTCCTCTTCTTGTTCTGGCCAGGGTAAGCAACTGAGAAGGATAAGAAATGCTATCAGAGCTATTATTTTATCCTTACTATCATCATACCTCTTCCTTCATCTCCGCATTTTGGACAAATCCCTAGTCTTCTCGATGATGCCCTCACTCACGTGTCAACCCCATCGCCCTCTTTAATGACATATAGACACACATGCATACACTAGCACATGGTACACCCTACCTCTTTCCCAGAGTCCGCCCATCTCCCTCTTCCATCTTGATACACTTGTTTTCTCAACTTTCTCCTTTTCCCTCAAGCACAGAGTTGAAGTGAGCTGGTATGGAGGGTTGGAGTTGTATGTAAATTCACAGATTTTAAGATCCAAATTTACATAGTTTTGATTTAAAATTATGTCTATACTCCTATGCACCATAGGGTGAGGGGAAGTAGTAAAGAATAGAGGTAACACTTTAAGTATGTTTTTTCTTTTGGAATATAGTTAATACTCTGGTAGCTTGTACCATGTCACTTCAGTTTCTAGCTTTAAAATCAGTGGGAACATCATGTACAGCTTAATTGAACTGGACTCAATACAGGTTGAGCAGGACTATTCTCCTTGCTGTCATGAAATAGCAACATGATCACAGGTAGTTCTGAGGCATTCTCCCCATTTCTCAAACTTAAATAAGGATGAGAGGTGTTAGGGAGATTATACTTTAGAGCTGAAACTCTTTGAAATTTTTTTTAAAAAACTACCCTAAAAAATAACAACATCAATAAATGAATATAAATGGATTTTTCTTTATTAAGCAAAATGCCCAACTGAAAAGGACTATGAATGACACCAAACATTATTTATCTCCCTATGCAATTGAGTACTGACCATACATTAATTTTTCATAAGTTTGATTGAAACTTACAATATATTTGATATATTTTTATCACATTTATATTGAGTTGCTTATATTTACTGTCTTTCCATTGCTACTACCATGAAATTTCTTTCTTTTATTCTCTGTTTAAATCTAGATTCTTCAGTTTTTATCCGGATTCAAATTACACATTTAAAAGCTTTCCTACAGACCCTCTTCTCTTGAAAACTGTTAAGAGGTACACTTAGAACAATAATAAGAAATTTAGTTTTTAATATTTGCATACATTATCATATTAAAGTTAATCCAACCCCATTTTAACTTCAGTTCCTCTTAGGCTTCATTTCAACTCTGGATTCATTTAGATAGAACCATTAGAAATACATCCAAAGTAAATATTAAAATGTAAGTAGTTAGTTACACAGCAAATTTTTATATGTATTAATTATAATTAATAAGTGAAGCTTTTAATAAATATTCATATTAATCTCAGCACATATGAAATATTCATTAAAAGTGATCACAAGTGAGCTAGAGCTTTCCTATGGAAAGATGTAAATAAATTCCCTTTATGGAAAGTATCTAGGACTTCTAATAGAACAAGCAAGTTTATTATAACAAATTATTTTCACCTGGAATAAAGAACCCACAATTTCAGAGAAAAAATCTCTTTATTTGTAATATATAAAAATGTAATAAAATATAAAAGTAAATAAATCTTAGAATCTGAAAACTTATTTTTGTACTTAAATACTTGCCATCTTTCAACTATGATTCAATGATATACTACCTGTGAAAAAGTTGGTAGTTATGTCCATGGAGGTTAGTATCAATTTGAACTCAGTGGAACTTTGCTATGGCTAATTATATCATTAAAATACATTTGAAAATATAACATGAATTTGGAAATTCAGTCTAGTGACTAGCTGTTCTTTAGTGTTCTTTGTGGCTTCCTTTCTACAAAAGCTTATTTATGTAACTCTTTAGCCTTTGAGAAATCATGAACACTTAGGTCAATCACTGGCATTCAACTAGGGTGGGCCCTGAGAAAACTGTATTAAGAACACAAGGCTTATCTTGAGATCTTCTCCAACTACCCCTTTTTTCATATTTATCTTCCAATTTCCATGGATTTGTCAGCCAGATGTTCCCAGGGGCCTGATACTGTTAAGCTCTCTTTCCCCTACTCCAACTGTCTTAACTCTGCCTGTATTTTGGTCCTGTATTCTTCAGAAAATCTCATTTGTAAATTCAGTTCTTCATTCTCTTCTTCTGTGATACACTATCAGCTGTGTATATTCATTCCAATGTAGCATGTGGATAGGATTTTGAAAACAACATGCTCATAATAAATCCCTAGGTTAATGTGATACGCCTTTCTGGAAATACTTGTGCTTTATCAGTATTAATTAATTTTTTTTTAATTTAACTTCAGCTCTTTACAATTACATAAAAGGTTACAGGATTCTAAAGTCTCAAGTGCATAAAAGCAAATTTAAACTTAAAAGCTTAAATATGACTTAAATAACATGTTTCCAAGACACGCTCCAATCAATATATTATGTTTGATTAATTTTCTTTCCACATATTTATTTCCTTGATGTGCTACAGGTTTTTTTAATATCTCCACAATTTCCTTGTTTGGACCTTTAGACATTGTCTCCCAAACCATATATTTTGTAGCACTGTAAGACCATTTTACTTATGTGTTCTGATCGATGATACCTGAAATGCCACATAATGAAAACTTAACATCTTCTGTGTGTTCCAATTTTTTGTTAATGTAAATGGGAAACTTATTCTTGCAAGACTCAAAGCTTGAACACTTGATTGTGTGTTCTCCTTGTCTTCCCATATACCTGATTTTTAAAAATGTTTCTCATCATTTTTTCCATAACCACTTCCAGATGTATCTTTTCTACTGTACTAACCAGACCATCATCCTCCTGACCCTCTAAACACCAGCCCACTTTATCTTATGTTGAGAAAACATATATAGTGACTTAACTCTTCAGATGCCACAACAAAAGTTGAATTCACCCAATAAAAGGGATGAGTTATTAAATGAGCAATAAATTTAGTATTTAATTATTTATTTCCAAAAATAGCCATATTAAAGTGGACTTAAGTTGGATTTACTGTGTGCTAGGTACTACAATAAACTCTTTAAAAATATAATCTTATTTGATCCTAACAATCATGTGAAGCAGGTATTAGAATTCTCATTTTATGAACTAAGAAATGAGGCATTTAGAGGTTAAGTAAAACCTAGGGTCTCATTCAGCTAAAAAGTAAAGGAGCCAGGCAATATTTCCTAATCATCATATAATGTCTCCATAGTGAGTGTTTACCCTGTGTAATTCTGTGCTACCTGCTAATGATTCATTATCCCATTTACCCACAGCAAATTCAACATATTTAAAAAGTATTTCACAAATCACATATACTTACAAGGAATATCCCTGTATCCAATCTCCAAAGCATGAAAATAATTCATAAATTCCCTAATTGGAATTTTAAAAGCTTCAAAGAGGCCCATGTCTTCAAAAAGTCTGTAAGACACCTGTAAAAGAAAAGACGAAGCCTTATGAAACATCCCTAGTATGTCAGACATAAAGAAAACAATTCTGAAACTAAGTAAACATTGGCAACTGAAAAGACTAAACGCCTTTTCAAAGTCTGAAGGATGTCCTTTTAAATTGGTTAAAATAAAAATGATAATCATCAAAATGCAGGCTGTATATTGAAACTGATAACTCATTTCCATTGCACGTGTCTCTTTAAAAGTCTTTTGAAGTGAGACTTTTTCCATTTAGTCTCAGCCAAAAGGTGATTTCTTGGAATGTTCACATTAATTCATTTCAGCTGTCCTAAAGTCTTACTGTGGCAAAAAATATATACATATTTTCTATAATCAAAATTTCATAATTTTTGTTCTTGCAAACTCAAAAGGAACAATCCCCAAAAGTTCTACTTAGCAAGTCATATGAAGCTGTATTTTTTCAAAATTTAATGTCTAGCATATTGGAAATGTAAGCGGTAACTAATAAGGATCATATATCAATATATTACTCTATTTTTGGGACATGATTGGAACAAAAGATACATTATTGAACTTTGCAGGAATTAATTGTTAATAATTCTTAATCTTTTTAATGTCTACTGTTATCCATGAGTCTTAGAAAACATTTTGTGGCATTTTTGGTCCAGTTTTTTCTCCCATTCCCGGCTCACAGAACTTCAAAAGAGTGGTTGATACCTGCAATGAAATTCTGTACACTGTCATTTGTGCTGTAAAACTGACTGCTATCATAACCACTTTTCTACTAGGTCCGAATTCTCATGTGGAGAATGTGAAGATGCAATAACTCAAGGTGTTTTATGCAAATCTGAGAAGCAACTGAATGAATGTAAAAAGCCTGGGCTTCTGATATGGATAAATCTACTTTTCAATCCTGGGTTGAATATTTAATATATGACTTTAGAAGAGTAGCATATTCTCTTTTTAAGTCTTAGTTTCTTCTTCTGTAAAATAATATTTTAAAAACCCTGCACTAAAGTCACGGTGAAGATTAAGTTTTCTAGACTCTGTGAAACATACATCAAATATAAAACAAAATGAGCTATGTCTCTCCATACCAGGGAACACACTCCCTAGTAAAAAACAGAAAGAAGAAAGAAAGAGAGAGAGAGAGAGAAAGAAAGAAAGAAAGAAAGAAAAGAAAGAAAGGAAAGAAAGAAAGAAAGAAAGAAAGAAAGAAGAAAGAAAGAAAGAAAGAAAGAAAGAAGAAAGAAAAGAAAGAAAGAAAGAAAGAAGAAGAAGAAGAAGAAAGAAAGAGAGAGAGAGAGAGAGAGAGAGAGAGAAAGAAAGAAAGAAAGAAAGAAAGAAAGAAAGAAAGAAAGAAAGAAAGAAAGAAAGAAAGAAAGAAAGGCAGGTGGCAGGGCGGGGGGAATGCTTCCTGGCTCATTGCCACATCTTGTGGTACCTTTATAGGCTTATTTCCAGGAAAGATCACTCCCTCAAAGTTGCAGTTTGTCATGAGTTTCAGAAAAAGATAACACAATCTCCCAGGGGGTTCCCTAAGGTATGAGGCAAAGGTGAATTGGACAGAAGAGCTACCCTTAAATCTGTCCTTAAGATGAGCTAGTATAAGAGACATTGCTTAGCACCGAGAATAAAGGAAAGGAAGAAGAACAGGACCCTCAACTCCTAATAAAGTGCAAGGGCTGCCATTATATTCCTCTACATGGTCATGGACAGAATATAGTCTAGCAGAGGCAATAGTTGAATATTATACAGACTTTGTAAGAATTTTGTGTCTCATATTCCATCAGTAATGACAGCCATATGTGCTTGTAGAATTAAACACTAGAAGAAACACCTGTTAACTTTTCCCTTCAGTTTTCACAGATCAGGATCCTCACTCCAAACAAAGTTCCACATTCAGACACATGTTGAGTGATCCAAAGAAAGCTCATCTCTGATGCACTGCATAGAAATCAGCATTTCAGTGATTTCTCTTTTAGTGTTTTGCTGAGAAGTGTTAGTGGCGCCAATAAATCTGGGTTGGGTCCTGAATTCTTTTCTAAGTCTTATATTCACAGGTTTGGTGGTCCTTACTATCTCTGCTCTGATATTTATTCAAATTTATAAGAATACACCTAAAACATGAAGATAAGCTGGTATGTATTATCGCACCATCCTCCTTGTTTAATTAGGGTGTGTATTTTGATAAGTATTCCACAGTACAGCAAATCCATCACTTTGTTTTGTGGTTTAAAATAAACATTTTCAAATTCTTAATTTCTATATGTTTTCTTTCTTCTTCAGCAAAACAAATAATTACCTATGTGAAAAGCCTTGAAAGTAGTCTGGCCTAAAGAAAACAATACTTAAAGGCTGATTAGGCAGCAACAGTATTATTCTTTATTTCTTGTCATAAATAAAGGAGTTTGTGATTTTCAAATACAGAGAACTCTATTTGATGTGTTTCTCAAAGCAGTAGGACGAAACACATTTTGGCACATCTTATCTTTGATAAGGTTTAAGCTTCATAATATTCCAAAATTTTTAAAATGTCATTGAAAATTATTTCAGACAGTAAGTTAGTATTTCTAAATAGGCAATTTTCTTCTTTCAGGGGCTAGTGTCAGATTTTCTTTTGCTTAATTCTATGAATCCTAGATGGTTTGTCCCGTGTTTATATAGCTCTATCCCCTCCTACTTTGTCTTAAAAAATATATAGTATTTTAATTGCAGAATATGACATTCGACTCACTTGAGGTTCCGGTTTCTTTGGTTAAGCCACCACCAAGAAATCTACAGAATGTTGTGTTCTAAAACTTCCTTTCTCCACACAACACCTATCCACAAGTGTCAAGAATTTACAGAGCTTTAAGTAACCAAGGAATTGTTTTTCCTATATTTAAATTAGTATGAATGAATGCATTTCTTACCTGACTAAGAATACGGCCACATTTTCTTCCTATATTTTCCACTAAATCAAAAATTGGAAAATTCCAAGCATTTAGCTGCTCCATAATTGAGTCCAGGTTATCCATGACAAGAGGTTCGGGAGCAAGAATTGGTTTGTCCTGTAATGTTTAAGATTAAAATACTTAAACAGCATGTACTTTTTCTACAGGGCAATTTGTGCTTTGCTAAATTCAACAAATACTGTGGCTATTGGAAATAAATAACTTAAAACTCCAAGGTGAATGAGTGTTCTTTACTAAAAAAAGGTCAAGATGAACAAGACATTGACCCCAAAGTGAGGAGGAAAGGAACTAATGCTGTTTCAGATATGAATTTTTCACTATTAAGTGCTTGCCTATCACTGGTTCATATATACTCTAGCAAAAACATGGATGTTTCTTCTATAAGTTAGTATAACTGCTTTGGATCTACTGTAAGGTTCTTAAAGTTTTAAAGACTTCAAAATATTCTGAAATTACAAGTAAATTTATATCTCTACATAATTATGTAAATTTTTCTGAGATGAGAGCTCCTTCCTTAAACTCTCAAAAAAAATTCATGAGTAGGAGGATTTAATCACTCTTATTATTATTGTTTATATTAATGCTTCAAAATGGACATTAATCCTATAGAATAACAACTGCCACATTTTTCAGGGATTTTAATTTATTTCATGTGATCTACCATTTCATGAGAAACAGGCACTATGTAAATGTAAAGGCTTTTTATAACATGGTCCCAAATGAGGACACTCTTAAGAGCACATTTGCCAAAAAAAAAAATTAAGAAGAAAAGAAAGATAATGAGGATAAGGAAACATGTAAATTATTTTACCTGACAATCCATCTGACTTAGAAATACAAACAGTAAACACAGTAAAAGAAAAATGATAATAGCAGCCAATGATGACCACTTGAGAGTCAACAATTTTCTAGCATTTGCCACCTCCTTAAAATGAAGCTCACTCAAATGTATGCTTTCATCCTCCTTAAATGGATCTCTTTAAACATACAGAATACTTCATCATTAAGGGATATTTTACTAGGTGGCTGGTGTCAATATATGCCTGACTTAAATATAACAAGAAAAACACATATTGGTTCATGTTCTAAGTCAAGGAGGTGCTAGAGAAAACCAGCAGAAGCCCTAAGACAATGACTATCTTCTTCCCTCCTTTCCTTCATCTTTCTTTCTTTATAAAGTGTTGTTTTAATGAATGATTTTGTCCTATATTTACTTTTCAATTGGGTTAATAAATATCTGTAATCATTGTATAATTATAAATACTTAAGCTTTTAATCACCAGATAATAGAACCATTAAAAGACTGATAATGCTTGAAAAGAGGAAAACATATATTGATATGTATGGGAAGGGCTATAATACATGTGTAATCTGGATGAAATACATCTATAAATATGTTTCAGAGATTCATTTCTTTTTTTCTTTTTTTTTTGAGATGGAGTCTTACTCTGTTGCCCAGTATAGACTGCAGTGGCATGACCTCAGCTCACTGCAACCTCCACCTCCCAGGTTCAAGTGATTCTCCTGCCTGATGCTCCTGAGTAGCTGGGATTACAGGTGCCTGCCACCATGTCTGACTACGTTTTTTGTATTTTTAGTAGAAATGGGGTTTTACAATGTTGGCCAGCCTATTCTCAAACTCCTGACCTCAATAATCTGCCCGCCCCGGCCTCCCAAAGTGTTGGGATTACAGGCGTAAGCCACCATGCAAGGCCTCAAAGATTCACTTCTAAGCCAATATCTGTAACAGAAGCTGATTTCTCAAGTAAATGAATGAGTTAAGTGATATAGGACTACCAGAAACATCATGGTGTCAGGAGCATAGGTGCTGCAAGCTGATGCTTTCCTCAAAGGCTCTCTCAGGCACTCTGTCTCATCTTCATTCTGTACAATGTCACTGCCGTCACTGTTGTTATTGGTTTCATAATCAGAGGTAATTTGAGCAGTGTCATCTACAATTAAAAGAGAACAACTTATTACGAGATCTACAATGGGGAAAGGGGGCTCATTCAAGCAAACTTTGCTAAGATGCATATGGTAAATAGAATGTTTAGGGAAATACTGCTTTCATGAGCTTACAATCCAAGAATAATATATAATAATATATAATCCTGTATGATTATAGGGTGGAGAAAAGCACACATCTGTTAACAAAGTAAAACAGATGGAAATTATAATCTGTAATCTACATGGCATTCAATAATTCCTCAATAATATTTTTTAGATCAACAGTTCATACCTTTAACAAATCCTATGACTTTATGTTTCCTTTTTCTCTGTTTCTCTCCCTAAACATTAAACCACTGAGTAACTGACTATAACACTTACTGTAGAATGGGCATGCAAGGTGGAAGACATTGAGTTGACACACCCAGGAGTAAAGTGCTCTGTAGAGCAGAGTGATGGCATATGCTTAAGGGCAAGGGAAATCCTATGTATCCAATCCCATTTCTTAGAATACTGTGCTTCCTTCTTATCTGTCCCACTTCACTGTCGCCATTTCAGTCAGCAGTAAACTGTGCTAACTAAAAGACCGATCAGTAAACACCCAGTCTGAAGTCTATGTTCTCTGAGCTCCTATGCTGTTTCTCATAGCTGAGTAAGGTGCCTGAAGGAGGTTTATTGAGTGTTTGCTATGTTTTGGGAACCACTTAAAGCACTTCCAATGTCAGAAGTAGCAAGATAAAATAACATTGCTATATAGTTCTATGTATTATATAAAATGGCCTCTTGTGTTTTAAAAATATACACATGTATAACTGTATAAAAACGTTTTGGAAAGCTCTGCACCCAAACTTTACCCATGATTAACTCCAGAGAGTAGGATTATAGATGACTTTAGTTTTCTCCCTTGTCCTTTTCAATCTGTAATTTTAAAAATCAGGCTGGGCACAATGGCTCATGCCTGTAATCCTAGGAGTGGCTGAGGTGAAAGTATCACTTGAGCCCAGGAGTTTAAGACCAACCTGGACAACACTGTGAGACCCTGTCCCCCAGTGCCCCCCTACAAATCAGAAATGTAGGTCACTTTTGATCAGGAAAAAAACATAAAGCAGTTTCCATTTTGGGCAACAGGATCCCAAACAATGAATTACCTGTTCTACTTGGTGTCCGAGTGGCTGCCCCACTTCTCTCCAGGGGCCCATCAGCAGGATTCCCTTGGGAATATGGTCTGCCACAGCTAAAAAATATTGGAAGAGCTGTAGGTATATCCTGCTCTTTTCAAAAAGTCATAGGCACATACCGTCTAAGTGTACATTAAGGTAAACAACAATAATAAAATATTTCTACCTTCTACTTATTTGTTTTGTAAAAATATTCATTTTGTTTGATACACAAATGCTGATATGCAATATACTACTTTCTTTTTTTGTGAGAGAGTAATAAATACAAAGGATTAGAAACTTCATCTGATTCTCATTCTCCTCCTCCTTTACCTAGATCATATTTGAGGTGAAAGTGGTGTAAAATTTTGTTAGATTATTTAGAGAATACTTGGATAGGCTGCTACCTACTTATAGTACCAATTTTGCAGGTGTTGACCTATATTGGACAACAGTATCTTCCCCAACAAAATACCTTGTGCCTGCTTAAAAGCCTCATTATGGGCCAGGCACAGTGGCTCATGCCTGTAATCCCAGCACTTTGGGAGGCCGAGGCAGGCAGATCACTTGAGGTCAGGAGTTTGAGACAAGCCTGGCCAACATCGTGAAATCCAGTCTCTACTAAAAATACAAAAATTAGCCAAGCAGGGTGGCGAACACCTGCAATCCCAGCTACTCAGGAGGCTGAGGCAGGAGACTCGCTTGAACCTGGGAATTGGAGGCTGCGGTGAGTGATCATACCACTGCATTCCAGCCTGGGCAACAGAGTGAGACGCCACCTCAAAAAAAGAAAGCCGGCCGGGCGCGGTGGCTCAAGCCTGTAATCCCAGCACTTTGGGAGGCCGAGGCGGGTGGATCACAAGGTCGAGAGATCGAGACCATCCTGGTCAACATTGTGAAACCCCGTCTCTATTAATACAAAAAAATTAGCTGGGCACGGTGGCGCGTGCCTGTAATCCCAGCTACTCAGGAGGCTGAGGCAGGAGAATTGCCTGAACCCAGGAGGCGGAGGTTGCGGTGAGCCGAGATCGCGCCATTGCACTCCAGCCTGGGTAACAAGAGCGAGACTCCGTCTCAAAAAAAAAAAAAAAAAAAAAAAAAAAAAAAAGAAAGCCTCATTATTAGATCTATTTCTTTGGGTTATGATATTTTTATGTCTAAACAGACCTTTAAGAAAAGACAACATAGATTGAAATAGAATGATAATATATGAATTTTATGTTTTGCTACAAAATAAAAATGGAATTATTTTTCAGATTGATCAGTTACGGTTAAGGCTCTAAGGAAATGAACAAAAGAGAGGTGCATTTTGAGGAAGAGCAAATGTATGACTGACTACACTGACTACATGGGATGCTGGTTGAGAGAAACAGGCCATGAGGCACTGTGGACCACCAAGAAAAACAAAGATAAGAGAGGTAAGCAATGCCCTCTAACAGAGGGTGTTGGAGGAATGAAGTTTGACTGTTTTAAAAATTAAACAGTAACCCCATACATGGCCTAGCAGAGGCCATAAACTGGCTCTTCCCTCTTCTATCTTGTTTAAAGACTTCATGATTAGATGTTGATTCTGCATTTTGCTGCTGGGGTCTTTCCATCTGACTAATATTACAAAGGGTCTCAGAGGATTTTTTTTGTTTGTTATTTAACCACAGATTACCCACTCTAAAATGAAAAAAGTAGTGATAGCTTATTGTTCAATATCTTAAATACCTCATCATTTTTTCCTGAATTGTGCTTGTGTGTGCACTAAGAGAAAAGCATTTTCCAGCTAGATAGTATCTACATACTAAGTAACTTTACTTTTCAACCCTTAAGTGTAAACAGAAAAACATTACATGTAAAATATTTCTAATTATTAAATCTGTCAGTATGGCTTAGAGAATAAAAAGAAAATGAGAGGACAAAAAGGAAAAAGAAAGTAGATACAATTGGTAGACTTACATTCTCAGAAGTAGAGTTTATTAGCCTTAAAATTTTTCATTGCAAAATAATACCTAAAAGAACCATTTAAATTAGTACTTCAAATATGCCAGCTCTCATGCCAGAAAAATAGCTTGTCGCACAGACCTTACAGCAGCCAAGAGACTGGGATTCGTTGCCAAACTCTTCAAGTTCAGCAGGGGAAACCACAACAATTAGTCGTGTGTTTCTGGACCTCTCTGTGCCTACATGGGTGGCTGCCTTTAAGGCAATAATAAAACCTGGTTTGAATTATAGATTTATAAAGCACAAACAAATAAAACACACACTACTGGATTTATAAACATTACTGAACAAGTAGACAGTAAAATCCCCTTGTTTTTCTCTGAAACCTGTTTTATAAAAATCCCATTTCATTCTACCTGCTAAGAATATATATATATATATATATATATATATATATAACACTATGATGAAAAGAGCTACTGAGTGGTAGAGCTTTTCTGAACATCTCTCTCCTTTCTTTAGGGGACATATTTCCCAAAAGTCTGGAACCCACAGTGGGAGATTCTCGCTAAAAATGATGAACACAGATGTCCTTGATGAAGATTACTCCACGGGGCTTCATCTTGGCTCAGGGCGCATATAATAAAACAATGCTTCTTAATTGTGTTCTGCCAAACATTAGACATGGGCAACTATTGGGTGTTAACCTAAAGAAACTGGTTCTGTGGTCAAATAAATTCAGAAAACATCAAATGAAACAAACAACAACAACAACAAAAATAAAGAGAAATTCTTTTAACAGAACTTCCAAGAACTTTTAATAAAGCCATATGTGTTATGAATCTCTAAGAGTAAAGTATGATATATCTTCTCAATATTTTACTATAGAACTTGCTTTTTTGTGGAAAAGAGATGAGATTAATATCCCACAGAAATCATTTTATTAAAAACAACTCATAGAGGGCAGCAGAATAACTTTTGCATAGTAGAATAACTTTGGCTCTGGGCAAACAAATGAAAATAATTTCTTATTTAAAATTGTCTAAAGAAAGGAAGTAAAAACAGAAATTATAAACAACATTTATTTAATTTACAGAGCTTCTGACTAAAAAATATAAAAATGAAAATTGTGAGGCTTAATAATAGTTGCTATTTGTTAAAATTGAATATATTGATAAAACCTGGGTCTATGAAGTAATATTTGATACTAGAACACCGACATGTTACTCATTTATTCAAATAGTTATCCTTATTAACCTCAGAAATGAAATACTATTTTATTCAAGGTAGTCTCATAGTACCTAGAAAAACACCCAACTGTTTTTCTACTTAAATAATACCATAATGCTTTCAGATAAATTATTCAAGCTCTTACTTAAGAACAATAAAAATACATTAAGCAGTAAGAAGAGATAATTCTTTCTTAGTGACAATCTTGGGAAAATAATTACTCCAGCCATTTTTCCTTAACCCATGTGATAGATAACACTCTGTAATTTTGTTTCAACATGATAGAATAGCACATACAATTGCTTAAATTGCATTCAGAGAACTATGTGACTCCAGCCATCCTGTGCAATGTATTATCCACACATTTTAAAATTGTAAAAATGGGAAATGCAAACCTAAGATTAAATATGGCTAATATCAATGTAACATGTTCGAAGAACAGGTACAAACATTACAACGAAATGAAGAATTATAACAGAATACTTGATATCATTTTTAGTTACTTTTTTTCTATATTCTCCATCAGGAAACAGACAACATATACAGCTAATAATCGTGTATCCTCTCTAAAGATTAGCTGTATGAACTGCATGGATTCTAATCTTTGTTAATGGAAAATTACTAAAACGTAAGTTTTTATTGTAGCCTATTCAACAGAAATCACATTATCCCATTCTTGGTTGTCAACGACTTTGGCAAACCTACCCCAAGCTTTGTGGGCTGGTGGTAGGTATTTCTAGGGGAAAACTATCAATGGTTTTATTATTAAACTTCAGTTCATAAAAAATCCTTACCTGCTACATATAACAGGTGGAGTCAGGATTTGAGGGGATAGGTCGGGGGCACTCTGAGTGTAAGTTAAGGCCCTGTGCGAACCTAGGCTTTGTTTGGCAGTTGTGTCAGCAGATTCTGGAAACTGCTCTGCAGAAATTTTGCTGACTAGGCTGCTGGCAGGAGTTCCTTGGAGAGGTGAGGAGCAGGGCGATGAAAGAGGTGAAGTTTTAGCGAGGGCACCTGAGAAAGAATGAGAGTTAAGTAACTAAACAAATGTCTTTAAAATGCAAAATTGCAACTGATGAATTTCACCTGGACCCTTAAAAACTCAATAACCACCACATGCCTGCTCAGGTCACCAGGCTGGCCTCCTCCACATACCAACTGTGTGGTTGGGGTGCCTTCACAGCATTAAATGGGAGGAATGAATCATCATAAAAAAATCAGTGGCAATGTTGGCACATACAGCCAAAGCCTTGGTGTCCTGGAGTAACTTGAGGACAGAAGAATATTATTTTGTCCTCCAATTTTTGTTTCTTCTTGTCATTCTGACATGGAAATAATAGTTAAAATTTTCTCATGTGTTTACTTTCTCTTAGGTTGTGAAGGTTTTAGCAGGAACAGGATCTGCTATTGTTTTAAACATTAACCAGTATCTGGGGCAGAGTTCACCAGGCATCAGATGCTTAAAATATGTAAATAAAGAAGATGCATTACTGAGAGGAAATTAATGTTCTTAACCATTCGCAGTTTCAGTGAAGCAAGACCTTTTGGTGCGAAAGAGTGTTTTGATCAAATAATTTTTGAAGAAAACATTTTAAAATGTAATATAATCCATTTCAGGTCAAACAATAGTCCTAAAGCCTCCATTTCAAGTGTGGGTATTTGTGCCAAACCGTCTGTATTTACTCTAGATTGTGAGAATTTTACAGGACACTGGCTTAGATTTCAAAGTGTAGCTGTTGGAAGACATGGACAATGCCTTTTGAAGTTACTCTCTCCCAGCCACAGAGAAGGCACCCTGCACTTAAAATGGAAAAAAGGAGAGAAATAACTTCTGGCCAACAACCTGCTTACAGGTTTTCTTGATTTTATGGCTGAACAATGTACTGTGGGGCAAATGAAACGAAATTATTAAAAGCCATTCTCTGTTTCTCACCACTTAGGAAAATTTATAGCCATCCACCTTCACATCATGGAATTATGTGTGTGGGTAGCTGGCAGCTGGCTTTCAGCAAAGTTTGCTTCCAGGGTCTAGCTTCCTCAAAAGTTTGAATTGTCACACCAAAGGTTTTCTGGTCCACTGAAAAGAATATTAAAGTTGCTGAGAGATTTTGTGTGAGTGTGTGTAATTTTCTTTTTACTTTCTTGTTGGCACTGTTATTTTTGTTGTAGTTGTTAAAGATGAGAAATCTCACTCTCCCCTTGCTTCAGTGTGAAGAGCAACAACCCCTGTACTTCTTTCCAACACATCTATTGTTAATTCCTAATCAGCAGCTCAAACCCCTCCCAGCCTTTCTACTAAGCAAATGAAACCACTTAGACCCAGACAAGTTAAAAAACCCTCCCAGAGTCACAGTACTAGTACATGGGAGAATATAGAGTAAACACAGCTATTCTTAGTAAAATGTGGTTTAGAAACCAGTACCTTTATCAGAGATTACCCAAGGGGAAAGTAAAACTCATGACCTATTAGGCAGCATTTGCATTGCTCCTTATGTCATGACTTATGGTTTTTATTTCAATTTCTACTTCTCTTAAAAAAACTTACTTTTCCAAAGATAACGACAATCCTTCACATTACATAGTCTCCCGAGCCAAAAAAAAAAGAGTTCACAAAGGTTTTAACTCAGAATTTCCCAGACAATGTATCATTATGTGAAGTGTTTGCTGTGAATTATTTAATGGTTGTAAATTTTTTAAAAAAAGAAATATTTCATTTGGAAACTCTAGAATAAACTCAATTTTTAATGTTATCTCTAACAGTTTATAATTAGATTTTCTCATTATAATTTTATAAAATAAAGGAAATCTAGTTTTCAAACTCAAAATCCCTTCCCATTTCTCTACTGCTATGATATTCACAAATATTACTACACATATATGGGTACTGTGATGTAAAGGTTGAAAAGGATTGGTGTAATTCTGACTAGTTTTTGGATTTAGACAGGGACTCCAGATAATGTTAGAAAGGCACTGTAACTGTTAAGGAGCTGAATCCTAGTATGATGTGGCAGACTGTTTACCAAAGCATCTGTATTGGAATCTCAGTGATTTATTCATTCAACAAGTAGTTATTGTGAGTCTTGCTCCATGGGTGGAGTAGGGTATAAAATAAAATCCCTGCTCTAATGGAGCTCCCACTTTTTAAGGAGAGACAGAAACTAAAAAATAAAAGTTAATAAAAAAGAAAGAAAAGAAAAATTAACGAATTCAAGTGACAGGAAGAAAACAATGCATAGGGTAGAAGGCAGAGAACAACAGAAATGCTCTTTAGATAAGATAGTCTGGGAAGGCCTCTCTGGCTGGGAAGGGTTGGGGGTGGGTACAGTTTGAATGGGGGCCTCATGAAATAAGCAAGACATGTAGAGAAGTATCTGGGGAAAGCGTGTTCAGGAAAGAGGGACATGGAGGGGGTGGAGTCAGAGGAGCAGTCAGAAGGTCAGTGACTGGCAGCTTAGCAAAAAAGAAAAAGGGGCAGGGGATGTGGTCAGAGAGGTTGCTGGGCAAGTCTGGTTAGGGTTGGGTAGGCCCCGGGCAAAGTTTCATTATTAGGCTGGTGCAAAAGTAATTGTGGTTTTTTTCAATAAAAAGTAATTGCTGTGTCATAAGAAAAAGAGATTCCTGATAGACACTGTGTTAGGCAATTCCTTAGTTATTCTGATAGTAAACTGCAAGTTTGGGGACAGTTTTCTACACAATTTTTTTAATAGACCAATAGTTCAAAGCCCATGAGAACATTGTCCATTTCTGTCTTGACACCATGTATTTTCTGAAGACAGTTTATGAGAATAATTTTTTTCATTGCTAAGTTTTAGTAGCTGCCAGCTGACGCCTCATATACATGCAATTCACTTTCAAACACAAATTTTAAAATTCACACACCATTAGAGTTCTTGGAACTCATGGATTAACTAAATTTAAACAAACAAGCAGATTTTAAGATACCAAATGTACTGGCTGGGATGAAATTTAAAATAAATCTGTAACAGAGAAGCTCTTCTGTAGTATTAGCCTACATATTTTGAACACTATTAAAAGCATAATTCAGCCAGGCACGTTGGCTCAAACCTGTTATCTCAGCACTTTGGGAGGCTGAGGTGGGCAGATGATCTGATATTAAGGAGTTTGAGACTAGCCTGGCCAACATGGTGAAACCTCGTCTCTACTAAAAATACAAAAATTAGCCAGGCGTGGTGGCCCATGCCTGTATTCCCAGCTACTCGGGAGGCTGAGGCAGAAGAATTGCTTGAACCTAGCAGGTAAAGTTTCTGTTAGCCGAGATGGCACCACCGCTATACTCCAGGCTGGGTGAAGCACAACTTTTGGCAACAAACCTGAGAAGCAGGGATATCTTTATTCTGCAGGTGAGAAGCTAAAGCTATTAAAGTTCTTTTTTTTCCAAAGCCAAACCATCCCAGTGTGCATTATCATAGTTTACTTAAAGTTTAAAAAAACAGGAAGAATTAGGATGTGCATGCATATTTACATGTATTGGTCTTCAAAAAGATAGGGAGATAAATGCAGATAATAACCAAATTTTTTTATAGAATGTATAAATTATAAATAATGATTTCCGTTATAGGAAGAGGACCATCGAAGGAATTGGGAGGAATAACCTTTGGAAATCTTTAAAAACAAATTTTCTAAAAAGGTTTCGATGTAATCATGTCTAAAGTTAGAGGGATGACTGTTAGAACCTTTGAAAGTCTCATCTAATTTTATATCGCACACTCACACATTTACATACACACAAGTGAAGGGATTCAGATAAACATGTATTCTCTCAAATATATTAATGTTTCTCTTCATTTTATATTTGGGTAATTTTAGTAGATTCCAGGAAGAAGACATAGCTCATGAAATATAAATTTTTGAATGATTCAAACTGTCCTAATGTGAAATACTTAAAATCAAAACATTTAAAAACAAAAAATTAAAAATACAATTTTAAAAATAAAGTCTAAAATGCCAACTCCTTTGAGTAATTCTGCCTTTAATTCCTTGTTCCTGAGAGCATGAGAAAATGTGTGTCAAGACACAAGGAATTTTGGGCAATCAAAGAGAGAAAATAAACAATACTGCAGGGGAATTATTTAAGTGAATCCATCTGTTTTGTGCTATAAAACTCTCTCAGTTTAATTTTAATTGAACAAAAAAGGAACCAGCTTGTCTGATAAAGATATCTCTTTTTTCCATGCCCAAATGAAAATGGTCAGCCCGAATATTTTTCCAAAATAGAAATTGCATCTAAAAGAATGCCAAAGAAAAAGAGTCCCAATACCATAGTTGAAGTTCTCTATCATTTCAAATTTTGTATAGGAAAAACAGAGTCTAGATTATAGGTGTAGAGATACCTGCTGTCACTGCAATGGGCAGCCAAACTTGCAAGAATCTGGGAAAGGACTACTGCAAATAAAGTTAACTGTAAATTCAAGGAGTTTTAAAAGCAGAATAATATCGTGGTAGCTCCACAATGTCAGTGACTCATACTAGAAGAGCAAAATTGAAAACACAAATTATGTTTGAACCTCCTGCTTTTAAGCTTTAATTAAAGGAGTCCTATGTGATTTCATTTATTTTATATTAGTAACTGAATAATAATTTGTGTTTCAGCTATTTAAAATTAACATTGATTGACTGAACTAGAGGACACACTGTTTACTTGATTTGCGCAAAGAATAAATTTCATTAGTCCTCTCTGGAAACAGAGTATTTATCTTTCAGTATGTCTCTTCTGACTTCATACTTGCTTCCTCTTCATCTCATTGCCTATTGCTTACCATGTTTCCTCAGACTCCTCACATTTCATTTGATTCCATTTGCTTACACTCTTTGCCACAAGGGGGCTCTTCCAGCTTCTTTCCTGGTTTATGAAAAACCAGGATGCATCACAGTCAACTGCATCAAACATGTCAAAACCACTTAGCTCCATCAAGCCAAACAGGGAAGCAAGGATTTTAAAGTAGAAGCTCCCATCTCATTAGGAAGAGTTGCTATCTCTTTTCAGCCCCGATTATTGATAGATGTTTTTGTTTCTTTTGGCAGACCTTCAGGAATTTAATTAGTTGGATTCGGCATGCCTGGGATATAGGTTATTTTATAAACATTTAGCTGTGCTGTGACAGCTGTCTAAAGATGCCACAATGCAAAAGCCCCTCCAAAATGATCATGATGAAAATACCTTATGCACCTGATGGCAACAATGGACAGGGGCTCTTGCTATGCTTGTGGCTCTAATTCCCATCATCTGTCTGTGTAGTATCTTATGTGAACATTCCTTTCCTTTTACACTTTGCTCTTTTTTCTAGAATCTGTCATACAAACTGGGGAGCAGGACACAGGAATATAAGGCTGTTCCATCATTTGCTCTGTTATTTCCTGTGTGTGCTCTAACCATAATTTTCACCTTCTTGATCTTACCATGTTGGTTATTCACTAATTTTTATGTTACTACTTAACTGAAGAAAGAGGGTGAGAAAACCAAACCCTCCTATTATCTTGTACCCAGCCAAGTACAGAACCCAAAATATCCTAATTTTAAATTATGACAATTTGTCATCCTCACTTTTTTCTAGTTTGAAATCATTAGGATAAAGAAAGTATTCAGGATTAATCATATGACCTAGAGAAAGCAAGTTACTTAACCTTCTTTTTCCTCAATTTCCTCATCTAAACCCCCTTTCTGAGCTACACACAGATTTACAACACTTAAATTTATGTCATCTCTTGAATTACATATTATGACTGTCTGAAATTTTAGTTCTGTCCTTAAAAAATCTTGTAAAAACTATTCACAAATCTGGAAATACTATTATTTATGAATTTAATGTTTGTTTGGATTGACCCATGGTTTTCAGATTTAACATTTTTATTAGATCTCAAACTTTCTATTATTCTTCTTTCTAGAATATATCCATTATAAATTCCTTTAGTAAAGATTTGGCAGGTGGTAATGTTTTGACTTCTTTCAAATTGACTTTAGTTCACTCGTATTCTTGTAAGATGAATCTGCCAGGCACAAAATTTTAGGCTATCATATTGTTTCAGAACTTTGAAGAAAATATTCTACTGTGTTCTGTGTCCCAGTATTTCTGATAATTCTGCTTTCAGCCTGACTGCTTTTCCTGAAAAGGAAATTTGTCTTTTCTCTGGTAGACTTTAGGATTTGTGTGTGTGTGTGTGTGTGTGTGTGTGTGTGTGTGTGTGTGTGTGTGTGTGTGTATCTTTGGTGTTATATAGTTTCACTATTTTGTATCTACGTGTGAGTTTCTTTCCATTTACTAGGCTCCTCCTAAGTATTTCATGTCTTCCATCTGCTACTAAAACTATGATTACATATATTATGTATATTAGACTTTGTAATTTTTCTGTATCTCTTAAAATCTATTATAGTTTCCCATCTTCATCTGTGTTGCATTCTGGATAATTTCTTCAAATCTTTCTCTATGCAGTTTGCTAATTCTCTCTTCAGTAGTCTACTATGCTATTTAATAGTTCCTTACCTACATTTCCAAAAGGTATATTTAACTGCTCTGCAGTTATGTCTTTTCTCATGGCTGTTATTTTTCCTTAAATGTGTAAATTTTTAAATTGAATTTCAATTTAAATATTTTGACCCTCTTACTGATCTAGAAAGTTGTTTGTTTCTGTTAAATCAAACTCATGGTGTTTCTTTGTGCAATTAGTGATCCTGGTTGTAAGCTCCATGTTTGAATATGATCTGATAAAATCTCATGGCCCTTAATTGATGATGCTTTCCTTCCAAAATTATCTGCTTGTATTTTTATAGGGAGCCAAGTTGTCCTACACACTTAAAACCACCTTAGTGTGCCTTTATCTCAGGTTTAATGTGGAATTCTCAAATGCAGTTTCTCCACCTTGTTGGAGTCCCAGATGATTCTCCTTATTATTGAGCTAATCTGCATTTGTCCTCAGGGATATCTCAATTTAAGTATTCACCTACATTATTCTACATTGCCTGGCCCTGGTGAAAGCTGAATTTTATTAGCAGGTCGTTAATGACTTCTAAAAGTGATAAAATTTGATGAACATTTCTAAAGAGCAGAGAGGACCAGATTAGTTGTTGGAAAACCAGATTACCTTAATGGTTTCTTTCACTGATGTAATTCCAATAAAATGGTACAAAAAAAGCTATCAAGGTAAAGCACACAATTCTGAGGGACTAGGTTCTCATGAAGAAGAGAATCTCAGAAAGGTGAGCCAAAATCCTGCAAATTGTTTTTCCCTTCAAAGCATTATTTACTGACTATTGGCATGGAGTAAGAAGTGGAGGATCCAGACAGAGAGGTGCAGCTATTTGGGAGGCAGCCAACAGAGCTTTTAGCAATGTCATGAGGCTGATGACATAAAAATTGGAGTTTGGGGTTGCCATGGCAGCCAGAATTTGAATGTTTCATATCTCAGTGGGAAGTAGGCAGTTTTCCTTTTAACCATTTGATGAACCCTTAAACTGCTAAAGGCAGTAGATTAATCAGGAAGTTTCTGAAAAAAATCATTGATGTTTTCTGTAATACTGAGAAGTGAAACTGTGAAGTTAGATTCCAAAAAGGAAAGATCAGAGGAAATACCTCAGGTTCTTAATTGGGCTTCTAAGGAGAAAGGCAATTAAGAGATAGAATCTGACAAAAACTCCTATTATAGTTTTGGGTGAGTACAGACCCTGAACACATGAGGTTAATCTTCCCCCATATCATTTCATCTTCCTATCTAAAGCTTTATTACTCTTAATTTTTGATATCTAAATTCCTTATCATAGCTCATATGTAGTAAATGAAACACTTCCTTGAACTTATAAATATTATACTCCTGAAAAGTAATTTTAATAGACACTAAAAATAAAATTGGAATTTCTATTATGAGATGATGCTTCCAGAGATTATCCTTGACAGTAAAAGTGATTTCCTATGCATCTAATTAGTTCACGATAGAAAATTTTGTACAACAACTGTGAAGGAATCTGTATCATCACATAGGTGGAAATTTAAATAACTAATTGGTTATTGAGGCTTTTAAAAATAACTAATTGATTATTAGAACAGGCAAACCAAACATATCTGAATATAGGAGACCCTCAGAATATTTCAACACTTAAGGTCTGGTTTACTCTATGACTCCACACTCACAGTAACCCTTCTCCAGTTAAGTTACTTACCTGGTCGACTTTGCTTTTTAGCCTTTACATGGTTAGCTGCAGAAACAGCATAGGACGAAGTGAAGGATCTGCTTTTGGTGAGGGTCATCATCCCTGGATTATTCCAAGAATCAGGACTAACAGCACCATAAACACAGGATTAAAAGAAAATTCAAGAAATTATTCCTCAGTTATTGGGCCAATCTTGCCAGAATCCAAACATCATTTCTGTAATAGACTTGCCAATCTGAGTGTTGGTTCAAGTTCAGTGACAGAACCACTGTACTTCCCAATGATGAAACAGATTACGTAAAAACAATCTCTGTTGCAGGGATATAGCAGTTACTCATCAAGCATGCTGGGTTAACAAAAAGGAAAGATAACTTTCTTATTTTCCTATTAATAATAATTAAGCACCTTCTCACTGTACTCTAAAATTATGTTCCTCGCAGATTTTCTAAAAGAGACCTGCAGAATAAGGTTAAGATGCAGGCGAATTTACATAAACTGTAAGTGTCATAATGCTTAATTCAGTACTCTATTATTTTTGGTGCATCTGTATTCAAAAACTGACCACAAAATCATTCAAAAATAATGGGTTTTTTGCAGTATTTCCTTATGAAGGAAATGGTTAACAGCAGATCTTTAGCTTACGATTTCTCTTTACTGGTGATAACCTAGGAAAAAAAAGTGATGATCCATTCAAATTCCCTTATAAAAAGGGAATATTTTTTCATATTGAAAAAATACTTTATCATATTTTTTCAAGGGAATTTGTTAAAAGGGACATGCTAATAATGGAGTTGATGATATGTACCAGGAGAAAGATAATGGAGAATCTTCATCTAGCAAATGCTTTGACCAGGATGTACTTGGTCTGCCTAGGTTGCTTATTGTAAATAAATGTGGAATGAATATTAACAGATTCATGGAAGGTTGAGTTAGAGAATGTTATGTAAGTCATGCAATTAATGGGATATAAATTTTGGAGGTATTCCAAGACAAAATTTCTCTGTATGTGTTGCTCAAAATTTACATATTGAATCTGAAATAGACTCCGTACTAATTTGGGAGAAAAGGAATTTAGAAAGTTGCATTGACAATCTTGGACTGCTCCAAGGGAAAAGTGCTTAGTCTGTGTTTTGCTAACACCTGTGTCCTTTCAAGAACTAGTAAATTTGGTACTGGGTACATTCTATAATTTATACAAATATGATTTGACAATTTGATCTTTTGCCAATCTTAGATTGGCAATGTAAGCAGGATGTGCCTCCTCTGTCTGGGTGGCTTACTGTAAATAAACCTGAAATTGATAGAATTATGGGCTCATGGATGCATGGAGATTGCCATATAAGCTGTATAATTAAGAGGATATAATTTGGAGAGGTTCCAGAGCTAAAATGGTTCCCTCTGTGCAAGTAATATTATGTATGCATTGCTTAAAACCCTGCATGCTAAATCCAAACCAGAACATGTGGAATAAAGGGACTTTCAGGGAATTGCACTAACAGACATCTCAAAGGAAAGAAAGCTAAGCATGTGTCTTGCTATTGTCTGTATCCTTTGATTACTAGTAAATTCGGCAATAGGTAAGATCTGTAATTTGAGTTGAGGTCAATTTGACGCTCTAACACTTGTTATCTCATTTTTTTTTTTTCCATCTTAGAAAGGTTTTTCTTCAACTATTGACCAATGTAGCTTAAAACTTAATCTTTTCTACTTACTTCTTACAGCAGTTTTCCATATGTGAGGACATTTGAAATGTGGTATGACCTTCAGCAATTATACAATGCAATTAAGTGAGGCACAAAAATATTTGTTTGACATCCTTTTCAGAAAGCACTTCCTAGGTATTTCACAAGTTCTTGGCATTTAGGAAATAATGAAATGAAAGAAACTTTGAATCTGAAACAGAGAACTACACTGACTATTTTCTGGTGGTGTTGGTCCCTTTTAATTCATTTTGCTGGACTGATTAACTGAAAAGATTTACTGTGAAGAAATATTATGTAATGTATCTGTGGCCTCAATGTTTGCAGTTCTCAATACGTTATACAGTGAATAGGTTATTACTTTTACTTTTCTAAGTAGACTTTTAAAAGACAATGCCTAATATTATTCAGAAAGATATATTATGAAGGCTAGCTAATAGTAAATTGTTCAAATAAAAACATTTAAAATGTGTTCATTTTAAAGTTTGCAAAATATGTTAGAATATCTTTAATGAATGCGAATTTAATGAACTCAAGATAAATAACATCCTAGTCACATCCCATTAATACAGTAAATATTAATTGTATTTTACTATTAATAAAACAATAAGTCAATGTATTATATTCTGTATCAATGCATTATAGTTTACAGGTGCTTTCATATATTGCTTTGTGAGACCCTCACGATAGTTTTCAGCTTTTCGTTGGCCCTTATTTCCTGATTCTGGTTTAGATTTCATGAATATGAAATAATTTGGATCCTGTAAAGGAGAACAGCTTAGAAACGCCTTTACATGGTTTCTTCATGCTGGCACAGCAGAGGAAAATTGTGTATGTGCTTGTGATGGAAGATCTCAATCCTCTTCCCAAAGGTGGTCTTTTGCTCTTATTATCCCCTTATGACTCCATTCTAAGTCCTTAAAGTCTGATCAGGTAACAGTCTCTTTTGCTAAAGTTACAGCTTTCTTTTTGCCTAGATACACAGGCAGGGGTCAATTGCAAGGTCAACTTGGAATGATTTAGAGTCTGATTTATTTCAGCTTTTGCTATTTCTCTAAAGCCTATTTTGTAAGCACCTACTTGTATTCTTCCATCTAATTTAACCCTTCCAATTATGTCATAGTTCCCCTTTTTCCTAATGGCTCCTTGTGGTTGGGTACAGAGATTCTGGCAGGTTAATGACTTGCTCCTAACAACATAATACATTTCTGAGTGCTAAGACCAAGACCCTTCAAATTCTCAGTCCAGTGTCCTTTCTACCAGACTGTATTTAAAATTACCCAGTAGTAAATTATCCAATTGTATATGTAAAGGGATATAAGTTGTGTTTCTAATTTTTATTTCTCATTCTTGTTATTCTTTTGATCAATGACATCCTCAAAGAGACCCAATAAATGAACAGATATGGAAAGGAATAAATAAATGGGCTAAAAGGGAAGAAATTTCAGGGCTAAAACTCAAAGGAGGGTTTTAACTTTGGTTTATAATCAAGCCAAAACTAGTTGTATTTAGTCGTGGTACTAGTACCACTTATTAATAAATGGTTTTCCCTTAAAGGGATCAAATTCTACTCAGAATGAATTTCCTTTCTTCACAATGATGAAGAAATTATATTGCTTTCAGATTTTACATCAGAATTTTTCACAGGACAGTGAGATTATGAGATAATATATTAGGCAGTGATGAAAACATATACCCAGGCAAGATACCTATGAGTATTTTTAGGATGAGAGAATGAGAATGGATGGGATCATATGATATTCCTTATCTCTATTGTAAATATTTGGATATATCCATTTTACAAAGAAGAATGACAATATCCTTGGGCGTTAAGTTCTTAAAAGTTCTTGGAACTTTTTTCCTTGTCATGATTTCAATTTAAACTCTCAAGTTCATTTAACTGACTAAGAGAAGAAACAAAGAGGGGAAATAAGATTTGACTAGAATTAACAAAGAATAACAGAAAGAAAGAAGACATTTGAGAAAACATGAGTAGATTTTTGATAGAGTCATTCTGTGATAAGGAAATCATGAAGCATTACCTATACTATGAAAGGAAATTTAGCAAGGTGCATTGGCAAAATAGGCACTCTAATGATACACACTGAAAACATAATTAATTTTATTAAGCAATATTTAACTATAATACTATTAATATTTATCAGTATTTACTGCTGTAGAAATTGTCAATGATCAATATTTTTAGAGAAAAATATTACCATTGACTTCTGTTTCAAACTTCAGAAAATGTTCATGAAACACTGCATAATCTCTTCTTGTATTGCTTACAAGTTTTACAAAAGTCCCGGTAATAGGATGGAGTGGAATTATACTGACATATAAAATATATAATGGCATTTGAGTTTGCTTCCAATTCTATAGGTTTATTAGAATACAAATATTAATGTGGAAGAAACCAATTAAAAATTTTTAATCAAAAAGGCAAGAAAAGTCAGCAGTCATTAAATTCTTATAATCTGAAATATTTCTATTAGACTCAGTATGTTGGTTTATTTATATCCCAGGCTAAGATCAGGAGAAAATTACTTCTGTTATTGCTATCATGTAATATGACATAGATGTAGATATTTTTCATTCATTAGGTCATTGATAAAACTGGTATATGTGTTTCTAAAACCTGTAATCATATGGTAAATGTTCTCACAAATAATGAATTTGAATAAAGTATAAGTATAATATTTTTATTCTAAATAGAAATGGACCCAGTATCTCCCTCTAAATGCAGTTTCCTTGGCTATTTTCTTCAAAATTCTTTTTAGATATTAATATAATCTTTTCTTTAGTTTTGATAATGCTAGCTTTTAAGTTGCTTTGAAAAATTAGAATTAATATCCTCAGGGAAGTTTAAATGATCAAATGTTTGAACATATCTAGGTGTTCTTAGTATGACCTACTTTTGATCTGCTCTTTTGTCTTTTGTCCGAAGCTAAGGCAGCTGGTCTTGTGGGAGGCTAAGGACTGGGCTAGGGGCATCTCATATCAATTGCAAATGTCAAGTTAGATGCTTTTGATTTAAGGGTCTCAATATGAATCTCAATGTAGATAAAATTAGCCTACATTTATCCTGGGCTTAACCTTTCTCATCTAAGGTCACAATGGCAGCGATCAGCTCAGGTCATTCTTTCCACTTATATTTAAGGCCACACAACAGACGTTAAGCCTGATTATCTGATGTTAACCCCTGTACAGCTCTGCATTTAAACCACGCACCCTTTCCATTTTCAAAGCTGACCTCCAACCAAATGTAATTGGTTGGCCTTCCTTCTCCTGTAATTTATAACTCATTTTTGGCAAGTAACTTCTCTAAGAGACATTAAACCAGCGAGAGCCATATGTCACCTGGATGAAGGTGCTTCCTGCAGTTTGATGCTGGTGCTGCGGTCTCTCCGTACTGGTGCAGGCTCCAAGGTGGGTAGACCTGTGGCTGAGGTGGTGGTGGTCCAAGTGGAAGAAACTCGTCTCAACAAGCCAGGGGGCAAACTCCTTCTCAGGCGCTAGGAGAGAGACTTAACTTCATTACCAAGCTTATTTTATATTTCTTAATTTGTATGCAATATCATAGAAGGAAATGAGCTTTTAATGATAAGTTAATTGATTCAATTATATTGGTTGAATACCACCTATCTAAAATTTGGGTGCTCAGAAATTTAATAAAAGACTCTGGATAAAATGAATGCATATAAAAATAACATTTGGGGGTATTTTTTTCAATGCTTATACAAATATGTGATTACCTCTGAGATAATTTTGTAGTTATATTTATTCAACAGGATTTACGTATCTATTACATTACTTGTTATGAGAAGCTTTTCCTCAAAAGTCACTTGTTTGGGGGCATGGATTAATTTATATCATGCACCATAGTCTACACCCCAAGTATACTGACTATATTATCTTCATTTACAAATGAAAGGAGCTAAGTGTAAGAATGTAAGTCTTTCATAAAACGTACCACTTCTCTTATGATTAATGTAACTTAGACATCAGAGATATGAATAGTGTCAACTCCTCTTAATAGGAGACCCTGCTGGTCAACCTACTTTTCCCCTTCTTATTTCATCTCCCAAATATCCTAAGCAGGATATGTAGCATCATCTGTACTGAGGCAAAAGTCTGGCATCACTAGGATGAGCACCAATACTCTAAAGCAGGTCTAGACCTTAAAAGTTAAACTGGGCTGGGCGTGGTGGCTCACACCTGTAATCCCAGTACTTTGGGAGGCTGAGTCGGGTGGATTGCTTTAGGTCAGGAGTTCGAGACCAGCCTGGCCAACATGCAGTGAGCTGAAGTTGCGCCACTGCACTCCAGCCTAGGCAACAGAGGAGACTCCATTTCAAAAAAAAAAAAAAGTTAAACTGAAGGTATTTTTTCTACAACTTCACCAACAGTCATAATAGACAGAACCACAACCCGCTTTTGTTTGTGGCTAATCACTCCTAATAAACCAACCGCACAGGTGTAGTTCACAAAGACATTCTGCTCTTCTGAAGAAGGTAAAAAATTTTGAGAAGTGAATTCTATGTCACCTTGGGATTTAAGAATAGCTCTGATACTAAATAGTTTCCAGTATCTCTTAAAGATCTGAATGTGCATCTTAGAAGGTAATTCAGTTGGAAGAGAAAAAGTCAAACACTCTTAAATACCAGCTTTCTGGCCTTAAATCTGTCACTGAACTCAGGTCTGAAGGAACCAGTTAATCTCTCTCTCCATTTGAGACCTGAAGGAACCAGTTAATCTCTCGCTCCATTTGAGACCTGAAGGAACCAGTTAATCTCTCTCTCCATTTCCTTACTGTCATATTATACTTAGGTATATCTATATCAGGGAATTGCACATTAGACAGAAACTATGTAAATATGTAATTGATAAAGTTATGAAGATCACATTCCTGAGGGACTTACAACAGCAGAAACACAGATGTTACTGACTACCAACTCATAAAGGACAGCTGCTTCTTTACTAAATAAGTGACTATGCTGAATATACCAGAGTCCAATGACACTTTGATTTTTTTAGCCTTTAATATGCCTTATTTTTAATCTATATTGAGATCTAAAATGGGTGAGGATCCTCTTACAATTGGCTTTTGTAATACTCATACCATATATATATAAATAATACATTTGTGTAATTTCCTTTTTACATATAAATTATGAATTTATAGAAATCACTAAGGACATCTTTTACTTTAAATAATCTATAATTGACTAAAACTGTTCTGGGTTCAAACGTGGTTGTGTATTGGAAAGTCAAGAGAATATTTTGAAGTATATCATTCAAGAAAATAAGAGTAAAGGAACCTTCAGTTTTAGGAGCCAATGGATTTTAAACAGAATCTGCACTAGAAAGGAGCAAGGATTTCTGCCTTTTTGGTTTTTTTGTTGTGGCAATATCCTTACCATCTTAGAAAAGAGCCTGGCATATAGAAAATTTTTTGCAAGTAACATGAAAGATTAAATAAAAGAACTAACATAAAAAGATAAATTTTTTATGTATAGAAAACTATCAAGTATAATGACAGAGTCTTTATGTTAAAATATTTATTACTTTTGTCACCATGATCAACACATCTTGCCTGAGTCACTGATACGAATTTGCAGGTGGAGTTGGGGTGACAGGAAGGAGACCTAAAAGACATTTTTTTAAAAAACGGTTTAACCCTTTAAGGAGTATGTCATTATTACCTACCTTTGGAATAGCAAGCTTGTCTTTTTCAGAGCTCTCTTCAGAGTCAGAACAGGTATAGTTTTCACTGAGGGAAGTGACGGGATTCACTCTGGGCTTGTGAATGGCCTGGAAGGTGAGCTGTGTGCTGAGCAAGTTGCTCACGGCTCTCAAGGATGTGCACACATTTGGTGGAAGAGAAGGGTCTGCCAGGAGGTCGGTAATGAGGCCATGGGCCTCGCCCATCACGGCTATATCCACAGTAATACTGGTTCCCGAAGACTGAGACACAAACCAAGAAGAGATCAGATAAGAAAAGGCCTGAATCTGAAGGCATAAAGCATTAAGTTGGACTTTTTCACTAAGAAATGAATTGGGCTGGTTCTTTAGGATTTCAGTACAGTGAAATTTAAACCACCTATTTCAAATTCTGCTAAAATGTGCCCTAGCTGTCATCCTTTTTTGCATTTGTGGCACGTTTTTTAATGCTAGAACTTGGGGAGGGGTCAAGCATATTTGAAGAGATTAAAAAGATGAACGCTAGTTTTTAAAAGGCAAAAACTTTCAGAAAGCTGGGGAAAAAAATGTCATATCACTCCTTATGAAGAACTCAACATTTTACATGTATGTTCTTTAGGAATTTCATTCCAAAAGTAACATTAATGTACCATAAAATCGTATTTTTAGTAATATTTTAATGTGATACTTGAGCCTGGTGTTTATTCAATGAATAGTTTTCCTAATAGTAGATATTCAACAAATGTTATTAGAGATAGACACACACACACAAATCCATTTGTGTGCCAGTTCACACTATTCTTCCTGTTGTTCGTAAGAATAAAAATTTCAGTTCTGGGATTCTGTGGTACATCTGTCATAGTCTGCCAAACTCCCTATCAGAGCAGAGTCATTCCTCTGTCCCCACAGCACAGAATATAGAGGCCAGGAAAATACATAAAAATAAATGAAATAAACTCCAAAGAGATAAAAAAAAGTATAAAGTTGTAAGATTAAAAAAAATATGAGGGACTATTTTATAATCTTGAAATTAAAACCTTTAAAAAGAATATGAATTCATAAACTGCCAAGGATATTCTCAATGGATCTCACTAAATCAAGATATAAACTTCTGCATAAGAAAATACACCATAAGCAAAGAAAAAAACAGTCTGTGAGAAAATGTTTGTCACACAGAGAAGATAAAACATATCCAAATGAAGAGCTTCTAAAAAATCAATAGAGGACAAAATTGAAAAAGGAAGTGAAGAGACAATTCAAACAAAATGTAAATAACCACTAAATTAAAGCCACTTATGTCCCTTATCATTAAATTGCAAATCAATATAATAAAAACAACTTTTATTTATGAAATTGGCAAAACAATAAAAGATTCATAACACCAAGCGTTAGTAAAGGCTTGGGTAAATCAGTAGTGAGGGAAAACAATCCAAAATTTTTGACAAGGAATTTTGCTAGTTTACATGTATATCAATTTGTATTTTAAATGTATATATCCGATGCTCCAGCAAAACAACATACACATCTGGTCAAAAGAAATACTTCTACAAATATTAAACATACAAAAACAAGAACACAAAGGGTATAGCAGTGCTCTGGCAACAACACCCAAAGAATGTAACCCCAAGATGCATGTAAGTAAAGAAATGTTTTTTAAAAAATTCATTATAACTGTATTAGAAAGTTGTATATCTTTGTTTAAAATATGTGGTTAGATTCATAAAATATTGTCTGGAAAATATTGTTCAGTGGGTTGGAAAAGTATGTTATAGAAAAAGTGAATACATACTATTCTCGTAATTAGAGAAGTATCATAATTATGATAACACCTAACATCCATAAAGATATTTTGTTTTGCAATATCTGTAAGTAATGAGTAAATTACTCTGTAAAATTATCATATGTAAGAGTTATGTCTTTTACCACCAAAACTGCAGAAATAACTATAATAATAATGGTAAAGTTGACATTTATTAACCACAAGTCTACAAAGTATTAATTGGTACTATTAGTACCTTCACTTTCATTAGACACAAATAAACTTGCCAAAATTAGACAGGTAGAAAGTGGAAATGTCAGGCTGAAAACAAAAATAGCTTGATTCCATACCTCAAGAGCTGAACCAGTATGGTGAAAAAAAATTTTAAAAAAACCCCAGAAAATCTTAATTTTATGTTCTTAAATATATCTGTAATTAATGCGTTATTTAGTAATAATGCCCGTGTTCTCTGTTCACAGGCCCAATATGAAAATTTAAATGTAATATTAATAGATGTAGGATATGTAGTCATGCATATGTCATATTTGTACCTATAGGGTTAATTTTATTTTTCTGAGCTAAAAGTAGAAAGTAGAATGTTATTTTATTTACTTATTTTAAAAATAATTTGTATGTTGCCTACTTGAGGCTTTTAACATAATGTTATGTGATATGTACAGATAGTCAAATGGTTACTATAGCGAGACAGATATCTATCTAACATATCTAACATTTCACATAGTATTTTTGTGACAAGAACAGCTGAAATCTCTTTTTAACAAAAATCTCTAATACAATATAATTTTGTTAAATGTAGTCCTCATGTACATTAGATTCCTAGATTTACTCATCCTATTTATCTGCTACTTTGTATCCTTTGACCTGCATCTCCCCATTTCCTACCCCTGCCCCTGATTCTGCCCAGAGTAAACCATGGTTTTATTCTCTATCTCTGAATATTTGACGTTTTTTAAAAATTAAGATTCTACATGTAATTGAGATCATGCAATGTTTTACAGTGTCTGGCTTATTTTACTTAGCATAATGTCCTTCAGGTCCATCTATGTTATGACAAATGGGAGGATCTCCTTCCTTTTTAAAGGCTGAATGATATTCCATTGTGTATATATACATTCCGTGTTTTCTTTATCCATTCATTCATGTACAGATGCTTATGTTGTTTCCATATCTTGGCTATTGTGATTAATGCAATGAATGTGAGAGTGCAGATATCTTTATGTGGTGGTGATTTTATCTAATTTGGATCATACAGTAGTTCTATTTTCAATTTTCCTAAGAATGGTTATACTGTTTTGCATAATGGCTGTACTAATCTACCTTTCTAACAGCAGTGTTCTAGGGTTCCCTTTTCTCCACACCCTTGTCGACATCTGTTATATCTTGTCTTTTTGATAATAGCCATCCTAATGGGAATGAAGTGATATATTACAGTAATTTTAATTTGCACTTCCTGATGATTAGTGATGTTAAACACTTTTCCATACATATCTGTTGGCCACTTTTATGTCTTCTTTGGAGAAATGTCTGTTCATGTCCTTTGCCCACTTTTTAATCAGGTTATTTTTCCCCTGTTGTGTTATAAGAGTTATTTATAGATATTAATTCCTTATCAGATATATGCTTTACAAATTTTTTTTCCCAGTCTGTCGGCTGCCTTTTCATTTTGTTGATTGTGTTTTCCTTCCTGTGCAGAAGTGATTTAGTTTGATGTAGTCCCATTTATTTATTTTTTCTCTTTCGGCCTGAGATTTTGGTGTGTTATCCAAAAAATCATTGCCAAGGCCAATGTTTGAGAGCTTTTCCCTTAAGTTCTCTTGATGGTTTCAGGTGTTACATTTAGGTCTTTTATCTATTTTGAGTTGATTTTTGTGTGTGGTATAAGATAAATATATGATTTCATTCTTTTGCACATAGAAATCCTGCTTTCTCAGCACCATGTATCAAAGAGATTACCCTCTCCACCTTGTGTCCCCTTAGCACCCTTTTGTAAAATTATTGACCATGTCTGTTTAAATTTACTTCTGGGCTCTCTATTCTGTTCTATTGATGTAGGTTTCTGTTGTTATGCCAGTAGCATACTATTTTGATTATGATAGCTTTGTAATATAGTTTTAAATCAGAAAGTGTAATGCCTTTAACCTTTTTCCTCTCAGTACTGCTTTGGCTATTTGGGTTTTTTTGTGGTTTCACAAAAATTTTAGAATTGTATTTTTCTATTTCTGTGAAGACGCCATTGGGAAGTTGATAGTTACTGCATTAACTTTCTATATTTCTTTGGGTAGTATGAATGTTTGAACAATATTAATACTTCTGATCCAGTAACAGGGAATATTTTTCTATATATTTGTATCTTCAATTTTTTTCATCAATGTTTTATAATTTTTGATGTATAAATCTTTCACCTCCTTGGTTAAATTTATCCCTAAGAACTTTTTATGCAATTATAAATGGGAGTGTTTTTTATTTCTTTTTCAGCTAAGTGCTTATTTGTATATAAAAAATGTTACTGATTTTTGTCTGTTGTCTGTTGCCTGTTGATTTTCAATCCTGTAACTTTACTGGATTCATTTGTTAGCTCTAACAGTTTTGTTTTGTTTTTGGTGGAATCGTTGTAGTTTGCTACATATAAAGATCATGTCATCTCCAAATAGAGGCATCATTATTCATTTTTTTAATGTTCGTAAGAATGCCAATGAACTAAGTTAACATTCCTTTTTAGAAATAAGTATTTTAAAGTGCATCTCTAATCATTGTGCTTCTGAAAATCTCATGCAGTGTGATTCTCTGAAATAGTAATGTTTATTCTTAGCCATGTTGTTCTAATAAACTAACAATTCACTGCACTGTTTCTATACAAATCTGAAATTTTAAGTCAAACTGTTTTCAAGACATACAATTTTAAATGTTTTTGACAATGAAATTAAGTTTATTGTCTAGTAATAACTAAAGAAGTTCTTTTAAAATGTTCTCAGTACATAAAATCTACAAATCTGAAGAAAAAGTAGAACATGTTCATTAAAATTACAAGTTTTATATAAATTATTGGGAAGAGGGCAAGTCTTTTTATAATTATCAAATTGTGTATTTTTTTATAATACATTTTATTTTTTCTTTCAAGTAATAGATGTATTTCTTATATATACAGAAAAAAATAGTAAAAATTTAAAAAGTGACTTTAAAATAGAAACAACTGAAAACTCATCTTTATAAGTCAATGTCACAGTTACATAAGAATTTAGGAAATAAGCACGTTATATATTTTGATGCTACTATGCTGTAGATTTTGCCAAAGCAAAGGTCTTTAAGTGAAAACAAAGGCAACATTCAAGCCAAGAGACAAATTATTCGTACTGAAATTGGCTAAGAAACTGAAGTGAACACTTTTCCCACTGGAAAAAAAATCTTACTATCATTAAGTCAGGTCCTCACTTTATTGTTTTTATGATTCGGGAATAAAATTATGTCACAGTCAACAAATACGTCACACATAAGAACTTATTACCACTTTTTTGCTCAAATAACTAAAGGCTTTAATGAGGCATGTAATTTAAAGCCAACAATCAGATTTGTTTGCAGCAAACCTGCCAAAGCTAACCACATATGAAATGGCAAAAGATGGAAAGGTGGACTGGCAGCTGTTTCAATAAACAGCAGGTAAGCTATAAAGGCTGGATATATCTAGGATGTCCCTATTAAGGAATTTTAGGGAAGAGGGGTTTCCGTTTTTGGTAGTGTTTTTTAAGTCATGTACAAAGTAAGAAAAAATTGCGTGATTCACACAGAGGGTATTTCCATGCCTATTAACTTTGAAAAAATAATATAATTTAGTATTGAGGTATACCAATGGTACTCAGAAATATTTTATTTAACTGGTGAAATCTTAGATAGTGATAATAAATACTAAATGTTAAGTTTATATAAAAGCCACTTTAAAGAAAAGTCTTAAAACTAACAATCTGAAACCATCTCTGAGTGCAGTACGAGCCACACTAAGCACAAAACCGCAGCTGAGTCTTGTTATGGTGCAGATGATCAAACAAATCTTTTCCTTTAAAAAGAAGTTACCAAGCAATATAAAACATTCTACTTCACAGACTCTCCTTATAATAGAAATATTTATATTTAACATTTAAGAAAATACAAGCGTATTTCCCTAGACACTATTTAAATGGCAACCAAATTTGGATTGCCACCTTTAAATAGAAAATGTGGAATTTCAGTATGATAAACAGTGGAGGAAAGTGCGGTTTTATATATCAAGCCAAAAATAACTGATACTCTTGGTAAATCCACCGTTTTTCAATGTAGTTTTTTGTTTTTTGGGGTTTTTTTTTTTGTTTGTTTTTTGTTTGTTTTTTTGAGACAGCATCTCATCTGTCACCCAGGCTGAAGTGTACTGGCACGATCTTGGCTCACTGCAACCTCAACCTCCTGAGCTCAAGTGATCCTCCCACCTCAGCCTCTCTAGTGGCTGGGACTACAGGCTCACACCACCATACCTGACTAATTTTTTGTATTTTTGGTACCGATGGGGTTTCACTATTTTGCCCAGGCTGGTCTTGAACTCCTGAGCTCAAGCAATCCTCTCACCTTGGCCTCCCAAAGTGCTGGAATTACAGGTATGAGCCACTGCGCCCAGCTGAGTACTGTTTTTAAGCATCTTCATTTTCCTCTTTTATCTACATCCAGTCTACTTTCCCATTTCCAGGATGTCCTACCTAACGCTGGCTTTAGACTTGCACAATTAATGGCCTTGGTATATTACAGCCTATTTTACTCATCAAAAACAAAGGCCCAGAAAATTTGAGGCCATAGATAAGAAGTTTAAAAGACAACAACAAGTATAATCAGTATCATACATACTTTTAGATTAGACTCATATCTATCAATTCAGTTGCAGAAAATTTCTTTTTTTTTTTTTTTTGAGACGGAGTTTCGCTCTTGTTACCCAGGCTGGAGAGCAATGGCGCGATCTTGGCTCACCGCAACCTCCGCCTCCTGGGTTCAGGCAATTCTCCTGCCTCAGCCTCCTGAGTAGCTGGGATTACAGGCACGTGCCACCATGCCCAGCTAATTTTTTGTATTAGTAGAGACGGGTTTTCACCATGTTTACCGGGATGGTCTTGATCTCTTGACCTCGTGATGCACCCGCCTCGGCCTCCCAAAGTGCTGGGATTACAGGCTTGAGCCACCGCGCCCAGCCCAGAAAATTTCTTTTAATTCTTATTACTAGGGGGCAAAAATTTTGACAGTGCAGTACTGATATGATAAAAGGGAAATCTTTGAATACGTGTGGAGGTCAGAAAGTATTTGCCCACTTTATTATAAAAGTCATTTAAGTTTCTCAATTTCCATAAGTTGAAAATTACAAAAAATGCTAACAAGTCCATGTAACCACGTTACTAACAGAATGTAATACAAAATTATATATCATTAAGTAATATATCAGATTATTTACTGCAGTGCTGCGTTTGAGTTTGTGCTAAAATATTGAGAATTGGAGAATTTCTAAAAGATAAAATCTAAGAATGCTTAGGAAATAATTATGGGAAAAGGGTAAATTAAAACAAAAAAGCACATACACATAATTTTATTTAAAGAAAGTAAAGGTGTCCAAGGGAAAAATCAGAAAGAGACTGGAGAAATGGTAGGGTCAACAGAAATTTATTCTTTAAAATGATGAGGGAGATTATCTAGAGGGGGAGGGGTGATGAAGATAATGCACCCAATTCTTGGTAAATTTCCTTTGCGGTAGCACCAGTTTTGTCAAGTTATAGCTCTGCTTTCTACATATTTTAAATTGCAGATTAATTGATAACTTAATTAAATAAGCTGAATATATCCCTTCCCAGAGGCACAAAATATAATAATTCTCCAGTCTTCTGACTCAGTGAACAATTTGGCATGTCAAATGCTTTGAAAATTAATTTATTCTAACTGGAGGAAAAGAATTAGAAGTAGCACCAAAAGCCTCTCTTCATAAGTCTACATGAAACTTAAAGATAGGTTACAAATGCTGAAACATTAGAATTGAGAAATTATCTAGATAACTTAGTAGAAATGCTATATACCTCAAATTAGTCCACTTTAAAAATATTTTCAGTTTTACGATGATTTCCAAAATCAAGGTTTCCTATAGGCAATACTGTATCCACTAGAGCACTCAGGCTCTTTTCCTCTGAAATCAGAGAACTGGGCTGGATCTCTTGAAGATCCCTTCCAGTTGTGCAGGTATTTCATTTCTCTACAAAATGTACACACACACACACACACACACACACACACACACACACATCAAAGGAAAATAAAGAAAAGGCTTTTAAAATTATTTCTTGGCATCTTTAAGCATTTTAGATTTTAAAAAAAGATTTTTAAATTACTATATAGACTTAGAAAAATCCTTATTTTATTAATTGCTAATCTTCCACAAGTGCTACCTTATAAGCTGTTATTGAGTCACTGATGCTGTTTCCTTCTTGTGGTAAATTGCCTAGTGTACACTGAGTACTCACAAGGAATAGGCTAGTTAGTGGAATTTCCATACACTTCTCCCAGTAGAGGTGAGTTACGCATTTGCCTAGTGTCAATTTCCTTTTTTCCCAAATCTCTTAAGGCCTGTTATATTTGTCATTGTAAATTACATATGCTAACAAAATATCTGCAAGGAAATGACACCTGCATAAAATGGAATTGTTTCCTTGAAAATGAAATTAGGTAAGTTTACACACATAAATAGATTTTATAAGGGTGAGGTCCTAAGAAACGATTTCCATTGAATTAGGTAGGGGAGCTACAACTATAGAGATTCAAAAAGAAAATCACAGAATACCTAAAAGATTTTCAATTCAGAATACTTCTACGTTCCTAAGTTGTTTCCACTATAAAGAAACTGAATCTGGCAATCACGTACAATGAAATATGGGTATGGTGTAAGTAAGAAAGACGACTTGAAACTCCAGTCAATTCAGTGGACACATACTTGAGAGAAACATTCTTGGCTCTTCATCAAAGAGGTACAAAAACCTGAATACTCTATGTATTAGGTTAAAATATATTATTAGAATTATATAAAATTTATGTCATATTTTTATGATTCTCTGCTTTAGAAACTTTTTGAAATTCCCCGATCAGGTAGTGGTCCTACTTATGTCTGATAAGAGGCCTCCATAGTATTTTAAACTCAACATTTTCTTTTGCTTGAAATCAGACACAATGTACTTGCTATGTTAAAGCTATTCATTAACATTCCTGGAACAAGAGATAGAAAGCTAAGCTTGGTTTATGAATTAGCACTTGGGAAGCAAAGAAGGTACAAGTACATATTTTCATCATATGTAAGTTTATAAGGCTGTATGTGTGGGAAGTTGGAAAGCAGAGTTTTATAATGTTGGGATGTAAAAGGAAATTTTTATTCATTCATCCATATCAAATATTTATTATATGAGGTAATGCATGGGGTCTTTAAGGATGCAAGACCTGAAGTTAGACTGCTTGTGTTCAAATTTCAGATCTGCTAAGATTTTTATTTTATTTAAAATATAAATTCATGTTCGTTTTTTGTTTTTTTTTTGAGATGGAATCTCACCCTGTTGCCCAGGCTGGCATGCAGTGGCACGATCTTGGCTCACTGCAACCTCCACCTTCCAGGTTCAAACAATTCTGCCTCAGCCTCCCGAATAGCTAGGATTACAGGCATGTGCCACCATGCCCAGCTAATTTTTTTTATTTTTAGTAGAGATGGAGTTTCACCACGTCGGCCAGGCTGGTCTTGAACTCCTGACCTCATGATCCACCCGCCTCAGCCTCCCAAAGTGCTGGAATTACAGGCATGAGCTACTGCGCCTGGACCATTTCATTTCTTTAGCTCTTGTTGTCTCATCTCTAAAAAGGGGTTAATAGTAATATCCAATATATAGTCTAATTGATGATTGACATCATAAACATAAAAAGCCTTGGTAGAGTGCTTGGCCCAAAGTATATGTTTGATAAATATTATATATCATCAACATTATCATTATTGTTGGTTAAACACTGTTATTGAAAAAGACTGTGTGTGCAAAGGAATGTATGTTGTGCACGTGGGTGTTTGTCCCCTACATTAACTGGGCCAGTAGTTCCTTTATAAATAAAGATAGCATGGAGATGTGATTTCTCTACCAAGAAAACCAAAGTAAAACAATAAAAACAAAAATCCAACTATTTCTGCTTCTTATTCTAGGTAAATGCTGTCAGATATATTATACTCCCTACTCCAAAATACTCGTAATAGTCCCAATATTAAAGTTCTTAAAAAGTGATTGTACAAAAGTCCTGAATTCAGTTAATATGGCTGATTGCATTGGAATGATTTATAACACAGGATGTGAAAAGAATTCTAAAGGCAGGCATCATAGCTCCATTGTTGGAAGTATTTTCTTCTTTCTATTTAGTCATCCTGGGAGGCACCCTGGGAGGCAAACACAGCATGGGAGGAATATTCTCAGGGTGGAAAGGGAGTTGGGATAAGAGATGAATAAACAGTGTAAGAGATGACACATAAAAAGGAAATAGTCACTGGGGCTTTTCTCATCCAACTTTGGTCCTCAATGCTGGGAAAAGACGTGTGATGAGTTTTTGGAAGCTGTCTCCTCCTACATCTCGATAGCACAATTTGCCACTCTGTGCCTCCAACTCTTTCTCTGGAAGGCTATCTGTGATACTAGGAAATGGTATCTTGGTCAATGTACTAAATTAATTTAGAAGATGAGCTGGATTTGATACAATGATCTTTGGGGCATTACTGGTTCTGACCTCAGAGACAACAAAATTGCATATGTGTTTATATTTCATAGGACCCATTTATAATTTTAGACTTGAAGTTGGTTGGGAAATTTTTTAAAAATGAAATCATGTGAAAATTTTGCAGTAACTCATTGTAGGCTGAACCTTGGCTAAAGGCCATCCTAAGGAAGCAGATGTTTGTGTATTTTAATTTTCTGGCAGGGAGTATGAGTTTACATTTGGATTTTTTCCTTAAGATAATATATATGTACAGTAGGAGGAAAACATATAGGGATAGGGCCCTTCATCAAACTGCTTCCCAACATGTCTGTGGGTAGGTCCCATGTGAGATGTGAAACACAACAAACTTCAGTAGTTACTGGAATTCTTCACTTCCTTCTCTTTGGATGTTCAAAGATAATTCCAAGTCACCAAATGAGATGGAGTACATGGGCTCTGTCCTTATACCTGTCCCTACAAGCTATCTGCAAACAAGTCAAAAATTGTTGAAAAATCTGTTTATATTTTCTAATTATTTTCCAGACACTAGAGAATTCACTTAACAACTCAAAGTTAACAATTGTACAATAGTGTTTTATGATTTAGGAAATAGAACATACTTATTAAATCACTTACTCTAGCAAGCACCCATATCTTTCAGAAGATAACCTTAGCTGCCTTTAAGTTCCACGCTGGTTCTCTCTCCTTCTCTTAATTAGAAAAGATGATGTAGCTGGCAAACATATAAGAAAGTCAGGCAATGAGCTACTCATATGACTGCTCACACAAATGTGAGAAGGTTTGGTTAAGTATAAATTGCTATACAAATAGAAAGCGTTAATATTTTTGTTGGTGGAAGAAACAGGAAGCAAAGAGAACTTAACTGGTTTCTCTGATGTGAGCAAGAGTTTTTAACTATGATAGGAATAACTAAGAATCTCTGAAATAAGTATGAATTCAGAAAAGTTGATAAATGTGGGGTGGTCTTTTGTCTGTTAAATATCAAGAATTACTATTAAACTTGAACTTGAGGCTTGTTTGCTTAGGCTAAAAACTTAGTGAACAACAGATGGCAGTATTCTGCCTTTTTAAAGAACTATCTGAACATCTCTTAAAACAAGTGCTACTGCCTCATTAACAGGTAGAATTTAGTTTCTTTTTTTCACAGAAATCAAAAATAAGGTAAAAAAGAGAATAACATATAAGTCTGTTGGTAGAAATAAAAAACTGAAATGTGGCTTATCCCTCAGGATCATTGTTGAAGTGAAATTATAATTACATAATTAATGATTTGTCTAAGTTGCAAACATTTTACTTGTTACCTTTCTCCATTTATATGACATATTAGAAACATGACTTTTTCCCATACACAATTTAACATTTTTCCCACAGTAATTTTCCACTGTAATTAAAATATTAACACAAAAAACATCAAATGTATTTGAACACAATGGTTTTGTGAAATTTTATTGCCATTTGTTTTATTCACGTTAACACTAGACTTCTTCCTGCCTCATATGCAGTAGGTGCTTATCTATGCTACTGATTTGCCTCTGCTACACTTAATCCAGGATACATTCCTTTACTGCATCAGGAGCATATAAACAACTCCACATTAATGTCCATTGGGATATTCCTTTCATATGCTGAAAACGCCAGAAACAAAATCCAACAACCCTTGGGGTCATACCATCTGAGAAACTTTGCATCTCTGACCAGATCTCACATATATTCACAGACCTTCGTTGCAACAGCACCTGCCACCGTTCTCAATTCAGCTTTTGATATGTCTATATGTTATGGTCTGTCTTCCTCCTTTAGGCTCAAAGTTGTACAAGGACAAGGGCAGTGCTAGGTTTCATTCACCTAGTGTGGTATCTGGTACTCTGTAGGCACTCAATAATATGAGAAATGATGACTGCATAAGTAACATACTCCAGACCTTCAAAGATAAGTAAATGCCCTCTCTCCAGTTCTGTACCTTAAAAGACAAGTAAATTTAAGTGTTTTGAGACAGTTCTTTAAAATAAATCACTGCTTTTCTGAAAACCATCTTAAAACATTCAACCTTCCAGCACAATTGCATGTTCTAATCACACGTAAAACATAGTGACAATTGTTATACTGAAATACTGGAGTACTGATTAAAAACTATATTTAACAACCTGATTCTGGAATAAGCACTATCCAGAAAACAGTGAAACTGCCAAGGAGAAGTAATAGTACTGACAAAAAAAAAAAAAAGCAATCCTACAAATTTTTCCACAATTGGGTACATACATGAAAAGAGTAAGCAAAGGATTAGGGTGTATTTTCTGGAGAAGGAGAAGATCTTAACACACCTGGAGTTAAAGAAAGAATGGCCTTTTGAAGACAAAGTTCAGGTGAAGTACACAGTGCTTCAGGTCGAAAGGATGACGCTGGAGAATTTTCAGGAAACAGATCATGGCAGAAATATGAGCCATATTCAAGAGCTCTGATTAAATAGTAAGGGCAATAAGAAACCCCTGTAGAGTAATGACATGATCAGTATGTGTGGAGAGAGGAGTCAGGCTTTCAGGAGCAAGATTTGGGAAGATGTGTAGCTAAGTGTCTTTCATAGAACAAGGAATCAAAGGAGAAGGAATCTGTTTGGATGAGGATACTGAGGTGTTAAATGATTCAAGTGGCATATTAGAAGAGACTTCTGGACTGGAAATATGCACTTGGGCACTGATGACATATATATGGTCATTTCAACAGCATGTTGCCATGAAAATGTGTGAAGAAAAAGGAGTATGCTGAGGGTAGAGCCATAATCAATACCAACTTTTAAAAGCCAGGCAGAAGAGGAGAAATCCACAAAAGGAAGAAAGAAGGGACAAATGAGAACTAAGAGTGTCCAAGGGGCCAAGGAAATTTTAAGCAGCAAGGAGTGGTCAGCAGTGGATCGGTGCTTGACAGATTAGCAAATCTTGAAAAATGTTTGAGTTTAAGATTTGGAAGGTCACTGGTAACTCTACAGAGAACAGTTTCAGTGAAACACTGAGACAGCCAGCCACGTCGCAATAAATTAGCAATGAAAGGAAGATAGAAGAATGATGATTGTAGAGACAAGTCTCATGAAAACTGGTTGAAAAATGGAAGATACATATATGTTAGTATTCAGAGGGAAAACAGGGTCTAAAGAGTTATTGAGCATGTGAACATCATAAACATTGAAGGGTAAAGACAATGGAATGATAAATAGATAACAATCCAAAAGAAAGAAGTAAGGGGTACAAGAGTAACCTTTCACAATGGGAGATACCTTTCCCATAACAGCAAGAAACAAGAATATAGATTTACAGGTGAGAAGTTAAACCAATTTTTATACTTTGACTTTTATTTACACTGTGAATTAGGTACTGAGTCCCTTGCTGAAAATGTGATGTGGGCAATGTTGAGGTTAGAGGTACAAACAAGAATGAAAAACTTTTGAAAGAGGAGTAAAAAAGAGCTGGCTAGATTCTCAAGCAATACTAAGGCCCGGCTGGGTACTTTCCAGTGTTACTCAGCATAAAATCTGACATGAAAAGGAAACGAAGAGAAAACAGGAGAAGTATGACAGACAGGAAAGAAAGACTGGCCGACTGGACTGGAGACCCTGGTGAGGTGAAAGAACAGGTCTAGAGACAGTAAGTGAGGGCAGAGCAGAAAAACTGGAGGAAACATGAAAGCAGCACACGGGGACTGCATGAGAAGGGCAAATGGGTAAAAGATGCCATTAGTAGACTAGGCTCTCAGGCAGGGAAAGTGGCTGCTTTTTATTTGGAGAAATGAAGGTTGAAAGGGAACTATGAGGCTAGATTTCAGATGCCCAAGAATGAAAGATAAATATTTCTAATTCTATCAGTTGGTAACTAAATGATGAAAGATGCCTGAGAAGGAAAATGATATAATGAAACAGTAAGCAGGGCTTGAGGAAGATTAAGGTGCGGCATAGAAGAAGGCAGATCTGACCAAGGCTGCCTCAACAATAAACATGGGAAACTAGAACATTTGCAGCATGAATGTCCAGGAAGAAAAGAGTGAAAGTTACATTAAGGAGAATCATTTGCACTTGGAAACTGATGAGATATGGGACATAAGAAATGAAATAGATTTATTCTTATAATAGTCTTTACTCTGTCCACAATATTCTTTCAGTTTCTTCTTTCAGAAATCTCTTTAAGTGCCCCAGGCTTCGCAAAATAATATGTGAATAATTCACTTGTGAGTTTATAAAATCTACATTGCATCTGACTAACTGGCCAAGAAAATGTTCCCTTTTGATATCTCTATTGCCTTCCACAATGTAAACATCTGAGGGGGGTGGGTGATTTCGAGAGCCCCCAGATTTTTTAACACAACATTAAACACTTCATAAATGTATTTTAAAAGTCAGTAGGGGTGGCTCATGCCTGTAATCCCAGCACTTTGGGATTACAAAGAGGCCGGCGGATCACTTGAGGTCAGTAGTTCAAGACTAGCCTGATTAACATGGTGAAACCCCGTCTCTACTAAAAACACAAAAAATTAGCCGAGTGTGGTGGTGGGTGACTATAATCCCAGCTACTCAGGAGGCTGAGGCAGGAGAATTGCTTGAACCCAGGAGGCGGAGGTTGCAGTGAGCCGAGACCACACCATTGTACTCCAGCCTGGGCAGCAGAGTGAGACTCCATCTCAAGGAAAAATAAATAAATAAATAATAAAAGTCAGTAAATTTCATTTTCTACAGCTAATCAAGGATCCCATCAATTGAATAATATGGTTTCCAAACTTATAAATAGATCAAATTTCAAAACACTTGTAAAGAAAATATTTTTGGAAAACAGAATGCGTTTTCTTTAAAGAAACATTGTTATAAGTGATTTTGAAGTTCCTGAGCTGGCTCACAAAAAAAGTCACATAATAAGTATGATAGAATCTTTTTGTTTTCCACTGAAAATTCACCCTATTTCAATTATGTTACAAAGGGAATGTAGAGGCTCTGAAAAAACATCCATTTTTACTTCATTTATTCAGCAAATATTAACTAAAATCTATTGGGTACCTGGTACTATCTACATCTTAGGGCTACAGAGATGAATGAATCAGAGCTGCTGCCTTTGAGCAGCTTACAGTCTAGCGGAAGGCATTCAGGGAACTGAAAGGGGTCAGAGGATAAAGGAGAAAACCCTGTGGGTGTATCCACTGCCCCTGGTTATAAGAAGAGTGAAAGAAGTTGGTTGAAAGTGAAAACGGTTGTTTCTCAGTGCAGATCCCAGACACCTGAATCTGTCCATGTGGTTCTTTTCCAAACTTTGAAAACGGCCTCTCTGAACAGAGTCACCACTACCGTTCATACCTCTCCTCAAATGGGATCAAAAAAGAACAAAACAAACAAAAAAGCCAATTATCCAGAAAAGAGAATTGTGAGAAGGGTGAAGGACAGATAGCAAACATACTTATCACTATAACATAGCATTTCCCTCCAAATCTTGAGCCCCTATAAGTCTCATAGATTCAACACCTAAATCTTATCTTTGAAACATGGACTTCAAGGCTTTCTAGCTTCTGATCCCCCCAGCAATGAGTTGGGAACTTGAAACTCCCTTCCCTATCAGAATAGCTGAGGCTCGCTTCTTGCTTATTGGTTTTAAGGAATGGGGTAAGCTTATCTGCAAGTGGTTTTGCATATAGGGCAGGTAGGTGTAATGCATCTACAATTTATAAAACAATTTCTTGATTTTCCAGGATGCAACTCAAGAGATCTAAAAAAATGGCATTGTAACCGGAGTGACTTTCAAAATTTGACACCAGTGCACAAAAGGTTATGTAATTACCAGTGCACAAAAGGTTACAAATATGCTGCAGAGATGACATTCTAACCCAGGTAGTCTGGATCTGAAGCCCTATGCTATTCACAATGCTAAATACTGGGTACCATTCCTATGAACAGTCATTTACCTTCAATGATATGAAAATATCCTTGCCAATTTGCTATACAGTATTTTATAAAATAAACTATTCCTCCAATTAATGAGAGCCTAAGTAGATAAAGATTATTAAGGGGAACTTGTTTACGTCATCAGTAAACTCCAAGATTTCATAGTACACTCCCTTCTTTCACATCTTCTTTGAAAATGTCAAATTGGACTCTTCCGAAAACTAAGTCTTAGGAAAGGTCTCAGCATTAATATTTTTCCATCAAGAAAAATGTCACTTATTGTCTCTATTTCTGATACTTAAGCCAGATTGTTCCAATGGTTTGCCCCAGAAGGAAAAACCTGTGGGCTCTCGTGGAGACTTCTATTGCTAATAGGAAGTCATCTGTCTTCGTTTTCCTCTTAGGTGGTAATGAAAATAAAATTGTATGATGTATCTGTCTACAAGTCTGGGTTAATTACTTCAGTTTAAGAAACTGATTTCAGTTGTAATCTTATTATATTCAAAATGTTATGAGACAATTAAAAAATATGATTATCCTAGGATCAGCAGACATGGTGGCTCACCAAGACATTTAACAGGCAGATGTCAGGCAGGATCATCAAGGTTTTGTATGGGAAGCATTTCAAAATGATACCTACTCTGCATTTAGCAACAATGTGTTGCTGAATAAAGGAGGAAATTAAGTAAGTAAATAAGTCATTTGGTCATAACAGTGAGTCACTCAGGATTTCTGTTATAGATCTGTTTTCTTCTTGTGGACATAATTGCTAGTTCAGTCAATGTTTCCCCACACCGTTGGTAAAGTAATAGCAACAGATTTATGAAATATGAAGAACCAATAATTGGTAGAGATTCAGCACATGTTCTTTAAGACAAAGATCTATGTAAAAAAAGACAAAATAAATTGAAAAATATTTTTAAATTATTAATACAATCGCTGATGAAAAATACGGTTTTTTTAAAAAAATGAAGATATAAATAAAATTGATATTGAATTTGTCTTGCTATCATTTCAGTCAATTTTAACTTTATTTCATCTTAAAATAGAGAGATGAGGACTGAAGTAGGATGCCATTGCTTTAATTAAAATATGCCATAAAAATAAATAAACAAAGCTTTATTTAAAAAATGAACATAGAGCAGATGTGATGGCCCCTATGGCAAATTAAAGAATTTAAAATTTAGACAGAATAAGGTCTAACTAACAAGAGCTTCAAAATGTCTCCTACTAGTTTCAATATTTCATACAAATACTTCAAACTTGCTATGTCTATCATTAACTAAATTCTACTCTGGCTCAAAAGATTATACCAGCTTCTCAAATATCCATCAAGCATGTCTTGTGGCTGCTGGACCAATTGACAACCTCATTAATTTTCCTGTGGACGCTGATAACATTCTGATATAAAGACAAATAGGTCCAAAGACATTTGGAAATGCTCTAATTCTAAACTGTCTTCAAAGCATATCCACTGGATGCCACGACTGTCTGTGCCTATCATGATAATTTCAACTCCAAAGCCAGGAATTTGGTCAAGAATGGGTAAGCCAAGTCAATGGAGTCAATGAGATATGAGGGGAACTTAGCTTCATGCTTCTAAAAGAGGAAATTAGTCTTCTTCGGAAGGAAGCATGTTGCTGCCAGCAGCCGTTTTTGGATCACAAGTAGAATCAGCATTAGGATGACACCAATTCTATAGACAGTAGCAGAGTAGAGATAATAAAAAACTTAGGTGCATTGTAACATTGCGGAATTCACTAAATGCACTAATCCTGAAGGCTTCCCTCCTCTGGCCTTCTATTCATGAGAAATAATAACATCTCTTTATTACTACAACTTTTGAAGTTTTCTTTTATTTACAGTTGGAAACATTTTAACTAATACAACATAAGTTTTTTTTTTTTTACCAACTGTATATGTAATGAGTAGATAAATAGGTGATAATAATTCTATAATGTATCAACCTACAAGTCTGGATTAATAACTTCAGTTTAGGAGAACAGTTTTAGTTATAATTGTATTATATCCAGAATGTTGTAAGACAATAAAAATATGATTACCTTAGGGTCAGCAGAACACGGTAGCTTACTGAGGGCTGAATGACGAGCACTGGCTAGATCTCTTAGCCAAGTGACTCACTTCTACAAGTGAGCCCTCAACATACTATCCATATCTGAACCCTAGATGCAAATTAATAATCCAAGTGCAACTCATTTAATATTCTTATAGAAAAGCACTTTAGTCATGTTTGGATTCTGTAAGCTTCTTAAAGATGACAGTCATTTTATATTTATTTTCTAACCCACAGCATTTTACTCAGGTACCAGACTCTGCCAAAAAAAAAAAAAAAAAAAAAAAAGCCCCTAATTAGTTTAAATGAATTCTCTTTTCTCCAGTTCTTGTTAGCCAAAACTACACACAAAAAAAGCTATCCAATCTTCATTGAAGACTTTGATTCAGCTTCATACAAATGTCTAAATATAGATAGGACTTCATAATTCTTGACTTCCTCCCTATTGTTTCAATGAGCAAATAATATTTTTTCTTTTGGTTAATACCAGTCTCCTACTACTGTGCTTTTAATTTCCTCCTTCTAATAGACAGCATATTTGTTGTTTTAATTGGTGTTTTTCTTATTCATTCTCTTTTTCCTCCCCACTTTTTCCTCGAAACTTAAAAACACTCTTAGCATTTCCTCTACTAACAAAATTAGGGTCTCTGACCCCATCTCTAAGGAGGTAACCATTTTTAAAAATTCTATTAACATTTTGAAAGCCATTAAAGAGAGCTCTCCTCTAATTCTCTATCAATATTAATCAATGTCTCAATTAAAATATCTAATGACAACATTCCTGGCTTTTTCTTGCTTCACCACCAGACATTACCGAAGCCGAGCACCTCAGGCACAGCCACCTCCTTTTTTGGCCTTTTTTCCAGCTTCTCTGAGAACAAACTCTCTGTCTGCTTTCCTTTTTATTAATTTTTTCCATATTAACCTGTGCCCTTCCCTCCCAGCCCTCACCCTATGTTATAATGAATACAGTATCCACTAATCTGTTGTTTCAACACTGACCACTCCTTCGAGCTTCTGGATAACTCCACTCAGATATTCCAAAGCAATTTCACACTCAACTTTCCAAAAGAAAAGATTTTATCTTTGGAAATCTTTTCCTCATGTATTTCCTACTTGACTAAAACCAAAATCGTTAACCAAAACTGAACACCTTGACTCTTGAATCATTAACCAAAACTGAACACGCATTTATTATTTGTTTTCTTACCTTCAACATCAAATTGGTCAATGGATCTGGAAATTTACATGCAAGACTCTGTCATTTTTTTTTTCCTTAAAAAGCCTCTCATCTGTGCTTTAATCCATCTCTCATTATTTCACATGAGGAAGGCTACAATATATATTTTTCTTCTAGTTTCTTCCTGCCACAAACTTGGCTTTTCCCAGTATGGAGATATTATTAAGCATGATATCTCTGCCATTTGAGGGCTCCCCAAAGTTACAGAACAACATTCAACTTCTTGGTTTGTCTGTGTCTTAACATTTAACCTTTAACCCACTCCCCTTTTCCAGTTACATCTCCACATACTGTACTAATGCCTCATCCCTGCGGGTAACCTGGATTATCTTTGCAGGTATGATGCCACAACCCTATGCTTTGGTTATGGTATTACTTCTGCCTACCATTTCATGTCTTTTATATCAGTATTAATGATCAAGATCCAACTTTAATACATAAAAACATTCTAGTTTCATTCCCAAACTGACACCAAATTCATCGCTTCAGCCTCAAAGTCTCCATAGTACTTTGTTCAAACATCTATTATGATATTGTACTATTACTAATTCTGACTAAATTCCTTGCTGGATTATGAATTTGAGAACAAATTTTGTTCATTTTTATAATCTTAGTACTCAGCATACTATAATAACTCAAAAAACATAATTATTAAAAGAATGAGCTCTAATTGCCTTCTAACACAATATGCTATTCTTGCAGATCGTTCTCAAATGTTTAGAGAATCTCATTATTCTAATCGGTCTGAAAAGTGTGACTTCCCCAACCCTGGTATTCAAAGGAGACCTCCTTCTAGTCCTCACAACCTCCTACTGAGTATCATGTTACTTAAGGCAGCTGCCTGCAATAAACACATTCAATTCATAGGCAAACACAGATTCCCATGAGCAATGAACAAAAGAGTATTGAAGAAAGAAGAGTGGACTAATTGCTAATTGATACTCTCCCTAAGTTTCAGCAGTCCCTGACTACATGCTCACTGCTTATCTTCAGAGCTCCTTTCTATGGTTAGTACTCAAGCATAGGTGCACACTTCACAGAAAGTGGCTTTTTTTGTAATAACAGCACACATACATCATCGGAAAACACTAGAAAACAAAGGAAAAAAATAGAGTGAACAGATTTGACTTACTGGTAGCATAACAGTTTGATATTTTAGTTTTTAAAACAGAAGATTGGATACAGTGTTCGAATTCCTTTTATTTACTGCAGGATGATGACTTATACCTTTACAGAAAGGTAATTTTGAAAATCTAGAGTCGATCTCTCTGTTCCCTCAAAACAAATATTACCTTTTGAGCTTTCCACTGTAATTAGTACAGTGCAGTCCATATGCTTTTAAGACACAATACTCCCTTCCTTAGGTTTGAGGAGTTAAAAAAAATTCCTCTTATATCAAAACCAACATCTTTAAACAGATGCAATTCACCAGCTTTCCATAATGTAACCTACCTAAGACTATGAATTATTGTCTTTCTGCTTGGAAGACATACTGGTATCTGTGCCATATTGAAAATTACATGTTAATCATTGCACTTGAATTATTTGTTTGCATACCTTTCTTTAAGACCAAATATTTTACTTAACCCTTAATTATATCACCAGTGCTTATCAAAATGAAGTGCGTAAAAATGTTTGCCAAATTATAAATACATTTACTTATTCACGGATTTGTTTTCCCAGGTAGACTTTCTTACTTTGAAAACAAAACACTGGACAAGTAACACAAGTATTGCAATCTGTTTGGCTATGACAGTTCTAAAGAAAAATGAGTACACTGACATTCAGGTTTATTAATCAGCCTCTCATGAGGTAAGTTAAAATGAGTAAGTTCTGTGAAACCTGAATTCTCTGGGTAAGCTTACAGTTTTTGAGTCTGAGGAAAAAGAATAACACCTCTTTACCAGCCCCTAGGCTGGCCTCATGGGGCTCAGCATGAGAGAACAGAGCAGTGTGTCATTCTTACTTCCTCTGATCCCTAACAATGCACACATTTTGGCAATTTGCCTTTGGCATTAGCAGGTTGTATCTGTGTGTCAGCATAAAGCCACTCCTATGGCTACTTTCTTGTAAAATGTAACTGTATTTTGGATCATGCCTTCAGCATTGAAACACCAGGTCCTAAAATATTGTATACTAATGTCTTCTAATTGAAAAATAGTATTAGTAAAGTCAGATCAAATGACGGTTTGACCCTAAGGTAGCTTGACAATTGATTATTCACTTCTTTGCCATCTCACTTCATTCAAAACAAGGTTAAATATGTACATTGGCTCTATACTGTCCTTGAACTGTAGTACTGCCCAACATATGAAATATACTATATTACTATACAATCAAAAACTTATTTTAGCCTAAAGGAGATGAATTAACAAAACATTATCTTTCTGTAGCTGAGACATAAAAGAGACCTAGGTTTACCGTTTTAGGACTTTAGGGGAAAGGCATGATATGCCAGAAAGGACTATCACCTGTAGTTACATTCAGAAACACATTGTTTTAATTCATGTTCAGGCAAACCTTAACATATAAGAGTAGTGACGATAATAACAACTATTATACTATCAACAATGGCAATACTTATGTCTGGTACAAGTGCTCTGCACTTTCAAAGTGGACAGGGAGCTAGGACATGCAAAGTAGGACACTGCTATTATCACCACAGCTTTCCTAAGGTTTATCCTCGGAGAAACACGAAACACACGTCACAGACCCACCAAAACCTGCATGCTCTTGGGATTTAGGCCCAAGTATACGAGAGGTGAAACATTTATTCATGAATTCATTTCTAATTCCCATTCTATCTGCATACCTTTGTACTGTCTTGGGTGGGAGTGTATAATTTAAATATGTGCCTGCTGCCTTTTGAAATTCCCATCACTCTGACCATTTAGTTTTCTTTCTTTCCTTTTCCTCTCTTTTTCCTTTTCTCTTTCCTTCCATCTGGTTAAGATGAGGTCTCCCTATATTGCCTAAGCTGGTCTCAAACTCCTGGGCTCAAGTGATCCTCCCAACTCAGCCTCCCAAAGTGCTGGGATTACAACTGTGAGCCACCACAGCCAGCTTGAATTGTGTTTCCTGATATGTCCTTTCTCCTCCGGATTATTCTTGGATGTTGGTCTTACCTTCCTTGAAACTGACCACATGACGCCTCTCACTCAGGTCTGGAACTTGCTCATAAAAACGAGATACTGATCGTGCCCCTACATGTGCCCTTTTCCCCTGCAGCTGGGAGAAGAAAAAGGGGTCAGAGGAAGTTGGAAGATTCTTGAAATTTTATAATCTTCACCATCACCTCCTAAATCTCCCCAATCCCTGAAGCAGAATCAGAAAGAGAAATCAGAATAACATGAATACACTGACCAGGAGTTCCACTCCACAAGGTGGCATAAGATTTGTCACTAGCTCCATTGCACTGTAGGTACCTACTATGACCAGCAGTGTAGACATAAGACTGAAACTAGGTAACATTTCATGTGAAATAATGTGAGCTAACTTTTAAGTCTTTCTGGTCTCTAGACTCCAAAGCCCTTGGTACACTTGCTGCTTCTTATTTCAGCACAATGTACAGAACTATTGCCACCAAAACTTCTACTTCTGACAGGTATCACGTCATTGATTTCAGATGACTGTTAGGAAGAAAACAACGTGGGTAATCACAGCTCAGGTCACCCTTAATATGTCAAATCATTTACAACGAGTAATATAACTTACAGCAACCATGGCAAAATATCTTTTCTGGTATAAATACTTTATACTTTTTTCAATTTCCAATTTACTCTGAAAGTCAATTTATTCAATTAGCTGTCCCAGAAATAAGTACATTATAAAAAGAACATACTTGATAACCCCGTGAATTAAAAGCTTGAACAAGTTCCAGGCAAAAATTAAGTAAAACATGAAAACTTCTGGCAGTGGGGAGGCTGGAGGTACAGAGAGGACAGGTCAGCCTGGCTTGAGAGTGTGTCCCTGGGGTCAGTTTCTGAGAGCAGCTTCTGGCACTTCAACTTCTTTTTCTCCTACATATAGGCCCCCAAATTTTCTAAAAGTTGCATTTCTCCCCCAAATTGAGGAGGGGCTGACAAGGCAGCAAGGGGCAAAATGGTGAGAGCAAAGCTGTTTATAGTATTCTCATGTCTGTCGTATGCTGGGTATTTTTTGGTCCTGGGGTTAATTCACAGGACCTGTATTTTTGTTCTATAGCCCACCGCTGCCATGTTAGAGCCTTCAGGTCCCCCTGAGTGTGTTTCTACAGCTGTCAGGATCCACAAAAGTCCTTCTAGAGAGAATATTATTTGAATGATCACATTATAGTCCTAATTGAAGCTGAGTAGTTTATGGTCCTCTGAAGCTGACAGTGAAACAAGGCATTCTCTGAGCATGTGTCCCTTATCAGAGCCACTTAAAGTAACATCATCCTACAAAAGGCCCTCTGGGTCTCTGAAGGTACAGAGCCCTCATTACTCCTACATTAGGGAAAGCTTTAGACCACTTCTGGGAATGCAAATGAATGAAACCCCATGTGACAGCTGTAATAAAAGGCTCCTGTCTTTTTGCAAAGCATTCAAATGCCATCTGGCAATTTCGTTGACGTCAGCAGGCACAGAAAAACAACTGCCCCTACCGCCTTCTTCATGGTTCTCTTCCACCTCCAATTTTGCTCTCCCCTCCCCAGCAGACAGCTCCAGCGTTTAGCTACGGAGAAAGAGAGGAGCAAAGCAGCTTTCAAAAACGACTGTCTCTAGTTCTTGTCTGCTTCATTTTAAGAAACAGCTTTAGCATTAGAGCTGCAGCGGTATTTGGCCCCAGCTTTCAAATTTCAGTTAGAGGTTGTATAGATCATCATATTAAAAAGAAACTTTAAGGCCTTTTTCTATCTGTATGTCAGGACTTGAGGCACGCTTATTCTGAAAGTAGAGGTGTTAAAGAAAACTATTAATCTAACTTCTGATTTAACACATTCTCACTTTGATCACTGTAAATAAACACCCAGCGTTAGAACTCAGGGAACAGGTCTGCTGCCCTAGGCTGAATTCATTGGCTTAAGAACTTACACACCGTACATACTTCTTTGAAGTATTCGCTAGAAGCTTAGATGTACATTTATATATTTTCCAAAGTTGAAATCAAATGATATCGTTATTAAGCTATTTTGCTTTAGATATATTCCATAACAAAATGTATTTTTCTGAATAATTGAACAAAAGACAAACGAGTTAATTTAATGTTTGTACTCTCTATCAAAGAAACAGTAAAATTCTGGAAGAAATATTATGAAATACAAATCCTTTCCAGAAGTCCTAATTTTAAAAAATTTCATCCCAATATTTGTACATAGTAGAGTATAGAAGAGCCTAGTAATTTTATTTTTTATACAGAGTCTCACTCTGTCATCCAGGCTGGAGTGCAGTGGCGTGATCTCAGCTCACTGCAACCTCTGCCTCCCAGGCTCAAGCGATTCTCCTGCCTCAGCCTCCTGAGTAACTGGGACTACAGGTGTGCATCACCACACCTGATAAACTCTTATATTTTTAGTACAGACAGGGTTTCACCATGTTGGTCAGGTTGTTCTCGAACTCCTGACCTCGTAATCTGCCTGCCTCGGCCTCCCAAAGTGCTAGGATTGCAGGCGTGAGCCACTGCACACGGTAGAGCCTAGTAATTTTAAGTTATGTATTGCCTACTATTATTTTTTCTAAGGGAAAAGATAAATACTCACAATACCTAGCCTGTTCCTGCATATGAGCAAATACCATCAACAGCAAAGAGTAAAATGGCCTCATTAAAAGCCAACCAAATGGAGTATTCCTGAAGGTAAAAGAATACATATCTGAATGAGATTCTACATATTATTGATCTGTGCTACTTAGATCACTATCAGTGAAAAAGACTGAAAAACAGTATTATATATCAAATTAAAGATAAGCCTAAGTAGTTAAGTATTAAGCAATCTTGGAATTGCTTGGTTACATTGCTGTAGACCTAAGACTTCATCTTTCCTAAGTTTTGCTTTGTCACATTTTTTTAAAAAGTTAAACATTCTAATATTAAAAATAACCTTTAAACCCATTATTTTCTAATTATAATTCCTCATAAATTTCACATAGCCTGGAAGTTAAACAAAGTTTTAGTAGATCTGAGCTGTCTTCACACAGAATCTAAATTTCTCACGAAAATTCATTCATCCTGTAAACTAGGTAAGTGATTTTAAAGCACATATATGACTACCTCACTTTAAGGCTAAACCTTTTTTTTTTTTTTTTTTTTTTTGAGACGGAGTTTCGCTCTTGTTACCCAGGCTGGAGTGCAATGGCGCGATCTCGGCTCACCGCAACCTCCGCCTCCTGGGTTCAGGCAATTCTCCGGCCTCAGCCTCCTGAGTAGCTGGGATTACAGGCACACGCCACCATGCCCAGCTAATTTTTTTGTATTAATAGAGACGGGGTTTCACAATGTTGACCAGGATGGTCTCGATCTCTCGACCTTGTGATCAAGGCTAAATCTTTTTTAAGAGTTCCCTTTTATCTCATCAACTTTTAATCCTACTCCAGCTCACATGAGGAATATGACGCAGTCTCACTAGTAGAAATAGCTAAGGCAGTAAAGGACACGTGAGAGGTTTGGTGGAGGTGAGAAGAAATAAGAGGAGTGTTGTATAATTTGAAAATTTGCTCAGACTAACTTTAAAGGGGAGGATGTCAGATTTAAACCCAGACCCTCTAAACGCTCCTTTCCAGATCATTTCCATCTCAACTCTTGCCATTGTTTCTTCTTAAGAAATTTTTGTGATTTCTTCTTAACAGATTGTTTCTTGCCTCTGTGCTTTCAGACTATGATCCCTATACACAGAAGACACACTTCCTTGACCACTTGGTTAGTCCAGCCCTGAAAGGTATACTCCAGCAATAACCCTCCTCCAGGAGGCCTTTGCTAACCTATCTGTTTTGCTTTGCACATGCCCAGTGCACGTGTCCTCACCATCCTCATTTTAATTTCTACATTTGATTTTGCATGTCCATTCTCCTATAAAACCATGAACTCCATCAATAGTATCATTCACCATTGTATGCACAGTGTCTAGCATAGTATTGAGTGTTCAGTATATGTCTGTGGAAGAAAGGAAAGAAGAAAAGTCAAGGCAAGCACAGTGAAGACACAAAAAGGAAAAGGTATGAGCCAAAGTCAAAACTGAAATATTGCTAAAGAAAGCGAAGAGTAAAAAACAGCACTCAAAAAAGATAACTTATGGCTGAAGGAGAACATTGAGGATTTATTGACATATACTATTTGTCTAGCAGCATGCTAGGCATTTTCACACATTATCTCACTTAATAATCAACAAAAGCTTGACGAGTGGGAATGTTATTACTATTTACATAAGGAGAGTCAGACCCACAGAGGTTTTGTTACTAAAGGTCTCTCGGTTGGCAAATGGTGAGGACAGAATCAAATGGAGATCTGTTGACAGTCTAGCGTTACATGATACTTAATGACATGTTGTTTTGGTTACAGCAGAATAGAAGAATGGGAAGAGAAGTCAAGGAAATGAATAAGCTGTTATTGAAACTGGGGGAATCTTGAAAATTCCAAGAATAAATGCTTAGGGCAGAGACAAAAACTCTACAAAGTACGTTTGGAAAATACCAACTCTGGGCTAAGCCTAAACTATGCTTCAGTTACAGGACTTCATCTGGATCTCTAACAACTCCTTGGAACAAAAGGTCATTAGTAGCTGCTGATTTAGAGGCAATGTCTTCTCTGAACATATAAACTAAGCAAGTTTTCCAAAAACACCTGTCACTTGGTAACTACTGTTTTTTATGAGCTGTGCGTGGCTTAGGGATGGAAAATGAGAAATCCTCTGACATAATCAGGCAAAGGAAAATGTCAAATTAGCAACTAGAGAAAGAACAAGATTAAGGTACTATTCGGAGATTTGTCCTTTTAAGCTTTTATTAATGAGCAAAAAGGTCTAACATATTTTTCTAAAGTGTATCAAACAAAACAAAGAAGTGAAAAATGTTCTGAGTGCGTTGCTGCCTAATCATAACTACCTTTAAGTGAAATTTATTTTTTTTATAATAGCAGAGAAATCAAGAGAACAGAGAGTAAAATTGCCCAGAAAACAGGCAGCATGCTTTTAGGGGAAGGAAAGCAAAGACATGAAAAAAAAAATGAAAATTTCCAAAAAAGGAAGACTTTCAGCGTATTAACTGCACACTTGAGATGGATACTTTTTACAGAAAAGGCCTTATCTTGCCTAAGAATGAGTCTGAGTTTGGGGCAAAATAAAGCATCTCAAATTCGTATCCATATTATTCTGAGTTATCCCTAAGGATTGTAATGCAAGGAAGGGATAATAGAAGTGATTCAGCAGTCTTACGTCAATTTTTAAAAAATAAAATATTTCAGTCATAGTCTGGCATTCTGCATTAAATTAAAAATACAAGTTGCCAACCCCCAAGGAAAAAATCAATGTATATAAATCCTGTCCTGGTGAAAAGGAGGTTCTGATATTGGGGGGAATGCTACCAAACTTTCTAAATAGAAACATTCTAGAGATGAGATTTATAGAGTGTAACATTCATTCTCTGTTCTACATCTCTCTGATCAACAGTTTGAGATTCTGAGCAGTGTCATGTACTACTTGTTGGAATGCCATGGGCAACCGATCACAATCTGTAACTTTCTGACAAATCTATCATGTATTTTGAGTTAACAAAGTTGCATCTCACTCATTTGTAACTATCTGATAAGCTAATATTTCAGACTTTAATTTTCTAGGTTACCTCACAAAATGAATTTCTGGACCTGCAAAATCAAGGGTTATGTCTTTGACAAGAGACACTTCCTAGGTATCTCACCCTGCTAAAGAGCACAACCAGTCTTTCTCTGGATTCTCTTTTGTTGAAAAAAACAAGGAATTCACCTTTCACACAGTAGTCACTTCTAGCACTTGAAGGTTGTGGTCACTAGATGGCTCTCTCTGAACCTGAGCCAAGACCTACCATCACCAATCAGCATTAATTCTGTCCTCTTCAGTCAAACTCTGTACTTCCCAGTTTTCATAGAAACAGAGAAGCAATCCTGTTCTATAATAGAATTAATACATATTTCACATCACTTGTGATTTTCCTCCTACTATTTCTAGGCTATAAAAATAAAAGTTGGAACATTAGTTTCTTAAAATAATTTTCATTGATTAAAAAAACAAATCAAATTAATAACAGTAAATTAAATAAAAATGAACATTTGTTGAGGGTTTATCTTATGCACTTTATATAGATTATTTTGTTAGTCCTCTTAGGATCCAGAAAAGTAGGTACTAATATCATATGTATTTTACAGATTAGCTCATAGAGTTTAAGTAACTTGCCAAAGGTCTCCCATCTAGTTAGTGATGGGGCCTGGATGTAATCCCAGGCAGACTCCACTCTACAGCTTGTGCTCTTAACCATTAGCCTCTATAGAGTACCATCTCATTACTGAAATCCAGTTTAAAGCCATTTTTATCAGCCCTCTCATTCCTGATGAAATCACCAGTAGAAATTAAGCTAGGGCAAGTAAAACAACTCCTTGAGGGCAGTCTAGAAATCACTGGGAAAATCATACAGTTAAACTTCATGACCTCCTAATTCAAAACTATTTATTCATTGAAACAACAGAAATTGTGAGAGATTGAAAATGATTTAAAAAATAAAGTTTTTTAAAAAATAGAATTTTTTATCAGATTCTGGTACACCCATCACCTGAGCAGTGTACACTGTACCCAATGTGTAGTTTTTTATTTATATTCAAAAACTTACTCAATGCATCAGGCAAGGTAGAGGGGAGTATTTCAGAACCTGAGTTCTGAGGGAAAACACACCAGCTAACCAGGCTTCTGGGCAGGGGCTTGACTGAGTAGAATTGGGACAAGTTACAAGTGAAAGCCAGATATCAGATATTTGCGGGGAAAGGAAAAAGTGAAGGATAAGGGAATCGGTCTGTAATTTTCAAATTGTTCCACTGAAGTCAAGAGTTCCTTTGAGGGGTAGTTTTTTAAGAACAGTTAAGTTTCAGTGATTTCTAATATTAACTTTTTGTTCCCTCTGCATATTATGATTGTGGGAAAATGCTATTTTTAAATGCATTTCCTTTTATTCTTTCACCTCTGTATTCCATCATAAATTCACTCCACCAGTGCACTTGTTTTTGAGTGTGATCAAAAATTACATTAAAAATAAATGTTCCATTTACAAATAGACAAAACCAAAACCAAACACAAAAATGAAAAAAGTCTATGGTTACAAAACATATTCCTATAAATATCAATATCTGTAGTTGCCATAAATATTGTTTCAGAGTCTAGCTTGTAACATGGATCAATGGTGACAAACCATTCTAAGTTCAGTTATGTACTACAGAAGCATATATATTTTATCACTATTATATTATTTCAATATTCTGTAATATTTTAAATATAATTATTAATAACTCAACATGTATTATTTACAAAAGACTCTATTTTCATCAAAATAATTTTGTATCATCCCAGCATCTTGGGAGGCCGAGGCGGGTGAACCACTTGAGGTCAGGAATTCGAGACCAGCCTGACCAAGGTGGGGAAACTGCATGTCTACAAAAAAATTAACCAGGTATGGTGGTTCATGCCTGTATTCCCAGCTAGTTGGGAGGCAGAGAAGGGAGAGTCACTTGAACCCTGGAGGCAGAGGTTGTAGTGAGCCAAGATCATACCACTGCACTCTAGCCAGGGTGACAGAGTAAGATCCTGTCTCAATAATAATAATAATAATGATAATAATTTTATATCCATTATTAAAGTGACTAACTACAAAAAGGTATTTCCTTAGGTCTTATTTTAAAGGCACATATCTTTTTGTGTGTGTGCGTGTGCTTTTTGAAGACTAAATCAGGAAACAGAAACTTGAAAAAAATTCCATCTAAATACTACATATTTGAGAACATAGAATTAAATATTTGAAAGAAGTTTCTTTTCATTATCCTGGTAGTCAATGAAGCTGTGCCCAGTTTTATAATTCTGGTGTCCCACAATTTCTCTATAGATTTTACATTTAGAAATCTATGTACATGTGTATACTACATGCTCAATTTCAAAGAAAGAAAAAACGGCAAAGTCTGCCGTGTTGCAAATACATCTATGGATGTATTTAACTGGCTTTATAACAAATTCTAACATGAGAAAAAAAAAAGTAATTGGTGAGGTGGTAGTAGACATTTGGCTCTAAGCTATGAAGTATGTTCTGTCTTAGCTCCTCATACCACTACCTGTATCAATATTCTTCAGCCATGTGCTGCTTTATGAACCTTTAGCAAAACAAACAAAACCAAAACCAAAATCTATTATTTTACCTCAAAGCCATGAAAGTCTGAGAATTGGAGGCAATAAGCATTCTGGTTGGCATTAAATTTTTACCCACTATTCTAGTTAAATTTAATATGCTTGTCATATTAAACTATATAAACCATTTCTAGTTTGCCTTTATTCTGCTAATGATTAAGTCCAATGTTCTGAGTGCTTTTCATACTTTTTAAAGAAAATTCAGAAAGAACTGTCTTATGCTATTTTTTTCCCTCAAACCCAAATTAGTTCATTGTAAGAAAGGTTGCTTGAAAATCTCGGTAATAAACCTAGAGCCTATAATTTTCTTGCTAGTGAAACCCTCCATTTGCTTCTGAAATCAGGAGGAGGACATGTCATTCTTCCATTTACTATTCATATTTCACCACTATCTTTTATGTGCTACAGTTTTGAAAATGCCAGATTCAAGAGGTTAATTTATACCATCAGCTGTCACTCTTAGGAAATGCTTGCATATTTGCATGTTTGTTAGGAAAGCAACATGCGAGTGTGCAGAGGGGGTGGAGGAGCATTACTTTAACACTAGGCTGTACACCTACTCCTCTGACTTAGCACACATTATTGCTCTTGATGTCACAAAAAATAAATAGCATGATATAATTTGTAGCAATTTTCCTAGCCCCATGATCAATAGAAAGAGAAACAGAAAAGAATCAGAAAGCCTTTACTTGTCAAAGTGCACACTAGTTCATTGATTTCTACGATCACAGTCCTAATTTGACTAAATGCTTTTGGACCTAAGAATATTTTTAATATTACCAGTGTGGTTATGACTTGAATTCTGAAACAGCCTTTTCTTCTCTTCCACCCCAAACAACTTTTATTTATCCTTTAAGGCCACCAGTTTATATGAAATTATCCCTGAAGACTTCAGTCTATACAGATTTTTCTCCTCTTCGACTTCCATCTACTGTAGTCAATTAAAAATGTTGTGTCTTCCTAACTTCTGTATACCTTATTACTTTTTAATCCAAGTTGTAAGATTTGCGGGAAGGAGCCACGTCTTTTGAACCCTACAGGAATTACCCAGCAAATCTTTCTGCCCTCCTAATTCTCCACCTTCAAGTTGTGAGATTATTAAAACAGGCATAGAATCCCCCTAAGAGGTGGCTTGTTACATGATTAATATATCAAGGGCAAGGAAAATTTAATTTCATTAAGCAGATACTTCTCCGATGCTAACTATATAATTTTAATTGATTATATTTTATGTTTATATTTGTTTTTATATTTACCAAATTTTGATCTAACGTGCATGGTCTCATTTGTACATCCCAAATACTAGTTTTTTTCCTAAAGCTTCTGTAATTTTCTTTGTGAATTAATCAAATCTAGACCAGCCTTACAGTTGGTACTTTTCTTTCTGTAAGAGTTCATTTCCACTCCAATTTCTGTAATACATGGCTCTTCGATTGTTTTCTCCGCAATCTCTTAGATTTTTCTCAATCCCTTAGATTAAGCCTAAGAACCTCTGCTATTTACCAAAGCATTACCTAAGGTGCAACTCTGAATCACTGTATATGCTGTTGATTGCTGAGTACAAAGATACTCAGAACTGGTACCCAGAAATGGGCTATTGCTGTTAAGTATCCCAACTACCTGAGGTAATGGCGGAGCGGCCTGAGGGCTGGTGCTGAGGAACCTGGCATTAGTGGCTGGAAAGAGGTTTTCTATGTGACACAGAGAAGAAGCATATGGCAACACTGCTGTCTGCAATATTTAGAAGGTAGACGAGGGACCTATTGGACTTGTAGCTCCAGCAGAGAGAATGGACAACAGGATGTAAGTATCATTTGTTGGTTACTGTGAGCCATATTTGACAAGGTATGGTAAGAGACAAATGAGCTCAGAAAAGACTACATTTGTTTGCAAGGATGAAGAAAAGGCAATAGAAAGGTCCAAGAACAGGGAAGAGGCAACTGCTTTCCCTTCTTAAACAGCAGAACTACTAAGTGAGAAGGGCACTGAGCTAAAAAAGCCTACTGTAAGGATTAAACACGATGTGGTCATCACACCCATTATAAATCCTCTGAATGGATTAAGACGTCTTAGAGCAAAATCAAATTAAGGTTATAGTACTCAATATATCTTTTCAGTTGGATAAAATACTTCAAAGAAAAGAGACTAAAAATGCTTTTCTCATGGAAAATCTTCTAGGTTTTCCCAACAAAGTCTGACAGTCTCAAATTGTCAGCATCTAAATTGGGAGTGAAAAGCACAAAGTCTAAAGGACACAGAAGTACAGCAAATCTTAAACCTACAACCAGGGGAAAAAAAACATGATGCAGTTATTAGCACACAAAACTGTACAGAATTAATTTTAAAAGAAGCTATTTTTTGAGAATATTATACTATGAAAAGAACACCATTCAGTACCTAATACAACTCTAAAATTCCTGAAGACTTACATATAGAAAGTGACCAAATGAAACTGAAAGTCCCCCAGGATGGCATGCTTTCCAGTGCTCAATGTATAGTTGATCACAGAAGATAATCAGATCAGGGAGACCAGGGAGAGTGGAACTCGGGGCTCAGAGATAGACAGACAGAGGCTTTCTCCCAGGAAGCAGAACCAGATCTAATAATAACAATTTAAAAATGTATCTAGCCCCAAGGTAAAGGACTTTAAAACAGCCTCCCAATAAAATTTTAGAATTGCTTCAGGTTAGTGATGGTGTGTGACTTTTTTTCTTCCCTTTCAAATGACAGTGCTTATTGTGATGATCCTATTTTTCACCTGTGTATTAGTGAGCTCTGCGTGTGTGTATGCATCACTTGTATTCCTCCAGAATGCGACACTTAACTGCCAAAGCCAGACCCACTGGAGTTCTCCTTCCTTCTGCCACTGTGATTAACAATGTCTTAGTGGCTGCTCCATCATCTCTGTCTCAGAGTAAGCACAATACAGAACAGAGTCCCAGCCAAAGCATGATGGACAATACACGATGGAGCAACAAATCAAATTCACTGTTCTGAGTGTCGGGGTCTGTTTAATACTGCAGTACCACCTTGTCTATCCTGACATGGTCCTTGAATTGAAAATAAAGATCATAAAGAACATAGCTTATTTATGAAGGCTTCCCTGGGGAGCATATTAGACTAACTCCTGCCTTGAACTCTCTTGAAATAGTGTGAAACTCCTAGAGACAAAGTGAAACCTAAAAGAATTTCTTCCGACTCCATTGATCGTTAACATACCCAGTTTCTCCCTGGAACAAATAACGAGATGAGTGGAATTCTCACAGGAGCTCCCCTCTCCCACTCTGGTAAATTTTTCAAACCTACGTTTGTTACTAGTTTGTTTCTGAATTCACACCTCTACTTTCTTCCCATCTTTTGAAAACTACTACTTCAATTGTCTTTATATTTTCAACAGATTTCTCTTAATTACACAAGAAAACAAATGCTTCCCCACCCCCGGCCTGCCCCGTGTTTGGTAAATAAAATGACTGCACATTTCCAGTATGTGTTAAATTCCATTTCTGTGCCACAGAACATAACCACAAAATTCTAAAGGAAGAAGAGAGATTAGCGGTAATCCAGGCTATATTCATTATTTTTTTTTTTAATTAACAAAACTGGAACATAAAGGTATTATTTAACTAGTTCAAGATAATGAACAGAAAAATACTATTTGATTGGTCCAAGATTACACAGCTCATTTGGAGCTAAGGCAGCTGGAATCTGAGTTCAGGTCTCCTGGTTTCCAGTCTTGTTCAAATTATACCAAACACACATTAAACTGAATATGCACTGATTAAAAAAAATAAGACAGTTCAATGACACTGTGAGGAGAGGGGCATTAAATGTGGCAAACCCTCTTTAGTTAAAATTCTTTGATTGTTCTTTATTATCTACCAGGTGAATTCCCTACTCCTTAGCAGGGCAAACAAGGTATGTCTCAGTGGTTCCTATCTAAGCCATCATTTCATCATATTTCAACACTCTTGACCCACAGGGACTGCGTGCTCTGAAATGCTGCTCTTGGCCATGCTGACCGACTCACTGGGCATCCAAAGCACCACAGTTTCACACCTACTCACGTAACTTCACCCTTGCCAGCTCTTTAAAATTAGAAAACTATTCTGTAATTCCTTGTTTGTGGGGTTCATGCATAATCTGAGTAGTCTTTATTCCAGTTCCTACTTGTTACTATAGGAAGATTTAATATTTTCCCCCTCTAAAGTACTTCTAATATAGTGGTATTGGATTTGCTGCAGCTGTGATGTATTGGAGGGTGCGAACTCCTCCATCTCCTCATTGTATCTGGGGGACCTCATCTGGTTTAGTTAAAAAAAAAAAAGAAGAACCTCGCGTTTCCAAGTTATCTTTTATTTTATTCCTTTGTGTAATTCTGTGTTACTCTCTAGCTTGCTGATTCTTGTGTTCTGACAACTGGACATATTCCATTTAAAAGACGATAAAGCCAATCTGAGCCTATAATAGCACATGTCTAAGGCAAGATAAAGAACATTCTCACTATCAATATCTTTTCTGTAACTGACAAGAAAATTGTTCTACTTGACAAATTATATTTCTGTGAATATCCATAAATTGAGCATACTTACAATGCAACCTATCTATTTCCACTGGTGAATGCTTAATGCTGAAAGTCAGTTTCTCTTTTCTGTTTATTGCTAGTACAGGATTTAGTCTTTTCACATCATGTAAGACCATGACAATTCTTATTTCCTATCTTCCAGATATCTTAATTCTTCTGCCAAACTACTCATCCCTCTGTTTTTAATTAGTTGTATATAGTCCTGTCTTTATTTCAGGATGTGCACATCTCTATTTTAGTCAATTTTGCTATTTCCTGCCAATCTAATGTTCAAAAGATAACATAAAAATTATAACATATGAAATAGTACTCACAGTTCAATTAATATTTGAGACTAGTCTTTTTTTCAAATTCCTTGTTTTGGAAAGGTAAGAGAATATTTTACTCCAAAACCGTATTTAGAAAACTTAAAAACCAGTAATTGTATACATTCTAAAATAACTAAAAGAGTATAACTGGATTGTTTTTAACACAAAGCAAAGGATAAATGTTTGAGGGGCTCGATACTCCATTTTCCATGATGTGACTGGTAATTATTGCATGCCTGTATCAAAGTATTTCATGTACCCCATAAATATATACACTTACTAGGCACCTACAAAAAAAAATCATAATTTTTTAAAATGTTCAAATTAAGATATAGCAAAGGTTTTAAGTGTAGGTCTTTGTGTATATATGCAAATGTTGACCGAATTTCTTAGTTTTTTTTGCATTGGGTTTTGCTGTACATTTTTTAAAAAGACACTTACTTCGATCATGTATGTAAAAAACTAAAAATTATCAGATTATAATTTGTATTTTGAGCTCATTTGTCAGATTAAATCAAGTACTTTGAAATTACAAAGATAGGAGGATGAAAGAACAACCTCTCAGTGAAAATTTACAAACAGCTAAAATTAACAGGACCTTTCAAACTAACTCAGAACGCAGTAGAACTCTTTTTCACTTGGATGAAAGTCTGTAGATGATCCCAAACAATCTTAGAGAGTAAAATGTGTTACCTATTAAATTACATGTTAGTATGTGTTAGATTCCCAAACGTTCCCCATAATGTAACCAGTAGATAGCTGATTTTTGAAGTTACCTAGTCAATCAGTTAATACACAAAATGCACATCCAAAGCAAATTGCAAGGCAATTTACCTTAGAGTTAACATTTATTTTTCTGTAATTGTGTATTTAATCAAAGCATTATTTTCCCCCTTCTAATTTTAGTCAGAACTTTTTCTTACAGCTTAATCTTAATTGATTTTATAGCTTAATTTAAAATATTATATTAGCCATAATGAAAGAGTTAGATAAATATTAGGTAAGCTGAAATTTACTTGTTAAAATTTTGCTTGATGTCAAAAATGTTGATTAAAAAGTTAAATCCAATTTTAGTAAGAACAACTTTGTCTTAATTTGTTTCACAAAATATAGGACATCAAAATTAGTATTCCCACTGAAAATTCCTGAGGAATACTTTGTGAATAATATTATATTCCTACTCATCAATGACTTGAAAAACAGGTATTCTGACTTAGATAAATAATTTGTCTTACTCATGTAATCAAAGATAACTCAATAAATAGTATGCCCAGTGGTATTTATAGAAACTTGGAAGGAAGATATTTACATTTTGGGGCTTGGTTTTGATGCCGTCTCTTGAATATCAAAGAAATCTATGTAATGGTGGGATCCTGCTAACAATCATTTTGGTAGAATAGATTATGAGGCATTATAATCTCCCTTTACTGAAGGATGATATTGAGATATCTTGCTGTTTGTGGGAGAAAAAGATTAGAAGATGCTACAACTTGCTGTATTAGGAACCATGAGACAAATGAGACCTTCTAAGTTGATCCTCTCTGACCCAGCAGCATCATGGAGTCATGTTCTGAGGGATCAGAGATGAGAAGGTCTCGGCCCATCATGTGGAGCATACGTACAGCAGGATATACGGGTGGAGCTGGTGGCGGTGGGAGCAAGATGATGGTGTTGATGGTGATGATAATGACGAATGCTATCATTTAAACGAGTGTGTTTATTCCACATACTTTCAAATTTAATTTATTGTACCCACAGAACAAACCTTCAAAGTAGATACTGTCTCGTTTTCCAGATGAAAAAACAGCACTTCCAAAGGTTAAATGTCTCATTAAGGGCACACATACATTCAAGGATGGACTTGGAATTTTTATTATTTCAAAGATCATTCTCTTCATCACTATACCAGCCTGTCTTTCATTTCAGTTAGTGTGGAATCCTGCAGGACTGAACTTTAAAATGTGTAGTTTCCTGAAATTCCAGAAAAAATTAATTATAACGTTTCACTTTCACAGATGTGCAGCTTTAAGAAGATGAGGTATAGTACATTTTACCTCCATGGACTGCTGCTGGTTAAATTAAAAGTTATATCACTTTTAGAAGCCTTCCAAAGTTCATATTCAGAGGTAATTTCTACTCCATCATAAATAAACTAACTTACTTAACAGTCTTGTTGCAAATGTGGTAAAGGAGAAAGGTTAATGAGCTATATAGGTTTAGGGTAGAACTTCTCCATGTACTGGACATAATAATTTATGCAAGGCAAGCTTAGCAGCAAAAAATGCAGTGCTATATTTCTGTGGGCTAAAATCTCCATTTTTTGTCAGAAAAGCAATTCTGAAATGTTTTTTTCCTGAACATTTACAAGACTGGAAAAACCACTACTCCAAGATTGACCTTGTAGTTATTTAAACTTCTGAGACTCAATTTATAATATCTATTGAAATATAGGGCTTATGTTTCTAATTAAAATTCAGGTTTAGCAAATCATTAAATAAAAATGAATTTATTTTAAATGATCATAATTAGCACCAGTATAAAAAACTGAATTTTGACCTTACATGGTAAAGTGTTTGGATATCTTCACGATAAAATCATACCTTAAATATATTTTGGGAGGAGGGAATATAGCATAGAAGAGACAAAAGTAGCTTTTCAAATCAGACAGACTTACATTTGAATAGTCTTACTTCTTTCTAGCTCAGCGACTTTGGCAATAACAACTGTTCGAGTTTGTCTCTTCATAGGTAAAGGTATTATAATAATATCGAGAATTCTAGAATATGAGCTTTATGAGAAAGAAAAGTTCATCTGTCCTGTTTCCCATGGAACTGCTTTACCACCAGCACTATGCCTATACACAGGAGAAGCCCCAGGGCCTCAACTGAATAAATAAATTGTCTATTCTCAGGAATTATTTTGTAGATTAAAATAAATTACATGAAAAAACAGCACAATATATGGCAAAAATATATATTCAATTAATGTTGTTTTCTTTTTCCTTTAATTAATTCAAGATATGTTTTAAGTATTTTATTTTAAATCTTTTATCTTTTCTTACAGGAAAAAAACTTACCATCAAAGTTCGTTTTACGAAAGACACAAGAATGACCAGTTAAGCACTTTACTCTCAGATGGACCAACTCCCAAGTTAGGAAATTTCAGTGTGTTTAGAAATGTAGACTAGTCATTTGACTGGTAGTTACTGATGAATACCAACCAATACAGTATGGGGGAAAATATTATATATTGGCATTTCTGATTTAGTATTTCATACTACAAAAATAACTTCTATTAAGTAACACATAAAATACATGCGTGAACTTCAGAATTAGAGGGACCGTGACAGTGAATAATCTTGTCCAAAACACTAAACTCACTTGTATAATTTGCATATTTTATATATAAATGCCTTGTCTGCTCAAAGAGTTATTCTTTCAACAGATGTTTAGTACTCCCTGCTACTGTGACAGGGTATTACATATTTTTATTTTCCTTCATACATTTTAACATGAAACCTCAAAAATTCCAAATATGCTACTAATCCACGAAGAAAATAGGAAAAAATGCAGAAGGATGGACATTGTCAATCTTTAGATAAATGTAGATTTGGTACTAGATAAGGATTATAAAGTTGCATGACACTTTAGTATTTTACTGGGGTGGAAAGATCTGGTTTTTATTTAGGAGATTAGTGAAGAGTTCTAAGCTAATAAAATATTCCGTTTAACATTCTAAGATAGTTTTGTAACATCTTAAAAAATCACTGTAGAACTTTTACTGGGAAGTTTTTTGGTCCCAGGTCATATTTTTGTACCTCATTAAAAATTAACTAAAAATACATTTAATAAATATACTGAACCAGTTTATTATAAACTTGATTTGGATTACTTTCTGAATTTCTTTTTAAAAGGCTTTCAACTATCCTTCTCTAATATAAATTCTGTTGACAATCATTATAGAACAAAAAGGTTATTCATACCTTTTCCCAGTAGCAGCTCTATGATTTGCAAAATATCCTCACCGTGTATAATAGGTAATAAGATGTTTTTTAAAGTTCAGATTCTGTTAGACTGATTCTCATTATTTAAAACACATGCTTTCATGAATACTGATTGCAATTCCTGTTATCCTCCAATTAAAAGCAAGGCCACACCCTAGTCGAATAGTGAAGCAGGTTAAATGAAAGTTCTGTGTGCTCAAATTCCCCACTTCATGCCCCATTCTCTCATTCCTTGATTCAACATTTCCTCAACAACTTCTGGGTGGCGATCACTGTTGGAGAGTCAAATGAAGTGCTTCTTGGATGCAAGAAGCTTTAGTCTAGTGGGAAATTTTCCATAGTGTTCTAAGTTCTAGGATAAATGGATTATGGATGTAAAATGTTTTATGAAAACACAGTGCTTACAATTGAGAATCAGATAATGTTTCAGTTGTATTTAAGAAGGATTGAAGAAGATAAAAAGGAACAAGGTATTTATTAAAGGTTGAAAAATGCACTCATAAAGGCACAGAGAGGTGAAATAACATATGCCACCCAGAGTACAGGATATTTGATCTACTTTAGAGAGGTCAGATATTAGTAGAAAAGCTAGGAGTCAGAAAATAACAGGCCATGTTATGTTTTTCTGAGAGTTAGTCAGAATGACAGGATTCAAGTTTAGGCTTTGGAAGTAATTGTAAGTATAGAGTAGATATAAAGGGCTTACAAGAATCATGTAGGCAGTTGTTAAGTGTTGTGCACTGCACAACTCCAAGGTGGTCATCATTCATGTAACCTACAATGTGAATGGCTCTCCTTGGAGTTTACAGTATTATTGCTGTGGTGCCAGAGGCTGTGAGAAGCAAGACCTGTATCAATCCTCAATGCTGCTTCCCTGTCTTTCAACACAGTATTTAGTACCTTCATTTCTGTTCCCTCATTCCCTCATCAAGCATATTCTCATTATTCTTCATCCATACTAATGAATAAATGACTGATATCAATCTACAATATAAGCTCCCACAATTTATAGATGAACAAACATGAAGTAGTAAAGAAATTTAGCTCTAACTCTAGAACTTCAGGCAGAAGTAATACAAAGATTACTTTATATACTGAAATCCATTCATCATCCATACTAACACATTGAAGTTGATGCTACCATAACATGAACACTTGTCACATCACCTGGGAAACTTCTTAAAGTGAAGATTTTTCTAGTTTCATTTACAACCTTGTCAATCAGAACGTCTGATAAGTTCACTAGCTGATACTGAATGGATACTGCTAGTCCATAGGAATGACTGCTTTAAAAATAGCCCTTCAAGGGGAACTAACAATTCTACTCTGTACAGTTTTAAGCTCGATCTGAGCTTAAAACTCCTGGTTTGCCTAGATTTGGAAATTTCCACTAAAAGAAGAGCATAGTGACAGGACTCTTCTCTGAAGTACACCTAGACACACAATAATTTAGGAAATTAAGATTTTGGTTTCTTGGTCTGTTTATCACTGTTCAGAAAGAATAAAATACACCCTTATGAAGTTGGCTCATGTACTCTTACAGAAACTTCTCTATGTGCAATCATTAAACCTATTTCATGTTTAGGAAAACCACTAGCTTATTTTATTTTTAAATCAATTTAAACAGCTATAAATGTCTTCCTTGTATTTAACCAAAATCTGACTGCTCTATATTCTACTCATTTGCCCAAATATTACCTTACAGAACTACAAAGATAAAAATTTCACTCCCTTTACACCTTTTTTTGTTTTTTAAAGACAGAGTCGCATTCTGTCATCCAGGCTGGAGTGCAGTGGTATGATCTAGCTTCATGGCAACCTCCACCTTCCAGGTTCAAGTGATTCTCCTGCCTCAGACTTCTGGGTAGCTAGTATTACAGGTGTGCATTATCATGTCCAGGTAATTTTTGGTATTTTCAGTAGAGATAGGGTTTCACCATACTGGCCAAGCTGGTCTCTAACACCTGGCCTAAAGTGATCCAACGACCTCAGCCTCCCAAAGTGCCGGGATTATAGGTGTAAGTCACCGTGTTGATAACTTAAGAGAGCAGTTTTTCTCTTTGTCTTGCTTTTTAAGTTCTCTTTCATAAGGGACACTGTTTCTAGACATATTAATTGTTTATGTGAGTGCATCAGCTTCTCAATATCCTTCTTGAAATTATATACTCAGAACTGAATTCAACACTACAGAGGTCATCTGGCTAGGGCAGAATTTATTGAATTAATTATTCTGTTCTGTATGCCATAAATACTACCACTAGTTAGTGAAGCCCAAAGTGTCACTTGCTATTAGAAAAGCCACATGCAAACTACTACCATGGCACGTGTATACCTATGTAACAAACCTGCACGATCTACACATGTACCCCAGAACTTAAAGGATAATAAATAAATTTTTAAAAAAGAAAAACAAAACAAAACAAAAGAAAAGCCACACGATATTGGGCTTGAAGTCAATCCAAATTTTTAAGTCTGACTTTTTGTTTTTTCATTTGCTTATGAACAAATATGCAGGTACTTTCGATTGTGAAGCTTTATTAAAAATTTAAGTACAAAATTTTGTTTTTCTTCCTCTTTAATCTTCTTAGTTTAGCATTTTAACTGAAGGTTAATGAGAAACCTTTCTAAATCCTTATTCTAGCATTCATCCATTAGCTACAGATTCTTCTTTTTGATGTCAAAATGTAAATGTGCATTATTCTGGGTATATTAATTAATGATAAAAAATATTAAATAGGGTAATGCCTTAACGAGTTTTATAATTCTTCTCTTATCCTATGATTTTGTTCTGCAAAAATTATTCTGTTGCAAATGCAAATAGGACAATCCTGACAAGGTTTTGAAATAAGAGAGAGAGACACAGTATCTGTGACCCTAATTCCCCCATAAATAATTAAACAAACTTTTAAAATAAAAATATATAGAACATCTTTGCCTTTGAAGCTGTTAAAAACGTTATTTATACACAAAGTACAGAAAGTATTTGTAGAAGAGAGTGAAGCAATATATAATAATATCAGTTTTCCAATTTCATAGTTTCTCTAAATGAAGCTGATTTAAAAAAGTTAATCTGGTAACCATTGTAGGGATGATTTTTTAAAACATGATTTCAAAAAAGACTTTAAGTGTGGTTACCAAAGCCTGTATATTTGGAAAAGAATACTGTTAATAATATATCTTGTGTTTTTTCATATCTCCAAAAAGATAATCATTTTATTTTTAATACAAGGCATGCTTATGACATGCATTTAGAATAACCCATTTATACATGCATATTTATCAATGTAGCAGCTATACACCAGCTTTTTCCGGGTGGTATTAAAATAGATATTACTTATATCCATATTTATCAATGTACTCAGCTTTTAAAAATTAAAATCAACCCATCTTGCTTGTCCCTTTGAAAATTAATCCTTTCCATTTTCTCTAATTCTTTTCCATAACTCTCTAAACTACTTCTTTTTCCATATTCTCTAAATTCCCAAAAGGTCAAACAAAGTAAAATAAATTTAATAAAGTATATATCTGTTAATGGGACTAATGTACACATTATGAAAAAGTTTAATAAGATTATTTCTAAGCAACTGTCTAGCTACCAACAAAAATACTGCATCAAATATAGAAAATTTTAATATTTATTAAATCTACCTAGCTTTTGTACATTATTTGCTGTACTGTGCTGTATGTTTGAAATGCTGTGTCACAGGAAAAGAGAGAGAGTGCTTCAAACATCTGATATTTAGTATAACAAATGAGAGCCTCTCCTGTGCTTCTAGCTATGCATATAATATGTATAACACAGTTCATTCCAAAAAAATGTTTATTTCCGATGCTGTATCCACTGATTAAAAGTCCCATGACCACCAGCGCATAAAATGATGAACATAGAATGTCCCTTAAACATCTGGAAGTCATAGACATTATTTATATCCCTATTTTTCCTAATTAATATTGGCAGAAATTAACTCCAGATAAAAATAGTTGATATTTTAATTAGGTAATAATGTCCATAAAGCTCTTAAAAAGGAAGAATAAGTGTTATGACTTTTATTAAAAGTAAATATCAATGCTTTTCTTTTATGCTAATAGAATCTGTCAAGAGGAAATAACATCCACAATAAAATAAGCATCTTATCTTCATGAATAAGTACAGAAACTAGTTGAATTCTAATGCAATGTCTATAAAGTTATGATGTTAGTGATGTAGTCAAATCTATAATGCTAAAGAAGATATTAATATATCATTTCAAACTTGCACTGAATTACTAGCAAATGCATTGTAATAAGAAAAACGAACACATACTTTTAAAGGAAATCTCAGTTTGGTTTGATTATTTATCATGTGAAGTTAAAATAATGCTTTTTTCCTCTCCTGTCTTTTTCCATAAACAAAAGCCACAGTGCCAAGACCAAAACATAAAAAATAGTAAAATTATATATTTTTCTTCTTTTTGAACAGAAATAGTAATGCCAAGTTCAGCTTGTTCCATTGATTTTAAGCCAAATAAATGGCAAAAAATAGTGAAAAGCCTGGTCATATCATGTGTCATAAGCTTCTATTAAAGTTCTTACGTAAATTTCAGATCCCTAAGCTGCATGAGACAGGATCACTCCTAAGCTCAAAAGTTCCATGTGATAAGAGGGAGGAAAAAAAAGGGGGGTGAAGGGAAGGAGTAGTCATATGCCTTGAGAATGAGAAGAACACATGTTCCCATATGAAAAAGTCAATATTTAAATACTGTCTTCTCCTTAACCAATGCCAACATGACAAATTATTCCTCATCCTGTAATTTCAGTTTACAGTCAAAGTAATAATAAGTCCTACAGTAAGGTATCATGAATGTTAAAATGAGGGAATCTCACCTGTACACTTTAGAAACAGAAAAGCCTGAAAGCAGGGGAATCGCATAAATAAAACAAATGGCGTTTGGCTTTATTATTCATGCTTTAGATATAATTTCACTAATTCCTCGAGGGCTACTATATTTTATTATGGATCAACAGATTTCCTCAAGACACACTGGTTCGGCACAGGTTACTTGAAGAAATTAAATTCTAAGTTCATACATTATAATATTTTATTTCAGAAATATTAATTAAAAACTCACTATATGCAGGGTTGCAGTAATCAGTATAAAACAAAACCGGCTGTTGCAATTTTACTATTTAGCAAAACTTATTTAAAGTCGTGTTGTATTTCTCCATGAAAAAGAAAACTAAATTGTCCATGGATTAGATTTCATAAACATATAGTTAATAGGAATACTCTTTAAAAACTCATGCAAAGGTCTAAAAATGCAATAATCATGCATATACTGCCATATTTTTGAGGTACCAGAAATGTCACCAAAGTTATGGCACTAAGTCATTGTAAACCTGAATATGAACAAATGAGCAGTGAAAGTGGGGTTAAGACCTGTCAATCCCCCAAATCGTTACTCCCAGTATCAAAAAGATTCACTGCCATGTTTCTAACTTTAATATGGCTTCAATGGCCATGTTCTTTTTGCTTCATGAGATGGTCTTTTCTACATCTTCCAATCATCATCTTTGATAGACAACTTCTTCCCATTCCTCTGCTCCCAATCCTTTGAGAACTAGAGCTTTTACATCTGTTTGCACTTCATCTTCCTTAATGATTTTGATGGTTTATTTTTGTGATTTCTATTCCACCTGTTTGTCTCACCCACAATTTTCTGAGAGGTTTTTTTCTCCCTAACTTAAAAAAAAAATCCTCTTTTAAGTGTGTATCGCTGATACTATGTAAACAACTTTCTCTAAATTCAGGGTTAAAATGATTTGAAAACAAAGAACATGGTTACAAAATTCTAAAATGGAAATAGTGTAAAGATCCAAGTGGAAATTGTCACCCAGAAATATTTAAACACAGGACCATAGAACTCAGCAAGCAAACTATTTTGATGCAAGTTTGATAACCTGCAGATTTCCAAACAATAAGCTTTACTTGTAACACTTAGAGTTTTCCAAGAATTGCTTATTACACAATGCATCACCATCCAAAAAGGGGAAAAAAACTCCACTAAAAAAAAAAAAAAAAAAAAAAAAAAAAAAAAAAATCACGTGATCTAGAAAATCAAATCTGACAGAAGCTTCATTTTTGTGACTTTTAAGATAATTTTAGTGCATTAATATCGCTAATATTATTCCAGGCTTTTTCTTTGCAGTTGTCAGCCTTGGTTCCTTGGATTTACTTATGTTTCTGTGATGGCTGAATTCTACATAAAATGGGACAATCACTTAATGTTGACAACATAACTGCTAAGCCATCTTTGTTCTCCCAAAGTAAAACTTCTTAAGAAAATCAGTACCTTTGATGAGAATAGACAATCTTGTGGAGAATGCTATTAAACAATATTTTAGTTTGTTCCCTAGAAAGGGGGTAAAGAAAAATTCCTGTACCATAAATAAGATGTTAATACTATTAGAAATACATATTTATACATATAGCCTGGATATATATTAAGAAATTAAAATTTTCAATTTCTCCAAATTAAAAAAAATACCAAGAATGTACTAAAAGCCCATATCCTGTTTTTTTTGTTAGTATGTGAAAATGGATGTTAATATTTCACGTTGAAAGATCAACCATTTCCCATTCCCTTTGCCTCAATTCACCCTCTCTAGTTAACTGTCCTCACTGCCATATAAACTCCTCCACCCTATATCACCTTTGCCTACCACTATATCTGATGATCTGTTCTAGTTAATATATCCTAGTCATAGATTTTAATATTCTATGAGAATCTGATTATTTTTGGTATAATCTTTTTTTAACAGTTTTATCTATAAGTGGAGTAAAAATAAAAAATCCACCCACAAAACTTCCCTTTTAGAGTATGTTGTCAGGATTAATAAAAAACAAGATCTTACTCAATGCTACAAATGTCATAAAATCACCCAGCATGAGCTAAAAATTATTTTCCTTGGTCAGATACTGCAATTCAAAGATAAAATTAACTGTTATCAAGTTACCATATTTTTCTTCTGTCTTTCTCTCAAGTGGAAGGCAAAACTTGAGAGCTGGAAAATTTTCAAGCTGTGTATATTTACTTCATAGGAATGTACATGCAAAATACTTGCATTAATTTTCTTAATGTTTACAATAAGGTATCTGGGGAAAAAAGAATATAATAAAAGTCACAACTGCAACATTGGTCAGAAACTGTGGCTTAAAGTGATAGGTATTATTTTTATTTTTATTTCTCTCAAAATATGCTTTTGTACACTTACTAAAATTGATTATTGCTTAAACTATTTGCAGTTCCTGCACATAAACATCTATTATCAGTGGTTATTTGATTGCTTTGTTTCGTTTCAAATAAAATACCACAAGGTTGTGATCTGGCTAAACAAACACAAGGTAGTGCCCATGTCATCAGAATGATGTCCACAGGCCCTAACATAATAGGGTCATTCAATAAGTATTAAACAACATGTCCACTAATCTATAAACATGGGGAAAACAATAAAAGCATAAATGCCGGTGGCAATTTTCCCTTTTATTTCTGTGGATTTGATTCCTGTTCATCAATGTTCTTTTAAGAGACCAGGGCCTGTTAGAAAGAGTGACTTACTCAAGGTCATCCATCAGTTTCCCTGAAACACATGTTCCATGAAAGCACTGTGAGAATAGAGCCAAAGTCTCTCCTCCTGCGAATCAGTTGAATGTATAAGCGTGGGAAGAGTACGTTCCCCCACCTTCCACGCCATGAGATTTCTTGGACATAATTCCACTGTAAGAAAACTACTTCACAATGAAATGAATATGTTCTTTAAAATTTATCTTTGATAGACTTAAAGATGGAAACTGAGAACCTGAAAGCACAAATGCTTGAAGAAGCATTTCCTCATTTTCCTAAAGTGTTCAAGATTAATCACTAAATATTTATTTACTATATTCCATACACTTGGCAATGAGATTATGCTGTAAGTTCAGTGGTTTTCAAGTAAAGCAAATTTGCCTTCCAGGAGACATTTGACAATGTCTGGAGATATTTTTCTTATCATAATGTAGGAACTGGGGGTATTGTTTCTGGCCTCTACTAGGTAGAGACCAGGGATGCTGGAGAAATAACATACTACGTGGGTTCAGTTGTTAAAGAGAAACACTGTTTTCCCTTCTCTGAGGACAAAGAGAAATGTCTCTCCATCCTCTTGACACTGTGTGTGCTGTGGATATTGTCTACCATATCCTTACTATGATAGATTTGCTAAAAACTGTGTCTTGTAGTTTGCTAATGCAAATTAAAGACATCATACTCAACAGTAAGTAAATAAAAGTAACTTCAAAGTGTGAGAAAAGAGTGAAAAACAATTGTCCAACAGTATGGAACTAAAGGATAAAATTTTAAATATCAGAATGGAGAAGATAGATATGATATTTAGGTCCCTTCCTGTCACTATTACATGCAATGACAAGGCCATTCCTACAGTAAGTGAGGCCCTAGGCAAATATGTTGTGTGTGGTCCCTGTTAGTACAAGCGAAATTTAAACAAATTTTACAAAACAACAAGCAAAAGAAAAACCCCAAACCAAACTGTCTTTGGAGAGTTGCCAAAAATTAAACAATTATTGGAACAAATTCTGAACTAGTATTAATAGTTGTTAGGTTGATATATGGAAAAATGAAAAAGGAAAAAGAAATACAAGTGAAAGACATTATGTTTGTAGAAAAAGTAGCACTGGCAACTAGCTCTAGGGCATAAATTATTCCCTGGTACTGTGTCGGGCATTTGTGAGAGGTAATAATGAGCTCCCAGTCTGCTCACATTAATCCCTTGGAACAAATTCCTGGGAAATATGGCTGGTCATCTTTCTAAAATGTATTAAAAGGAATTAACTTCAATAAATATATATGGCATTACTCCAGATAAATCTGAAAGGCATTTAAATTACTCTCCACATTCTCTTATCAAAAGCAAATGATTTAACCTGGACAAGAACTGACGTGTCACTGAATCAGGCCATTAGTAGGCTAACGATTAGGTTAATCAACTTCAGTAGCTACCATTAACAGATCCATTCCCTTGAAATGATACACAAAAAAAGCAAAGCACAATGACTCCCCATCAGAATTCATCCTTGAGACTTAACATTATGCTATAAAAGATAACTAATACAGGTATCTGCTTCTTAGTCTGGAATTCTTACAGTTTGGTGCCTCCAGGACTTGTTAAACCATGAAAGATATGCTCCAAAATAGGCTATGGAGCATTTTTAAGCATACTGATAGTCCAGTGCATTTAATGACTTTCCCAATGGAACACTCAGCTATCTTCCTATATTTTACACATAATACTAGAAATATTTAGAATCATACAAACCAGAATTTTATTATCTAAAAAAATACTTCAATCATTTGAAGACTAGATGCACAACACAAAAATCTGTTTCTTTTAAGTACTTTTAAGTCCAGCTGATGGTCTGGCTGATAGTAAAATACCAATAACATACTAAATGACTAAAAACTTGCTAGTTTTTAACTACTGATAAATAAAGACCCAAAGGTTCCAAGTATATTAAAATATTAGGAAGCTTACAAAATTCACCAATTGAACTAATCCACAAGGAACCTCAACTACGTGATATGTAATTTATTGGCCCCTTGGAATCCTCTTTTACCATTTTTAAAGTTTTCAAAGAAAAGCATATCTTCTGTTGCCTCTCTTTACTTCCCACTGGAAAACTTTCCTTCAAGAATTAAAAAAAAAAAAAATGAAGAAAAAACAAGTAATTGCCTTCTGAGAATTTCATCCCCTGACTTCATTTGGTATTACTGGGAACACTGCCAGATAAAAGAGTTCTGCATGCCGCTGGAAGTTTATTTATCATTTAGCATCTTTTCTACATTTGGATGATCTACTATTTGACAGTTATATACTTTTAAAAAAAGAAAGAAAAATCAGACAGCTATGAGTGAGCTGACAAATGACAGAGAATTACTGAGAATAAAGTAATATAAGTCAATTTGAATGAAATTCTTGCTGAGTCTAAAAAGTCATATGCAATTAAGGGTTGGAATTTACTAGAAGAAAGATAGGTATTTTTCTGTAGAACAAGTATTTGGTATGAACAGTACATCTTCTTAAATTCTGTGATAATGCACATATGATACAACCTTGAAGTACAAAGGCAAATTTGAGAAAATCCCTTATTAAGTTCCTAGGGAGAAGCCAAGAGAAGCTTAACTCTATCCTAAGAAATGATTAAGGCTGACTTAAAAAAAAAAATTAGATGTTGCTAGATACTAACGTCATTTTGTCCATTTCTGACTCCTCAAAGGCTAAAAAAAAGTGCCTGACATATATCCATGTTTTGCAAATCAAAGCAAAACATGTTAAAATTCATCTTGCAGTCTAGCACACTCACATCTGACACAGCTCTCTGCTTTTTACCAGACATTTCTTGATGCGCAGGAACCAAGCAAGTTCCCTTTTTTAGATATCTAAAACAATATTTATTCCATGTGTTTCCTAGCATTCAAGATTTTTCAGTATTCTATCAACTTTATGTACTCTACCAAGAAAACTGAAGTCATTAGGTTCATAGTATCTTTTTAATGTTATAATATCTGTCATTTTTTCCTCTCTCATTCTGCTAGAAATACCTCTATGACTTTTTGTCTGTTTGGTTTTTTTGTTTTTTGTTTTTGTTTTTGTTTTTTTTTAGATAGGAGTCTCACTCTTTCTCCCAGGCTGGAATGCAGTGGCACAATCTCGGCTCTCTGCAACCTCCGTCTCCTGGGTTCAAGCAATTCTGTCTCAGCCTCCTGAGTAGCTGGGACTACAGTCACATGCCACCATGCCAAGCTAATTTTTGTATTTTTAGTAGAGACGAGGTTTCACCATATTGGCCAGGTTGATCTCAAACTCCTGATCTCAGGTGCTACTCGCCTCAGCCTCCCAAAGTGCTGGGATTACAGGCATAAGCCACCGCCCTGGGCCTCTACTTTTTTAAAAAAAACTTCCCCATCTGTACTTTTTGGTGGATTTATCCAGCAATTCATTTTCGAACACGGCCAGCTTCTCTAATATAGTGTAAATGGCTGGTATGGGGTGGGGCTAGGGTATTTCCTCACAGGAAAATACATAAAGACGTGCCAAAAGGACCACTTTGGAAGAAAGCACCTTCCCTTCCCTGAATCGCACCATTTCCTCAGTCCTTAATCAGCTCACTATTGAGAATTTTCAGTGTTTTCTTTCCCACACTAATTCTTTTCATCTGCCAGTAATTAAGACACACATCTCAGCTTAGCAGTAACAATAAATGAATAAATAAATAAATCACTCTTGCTGCCACCTCTTTCTGCAATCCCAACTTTCTTTTAAAACAAAGCTCCCCCAAGAGACCCTTCTGGTGTCTTACACTATTCTCTTCTGCATTCTTCTTTCCAGCACTTCTTTCTCAACACTGCTTTTTCAAAGTTCACTAATGTCCTCCTAATCACTAAACCCAAAGACATCTGCTACGTGTTTTATTTTCCTGAACCTTGGTCTGGGATCTCATTCCTCTCTTTGGTGTAACTACTTTCAGTTCTGAATCATTTCTCCCCCACCTGGTCTCTAGGAAGACCATGCCCGCTCATTAACTCCCTCCTCAGCTTGCTTCTAGCCCTTACAGTATATTTTCCAAGAATCAGACTTTTATCTGTTTTTTCTTTTAATATCCTTCTGGGAGTCTATCTACTGGTGGAGCTTAATTATCACCTGTATGATTACCATTCCCAAACTGACACCTTTTGTTCTAACCAGGCTTTGAGTGTTTATCTGAAACTTCATTTTGGAATTGTTAACTTCACTTGTCACTTAACACTTGTAACACTGAACTCATATTCTTCCAACTAAACTGTTCTGTGTTAATGGCCCTAATTCTTATAGTACTCAGTTTCAAACTTTTCACCCTGCTAACTTCCTCTGCCTACCTAGTCAAAAAAGTATAGCATTCTCCAGATTATTCATTCACAGTAATTGCATTAGCAATTACCATCCAACAACTGTTTATACAAAAGTTACAAAAAAATTCACATGTATTCAAATGTGTCCCACACTCTTCTCAGTGCAGACATTTACCAAAGCTTTTTCATCCGTCTTTTCCTCTACACTTTTGAAAGCTTATCCATCCTTAAAGACACATCTCAGACATCACCGGTTCTCAGAGGTATTTCCTACTCTACTAGGGAAAAAGAAATAATCTTCCACCTAAATCCTACCTCACTTTGTATATATGAAGTCTTTTTTTTTTAATGGAGTCTTGCTCTGTTGCCCAGGCTGGAGTGCAGTGGTGTGATCTTGACTCACTGCAACCTACGCCTCCCTGGTTCAAGCAATTCTCGTGCCTCAACCTACTGAGTAGCTGGGATTACAGGCACCCACCACCATGCCTGGCTAATTATTATTATTATTATTATTTTTAGTTTGTATTTTTAATAGAGACAGGGTTTCACCATGTTGGACAGGCTGGTCTTGAACTCCTAACTGCTGGTGATCCGCCTGCCTCGGCCTCCCAATGTATATATACAGTCTATATGTCACTTAATGATGGGGATTTTGTTGTGGGAACATCATAGAGTATACTTACACAAACCAGACGGTGTAGCCTTTTACATACCTAGGCTATATGCTATAACCCATTGCCCCTAGGCTACAAATCTGTGCAGCATGTTACTTTACTGAATACTGTAGGCAATTGTAACAAATGATATTTGTGTATCTAAACATATCTAAACATATAAAATGCATAGTAAAAACATGGTATTATAATCTTATGTGACCACCATCATATATACTGTCATTTACAGATATGGCGACACACACTACATATTATATGTAATGTTGCATCTACCAGATTGCCTTATATGTGAATTACACATAGAAATATTGCTCTATTTCCAACCATAATTTGTGAGCTCTTGGAAAGCAGTAACCTTGTCTTTCAAGTTTTTTTCAGTTAGACCGACCACAGTGCTGTACACGTAGCAAGTACTTAGAAACTAGTTCTAAATTAACTAGGATGGAATTTGAGCAAGGCTTTGGAGTAAACTATTAAGAAGTCTGTGTTCAAGCGCAACCTGTCTGAAATTCCCTTTGAAAAGGTAGAAGACTTTAGACATATTGACCAAGAAGATAATAGCAACAACAGAAGGGAGCAATGATCCAAAACATAGCACATTATTGTTATTATTTTGCCAGTAGAGAATTGGAAGCAGATAAGAGGTTATTACGTAAGGCTTAATTTAGCTACCTGAAATTTCCAAAATCTTTGGAAGTTCTCTTTCTTTTTAATGTTTTTGTCATGGTTCTTACTGTTCTTATCTTTTGGTGTGTTGTGTTTGTTTTTATTTGGCAGTTTTCATCTGAGTTGAGGAATCAAAATGAGACAAAGGTATACTATATTTAGAATAGCTATTTTGCTGGTTAAGAGATCCAAGAAAGATTTGATGTTTATAATGGTAATTCATGCAAGCCTATTTTAAAGCTTTTGCTTTTCAGAACCACCTTAGGCTTTCAAATATAATCAAGCTTTATTTATAAAAATAGTTTATGTTTATATGTGGAATTCTCACATTTTCTAGCTATATGCAATATTAGGAATTTAAAAAATTTTGTTCTTTTTATGCTGAAAGTTAACAAAAGCAGTACTGTACAATTGTGAGGGTTTTTTTTGTCAGTTTATATTGACATAGTGACCTATCTAAACCTGAAGATAAATTATACCAAAGTAAGCAAAATAGAGAGTAAATGATATATATTTTAAACAATAATTTTCTACATATAACACTACATTGCTTTGAAAGAACACGTCCTCAACAACTTGCTTGATATTCAGAACATTCTGAGTATCAAAATGTTCTGGTGGCAATCATCAGAAACCGTGGACCTTCTTACCTACACTCATCTTTACTTTTTTATTGGTTTAGAATCACAAAGAATTTACTGTACGTTAATTTAATCCCTTCATGACTGACCTTGCAGCACATTCTTTTTAAAATTTCATAGATGTATCCAGAGGGAGAGTTTTCAGAGAAAATGAAAGGGAGGTGAGAGTGAAGGAAAGAAAGCAAGGCATAAATTCTTTGGGATGATCCTAATTTAATTGGTTTACATTATTTACTCATCAAACTCATAATGGACAGAAATAAAATCAGTCATTAAAATGTGAACTAAAACAATTGATTGACTTGGTTTTATTTTCCTAGTGACCTAAATTAAATAGAGTTATTCATACAAATTTAATGACAACACAGAACACATCAGCTTTGTAAAACACTTGAGAGAAGCCCCCACTTCCCAATGAACTTTCATTTACAGTATTGCATATTCAACTGTCTTTTGTAGATTATATTTTTTCAGTAGCAAATGCAAAATGTGTGCAACGGAAGCAAAAATTTCCACCCAATTTTTATTTTGCATGTTTACAGTCAGGTAAACATAGGCTGCCGTGAGAGAAATTATTTTTATATTTCTTCACAAAGTGCTCTAGGAGGAGAAATAATTTTCTTAGTGTAAAGCTCAGCCTTTATTCTGTCAGGGAAAGTAATTATGGAAGCAAAACAAATCCACATTGTCTAATTAGGTCATTAAAAAGCAAAAATGCGTCATGGAAGCTTTTCTCCTTGCCTAAGACATAAAGTAAGACAATGAAAACAGTCTGGTAATATAGAAAGATTTAGAATTTGCTTCTTTTCAAAAATAATAGGTCCTTTCATCTTTCTGTTTCCCTCAGATGAAGACAGTTAATTTAGAGACAAAATCTTCTAATTAGTTCAGAGTTTAGTCTGATTATATTTCAAAATATTTAACCAAAAACAGGAAGCTGAAGAAAAAAAGAAAATACATGGAAAAAGTGTCAAAGGAAATGAATAGAATAAAGAGAGTGGGTTGCTGATCAAAATGTATTCTGCAGAGACAAGATGAATATAAAATCTATATTCATATAAACACAACCAATCTGGGATACCGGAAAGCTCTTAAGAGGAATATCCAGGCATCTGCCTTTGGGATTTGAAATCCAGACTTTAATTGTAGTTAACTTAAATAAAAACAAATGGCATGGTTATTTTGCATTTTCCTCTCTCTACTTTTTATCTCTAGAGTTTTAGAAAACTCATGGCTGAAAGTGTTAGGAAACGAAACATGAAAAAGAAAAGAAAAAGAAACTTACCTGTGATCCTCTTGGCCCTCGTTTGTGGTCCCATTCTGAATGCCCCATGAGCTGTAAAGATAATTGTAATAAGTTAAATGATTATTTTACCTGACAAACATTTTTCCTCTTTCCTTTAAAGAATAATCAGATTGTTCCAATCTATATTAGTAATACATTAAATAGCTACTATGAATAAATTAACATACCTAAATTAGTAGTAAACTCCTGGTTTGATAGCTAATATTTTAACTTCTAATCATTTTGAGAGTATTTTAATATCACTGTGTGATAAAGAAGCTAATATATAGCTCTGTCAGGAATATCCTAGATAGATGTCAAACCATGTAAAGCTTTATTTGCATATTAAGCCTTTAGCTTAAGAAAATATTCTGGGTAATTAACTACTGTAGTTTAATCTACTGCCACAAATGATAAGAACCAAAGGCTAGCCAGGCGCGGTGGCTCACGCCTGTAATCCCAGCACTTTGGGAGGCCGAGGCGGGTGGATCACGAGGTCAAGAGATGGAGACCATCCTGGTCAACATGGTGAAACCCCGTCTCTACTAAAAATACAAAAAATTAGCTGGGCATGGTGGCGCGTGCCTGTTATCCCAGCTACTCAGGAGGCTGAGGCAGGAGAATTTCCTGAACCCAGCAGGCGGAGGTTGCGGTGAGCCGAGATCGCGCCACTGCACTCCAGCCTGGGTAACAAGAGCGAAACTTCGTCTCAAAAAAAAAAAAAAGAACCAAAGGCCAAATTAGTTCAAAGATTTTTAATTCTTCTTCAAAACTATAAAAATCTTAAGAGCGCCAAAGAGTGAAATTATTAAATATTTAATGTGAATGCTCAAAATCACAAAATGTAGATTTTTAATAATAACCTATAAAATATTATCATGTTATTCCCATGGTGGCAATAGCCCTGAGCTACTTTGCTTACAAAGAAGAATATTTACTTATTGAAAATAAATTTAACATTACGAATATTAAGGAAATACAAGATACTGACTGAGAGAAATGAAACTCCATTCACCTGTGAGTAATCTCATTATTCATGATTACCAACTGAAGAAGTATTTACAACTAATAAGCAAATACACCAACAAGGTGGACTATACATGAATTTGTGTACATTATTAACATTCCTATATAACAGCAATGACTCTTTAGTAGACTTAACAACAAACAACAGAGCTGTTCACAATAGCAACAAAAATAATATGCCTTTGAACATTATCAAGAAATATGTGATAATCATATGCAGAGAATGGTTAAAATTTACTGATGGACATACAGTGCTACTGGTAAAGAAGACTTAATTCTATAAACTATTGAGTGCTCAGTTCTACTCAGACAAATTTAACTAGATTTCAGGTCTAATTAGATTTCAATCAAACGCTAATAGTATTTTTAATTTTAGAAAATCATAAATTTCATTAGCGAACATAAACATATATAACCAGTATGTCAGATGAATGTAGAGACACAATGGAGACCATGAGAACTCGTGATGTTACATAATGCACTGAAGTTTGCTAGGAGGGTAGATTTAGGTGCTCTCACCAAACTCAAAGAAGTTAAAACTACGATAGATGATGGATGTTAATTTACTTGACCTTAGTGATTACTTTACATTGTAAATGTGCATCAAAACATCATGTTGTACATCTCAAGGATATATAATAAAAAAGAATCCATTAGAGGGCCGGGTGTGGTTGTTCATGTCTGCAATCCTAGCACTTTGAGAGGCCAAGGCAGGTGGATTACCTGAGGTGAGGAGTTCAAGACCAGATAGGCTAATCCTGTCTCCACTAAAAGTACAAAAACTAGACAGGTGTGGTGGTGTGCACCTGTAGCCTCAGCTACTTGGGAGGCTGAGGCAGAGGAATTGCTTGAACCTGGGAGGCAGAGGTTGCAGTGAGCCAAGATCATGCCACTGCATTCAGCCTAAATAACAAAGTGAGACTCTCTCTTAAAAAAAAAAAAAAAATCGAATCCATTAGAAAATTTTACAAGTGATGAAAATACCTTTCTGGTTATCAAAATATATTATAAAACGTAACCAAATTTTGGGATAATGGTTTAGCATTCAAAATGTAAATGAATGAAATAGTTTGAAATAAATATACATATGTGTACCAACAAAACATAAAAAAGAAAATATCAAAAATATTTTGTATTTGATGTATTTAGCTAATAATAAAAAAGGAGTTCATGACCAGCCTGGCCAACATGGTGAAACCCCTTCTCTACTAATAACACAAAAATTAGGTGGGCATGGTGGGGCATGCCTGTAATCCCAGAACTTGGGGGCTGAGGCAGGAGAATCACTTGAACCCAAGAGGCCAAGATTGTGCTGCTGCACTCCAGCCTGGGGGACAGAGTGAGACGGAGACCTGTCTCAAAAAAAAAAAAAAAAAGAAAATGAAAAAGAAAAAGGGACTTTTGAGAGAAAAAAAATAGAGCTTAACCTTATAACAAATGTTAGTACTAATTTTAGATTTAAAAGAGAAATTAAAAAAAAAATAAAACTGTAAATACAAAATAGAATAAAATCCAGGTAAATATTCAACCTATCTTGGAAAATAATTTAAAGAGATCTAAATCTTTAAAAATTTTTTTTTTTATTATAAAAGAGGACAAATTGATTTGGCTATATAAAACTTTAGAGTATTTGCACAAATGTCACATTGGTAAAATATCTGCAGTAAATGGTATGTAATAATAGTATTTTCAGAATATTAAGGGTTCTTACAAATTTGAAAGATGTTATATAATGCACTGAAGTTTGCTAGGAGTAAATTGAGAGAACCATAGTAGTACATTGAGGGAAAAGTAAGAACAATTTATATCATAAATAAACCTATGGAAAGAAACTTAACTGCATTGGAAGTAAAAGAAATTCAAAATAAAGAATGACAAGATACCACTATTGCCTATTATGTTAGCAAATTAATAACGTTGAATATTTGGAAAAGAGGGAGTAAATATATGCTTAGTTTACTCCCATATATATAAGCATATATACTGCCAGCATATAACCAACATATACATATACACATTGTGTGTATATATTTACACATACATAAAATATATATAATACATATATTCTTAAAAGTTCATACCCTTTGAACCAGTAAACTAAGATATAAAAATTCAGTAAGTATAATGTGCTACTAATTGTATGTCCAACAAAATGGAAATTACTCAATAGATTACAGTATACAAAATAATGTCATACAGCAATTAAATTTGGCTTCCAAGACCTTTTATAAAAAAGAACATGTGAAATGTTCACAGTATAATAAGTAAAAAATACAACAAAGTAATTTAACAAATTTTAAGCTACTCCTTTTTAAAAGACATAATCATTTTGAGCCTTGGATTATCATGATGATTTAATTGTATTTGGCTAGCATACAATTTTGGGTACATTGACCCAGATAATGATTATATAAAACTGAATGCTTACATAGTAGATATATCTTTAATGCTTTAATTTTTTAATTTATGGGTTCATTGACATCACATCATCTCAAAAATATTTATTCATACTAATTTAAATTTGATAATATGGTTGACAAATAATAATTAACTAATGAAATAAACAGTGTGATTTAGAAACATTGAATATCAGTTAATTAGTTGTTCTCTAGAACTATCAAAAACAATTCTTGACACATTTCAATAATCTTGAGACATTTATAATACCTTACATTAAAAACAGGAAGATGAGATGGTTGTTTTTGGCAGTCTTAAAGTGGCAACAAACTTGAGCAGTAGGCTTCTAGTGAAATGATTTATCAAAATCTTCTGAAAGAGTTATAAAAGTCTGACTATTAAAACTGTTATCCTCCCTACTGAGTTTAAACTAATAGGATCAGAAAAAGGTGGTAATTTCTCCTATCACAGTAAAAAGTGGTAAATAAATCTTAGAAGCACAAGTTGCAATCCACAATACATTGATTTAAGAGAGAATATTTGATGATGACAGTAAGTCAAAAAGGAAACATTTCTGCAGGACAAGAACTAAAATAAGTAAAGCATGTAATTCACTGTCTTCTGCCATTAATTATCTTAACGATGATGATTTTAGTGAAAGAACAAAAACACTCAAAATGTACACTAATTTGAGTCATCATTTACTACAGAAGATAAGATCAGTTTGGTAATTTGTAAATCAGAGATTGTAAGATGAAACTGTAAAAATTCACTAAATTTGACATTTTCTTTTAAATCATGAAATAGTAAAATTTGCCGTGTGTTATGTATCAGAGTTATTTCCTAGCATTATATAACAAACTGAGCAATATGTAGAACAAAGAAATTCTTTTCTATTCTTAAATATTTATATATTAATATTATCTTCATATTATATTATATTTGAAAGGTAGGAGCTGACCAAGAATGTGGATGTGGTAGTATTTTCAAATGTACACTATGGCTACTTTTTTCAAAGTAATAAAAAGTGTTACAGAAATCTATATCCTACGTGCAATATATTCGAAAAGGAATGAATTCTGCATGTGACAAATGAGATACTGTAATGTTCTACTGCCAGCAGGAGCACCAAAGGAAATAAACAGGATATTTTTCCTTTTGGATTTGAAGAATACAAAGTCTTTATCATTAAACTTCCATTTCTAATTAAAATAATCTGAGCCAAAATTTAGCATGTATTATTTCAGTGTATTTTCTGTCATTCTTTTTAATGTAAAGAAAGAGGCAATGGTGGGGGTAGGGACTGCATAGGGTGTCAGAGCTCTATTCCTTCCTATGATTACAGCATTCTGGCCACTAGATGGGGCATGGGGTGGAGAGTCGGAGGTGTAAGGATAAACTTCACATTAACACATGATGACATACGAATTTTTATCCTATTTGTATAAAAAAATTTACTGTCATAAAAACATTATCCTCAGATAATGGTTGAAAGACTAAAATAAGCAGCATATTGTCAGAATCCTTTAAAAAAAACTACCCATAGTGTGAAAAACTGACTTAATATTATAGATTATTTAAAATAAAATGAGGCATCTGACTACTGGTAAGTGTTCCTGTTAAAGCAGAACATAGGGATAAATGTTTCACAAAGATATCTCCCTAGCCCTATTTCTTGATGTGTGATTACAACAAGTAAAAAATATTGGCTATTTATAATAAATAGTAAAGAAGACAGCTTGCACATTGAAGTCAATGAATTTCAGAATTAAATGCAAAATGATGTTGATATTATTTCAATGAGAAAGTCGAAGCATCCTTTCAATTAGATAAGATTAGTGTTAAGTTGCAGATGACCAAAGTAATCATTTGACATTATCAGAGTAGCAGATAAAAGATATTAATAGGCCACAGACTATGAGGAAAAGAAGAAACGGTGGAATTTTCCTTTTTGCAAAATAATTTATTTGGACTCAACTTTCAAGAGAAATCAACAGCATGCTACTTAAGCAATTCTGGGAAAAGAGAAAGTTTATTAAGATTATATGATACTCTTTTTGGAGAAGGAACGCTTATGATTTTAAGATTAGTTATATAAAGTTGCTAGAACTATAAAGCAGAGAGGGAGAGATTGAGACTGGAAAAATAAATAAAAGTAAGTTCAAATATATCCTAGTTGATAAGAGTACATGACTACTTAATTCAGGAAGAAAAAAATGTTTGTCTCTCACCATCTGTAAAAAATACCCTCTGGCTATTTTATGATTACTCCTCTGGGTAATGACATTTTAATAAGCATCTTACCAGAAGGACTGGGAATATATAGGTCACCAAGTTTATGCCTGCAAATGGCAAACAAAAATCTTCCCCTCTGATGAAGAAATTTTCTAAAAATTAAAAAAAAAAAAAAAAAAAAGGTGTATCTTTCTTCTCTTCTCAGTTCTCATTAACCAAGGTAGGCAAAATGAAGACCCTTAAATTTATTCCTGGCAAATAAAGTAAACTTCCTTGAAAAGAAACACAATCTGTTATAGAAAGCATTTTGAAAATCCTAACTGCTTTGACACTAAGTCATTTTGATCCTTATGGAATAAATTATTCTCTCTCTCTTTTATTTTTAATAATAAATTTCTACATCACAGCCTTCAGCTAACGGTATGTTACACAGTACTTAGCTCCAAGGAAAACAAAACTGCTGCCAAACACAGAATTTAAAAAGTTCACAGGAGAAGCAGCGAAGAAGTCAGCATGGAAACAGAAAGGTTCTATCCAAGCAGAGATATTTTTAACAATAGCATGAGAAATAAAGATCGCTGTTAAGTATATTTCTGTAGGAAAAGTATTTTCCTTTAATGCTTACATGTTTTTCTTCTATTATTTGTTTACATAAAAATCAATGCCTTTTTAGGAACTTATTGGGAGAAAAAAATTCACACAACTATTACTAAAGAGATGAAAAGCTGAAGGAGGACCATAACTAGATGGGAAATAAAAAATTATTTTTGCGTGTAACTTAAAGAGGTGAGAAGTTTTAGATATGAAAAAAAGGGTAATGATGGAAAGTAACAGTCACTATAGTTTTCTTTGCATTACTCTCAAGAAAACCATTCTTTTTACAGCAGCTGAAGATGGCTAAAACATATTTTTAAAGACATATAAAACTAACATACATATAAGGATTTAAAGGTTACCACACAGTCCACTTTTTATTTCATCATTTACTCATTAAGCAGATATATATCATATGCCCATTATGTGCAAAGCCCCGTTCTAGGGACAAACTGTATGCCATTGAACAAAACAAGATGTATCTCTGTCTTCCGGCTATGACATTTTAGTGAAGGCAGAAGAAGATAAACACATAAACATAATATACCAGGTGATGATAAAGCTGTAAAGAAGCTTAGGATAGAATAAACGTAGAGAGAACGAGTAGGGTAATGGATGGTACAGGCCAGAAGCAGAGGTAAGTTTATATAAGTACAGTGGATCGGAGAAGTCCTTTCTGAAAAAGAGACATTTTATCAGATAATTGTATAAAGAGCCAGACACAAAAACCTGGGGGAAATGCACGCCAGACAGAGGAAATAGAAGTTGAAAAGGCCCTGAAGCAGGAACAGGAATGGTACCTCAGGAGCAGCAAAGCATCTCTATGCTAAAATTTAAAAAGGAGTTGGATTTTTGTGATTATTGCTATATATTTGGCATTTAATATTTTCCTTTAGTATAAAGTTAATCATTAGCTTCAGTAATTAAAAATTACAAGAAAAAATTCTCTAGAGAAATACTAATACATCAGGGATTCTTCTATCCCCAAACTCTTACTTAACTCCATTCAATACAATAAGAATTTACAGAATATACACCATATGCCACAAAGGCACTCTTAGTTATACTACATAATTTTATTGTCCCTTTACATATGGGTTTTGTTTTTCAAGAGTCACAAAATGGATAAGAGGAGGGGTTGCCTTTTAGAACCACATTTACTCTGATGAGCACAGAGTTTTCGATTTGATAAGAAACTAAAAGCTCTTCTTTAACCTTGGCATGTTTGATTGGATTCTTTCCTTGGCATACTCTTTCCTTAATTTCTATACTACTTATAAATATATATATAAGTATAAATAAATGCTCTCTGCAGCATTCCATGTGAGAAGATGAGCCTGGCTTCCCCTGCCTGCAGGTTCTCCCAGAGGCCAGTGCTCTGGACTGGGAAAATCTCTCATAGTTTAGGCCAGCTCAGCCCTTGTTAAGTCTTTTTGTGAAATTGTTCTTATTTTTTGGTGTTCCTTTTCCGGATCTCTTATTATTCATAGAGTAAGAATGTCAAAATTACCTTGCATTCTTTAGAAAACGAATGGTGGATATCTGCATTTGGTCTGGGGCTTAGGCCAAAAAAACTAGACAGAATTCCTGGGGTTCCCATATACTGTTTCTCAGCCCTCCAGGCATCGGTACTGGGGTTTGGGATTTAGAAAGACCAAATACAGGTGGTGCTGAAAAAATTTACCTGCCTGTATAATTTTTTTAAAACCTATGCTGGCAGGAACCGCTTGCATAACTTAATTTACAAACTAGTAGACCACATCAACCTTCTGTGGGTGAAACAGATGTGATTCGCAGCCATAGTCTTGTAAACAGAATACCTTGATTATGGCTACTTCATCACCTGTCCCCACTCCTCAAATCAATACCATGCTACAAGGTATTATCAAGTGATGTTGACGATTTCGTGGGGAGACGAGAGGACATCGTTACATTATACAAAATACAGCAAAAAGCCATAAAAATATCCATTAGGTATCTCTCCATAAAAGTTTTCCTTTTTGTCTTCTCTTTAAAAGTTTTGTGTGTTTTGTTTGTTTGTTTGTTTGTTGGCAGCCACCACCTCTTAGCCTTTACCCTTGGGATAGGGTAAGAAGAGCGTGTCTTTTTCAACATCCTGGTTCCAGCCTTTCCTCCAGGATCTTTCTCAGGATCTAAATCTCTTACTGTTCTCAAACAATTTAGCTTTCTCCTGTATTCCTCATCTTAAACCTTCACACAAATTAGCAGGAACAAAAAGATTCCTTAGAGTTCTTAAACTTGACCCTCTTGGTTTTAAAAAACACTGAAAGCCTGAATATACAGCATTGTAGCTGAAATTAACAGATACTTTTTCCTTTCACAGTTGGTGATAACAACCTAAGTTCCATTCACTTGGTTGACACTAAGTTCCTGATTCTGACTCTTAGCATTTCAATACAGCAGCCAGTTTAAATTTCAGAAGCACTAGGAATGAGAAGGCTTCAGATAGAGACAAATTCAGATATTCTAGAGTTTGAAATTCCAGCCTCTCTACTACAAATTCTATATCTATTTCTGATGATGATGCTCCCATATACTGGTTTAGAATGTTTCCATAATTCTATTTCTGTCCCTGTTATCACAATGATAATAATTACCCTAAACCTATATGCTACCACTAATCTTACAACGCTTCCATTATTTTCACTTAATACATCTAGTTTATCTTGATTACTTGGAATTTTTACAACTTTTATTGCGAATTTGCATTTGGGGAACTATTAACAATAATGTAATCATATCAGTCTCACGCTTAACTTTTCCTGTAAGATATTTTATGGAAAATGGTAATAAAATAAAATAAGCTTGTGAAATTCTGCAAAATATCATCCCCTCTTAGATAGGCCTAGTACTTGTTAGCATGTTAAAGTCTGAGGAAGTCTGAAAGGAACTCAGTTGAAACATTTCTAGAAGTATGTGATTATAGAAATTTCTTGTTTCAACAGAGATTTACAGTTTTCCATGGAACAGAAACATATTTTGAGACATATTTTTTAGTTTTATAATTTGTAATATATTATTTCATCACTGAGAAACCATAGAGGCATATGTTCCATATTTTATGGATATGGAAATGAGTTAAGAGAAGAAAAATAGTAACATAACCAGCAAGTGGTTAAATATGGATTAAAGTGTAGGCTGGCTGGTTGCAAATCATAAACTTTTTATTCCTGCTGTGCTGCTTTCAACAATAAATAATTACTGAGTCCAAACTAAGTATCAGGTCCTTGGTACTGAAGTATATTTGTAAGGAAAAAGAAAAAAACTCCAGATTTGATTTGTCTTCAAGGAATTCATGGTTATAGTTAATATGATGGGTGTATTTCTTTAAAATCCATTTTCCACCCTCTAATCCCCAAGCAGTAAAATAAGAGAAAAAAATGTAATGTCTCTGAAAATCCTTTGTACTATAATCATATTTTTTAATGCTGGCTAAATAATTACCTTAAAATATAAATTATATATCAGATGTTTAGTTATACCAAATTATCTATTAGTACATCTCAATACAAATTTTTCATTTCTATATTCACCTATCCATTCATGTGTGCATTCTTTCAATATTTATTGGAGAGATATATACAAATATATAGCGAGTATAAGATATATATATTTTTATGTATATATCTTATATTTAAAACATATATTTAATTATATATCTCATGCTCTAAATATATATATTATATTTAAAACATATATTTAAATATATATCTTATATTTAAAATATATATTTAAATATATATATCTTATGCTCCATGTAAACATAAAAAATATTGAAATTGACAACCTAAAGGCACCACAGGAGTCTTGAAGTACATTCTGAATAACTAATAAAGTGTAGCCTACATGTTATGCATGTTAGCTCTAGAGTCTAGACTGGTTCAAATCGCACTTCTGACTTGATATTCAGTCTTACTAGATACTTGATCTTGACAAGTTATTTAATGTCTTTGTGCCTCAGTTTCATGTCTCTATAACTTAGCTAATAATAGCATCCAATTTATATGGTTTTGTAAGCATTAAATGAATCATTCACTTAAGCCTTAGTACAGTACCTGGTACATAGTAAAGACTCATTAAATATGAGCTATTATTTTTATCACTTTTAATAATTATATAATCAAACAGGCATTATTGCAATCTAATTCACTGAGAAAAGTAAAATTCACATGATATATATTATTACTTTCTATTAAACTAGAACAAGAAAAACCCATTCCTTGACCACGCTGAAACACAATTTACAGAATTTGATCAATCTATAATTAAAACATCATGCATCATTACTGAGAGTAACATGTAATGCATGTGCATGACCATGGAGTCTACTGAATCAGTGGTTTTCTGCATAGCAATTGAAAAATCTAAATTTTAATATTAATAGGTCCTCTTGGGATAGCTTAATCTTCCTCAAGCATAAAGAGTAGCAAAAAGCTACACTTTTGGGCCAGAGAGGCCCAAACAGCAAATGTTTGAAAAGATCAGCTAGGGAAAAGCTACAAGAAAGTCTGTTCAGTATGGAAAGGACTTGCACTTTTAGGTGTATTATTATGTTAGTTGAAAACACAATCAAATTTCTAATGCAATTGATAGGCCTGTTTATAAAAAAACAAGCAAACCAAACCAAATAAACTTACTCCAAAAATTCCATGAAAATATTTCTAAAATAACAACAATAAAACAGATTTTAGGTTCTGGGTAGACAAAACGAAATCGTTTTCTCATGAAATATTTAAACAAGGCATTATGAGTTTAATTTATGAACTATATGAACTTAACTTCAGGTGAAACTCAAACCCCCAAGCACCAATGAATGTGACTACAAATCTGTATTGTACAGTTTGTTAAACTACCTCTTGCATTATTTATGTCAATTTGAGTAAATGAGTAGGAAACAAAAAATAAAATAAAGGTCTCCTGTATTACTTCTAGCTCTTCACCTGTCGTTTTATGACTGGATCATGCTAATATTTCTGTTTCCCTATATATTTAGGTTTCATTTATAGCATGCCTCATGAAAAGACTCATTCAAGGCTATTTTGCACAGAAAATTATTAAAACTCAGACAAACCCACTGGCACAACTTCAGGAGACTAATCTGTAAAATTGATCTCTTTTCTTAGAAAAAATTGGAGATCCTAGAGAAAATAATAAAATCCAGACAAGCTGTGGCAAAAGCTTTAACTCGAACAGTATTTATGACTTCTTGCATTTGGATAGATTTAAGGGTCTTTTTCCTTTATATTTATCAAACATTGTGATATATTGCATTAAGTTTAAACAACATATAATTTCTTAGACTGTAGCATTAAAATTATGTGCTGAAAAACATAAAAACTGCTTTGATATCCAAATAGTTTACATTTATGGACCTAAAATATGTAAGTCCAAGAAAACTAAAAGAGAAAGAGAGAGAGAGAGTGTGTGTGTGTGTGTGTGTGTGTGTGTGTTTGCTGTTACATACACCAACAAAACTATCTAACTCAGAGGAAAATTCTCTAAACTATCTTTTTTAGAAATGGTCTTTAAAATTGATAAATAGGTAACCTTAAAAAATAAATCTCAGTAATTAAAACATTGAATTCATTTTAAGTCTTATAAATGACAAAAACACTGAATTGGTTTTTATACAATTTTAATGTGAAAGTTACATTTTTCCAAAAATGTCTTTTGCAAAATTTTTAAAGTCTTATTTTATTCAATGCTTAATTGCATTTTTCATCAGTGTCAAAAAATCTTCAGCAAAAAGACAAAATTCCCAACATTTTCCCTGCTACTTACTTCCTACTCCCCAATCAGCTTGACTTTGGGAGGTTGTTGAGAAAAGCAGAGATGAACTACAATATGTACTAGTCCCATTACATGACCCTTGGGTTTCTTATTTGTCCTCTGAAGCGGATTTGTGTGAAAAATTTAGTTCCAATTTCAATTAGTAGATTTTAACAAGACATGCACATTTTGTGCTCAACTTCTTAAATGCTGAAGAAAATAATTTATTCTAAGACTTGAAGATATTATTTTGACCAAGTTTAAAGTACATCTCTGCCCCTAAATTTAACCTTGCCCCTCAATTCTTCTTGGCTCCATGACCCATTTGATATGTTGAAAGTAATTTCATGGGTTTATTTACAATAAAACTGATGCTTTTTTGTAGAAACAAGTTCTATTGCAAATGTATTCCTCTGAGTGATATATTATGCAGACTTCTATTTAGGGATAAAAGAAAATAAAGTGAAACAGATAATTTGGCAAAGAAAAGGAAAGAGAAAAAAAGAAGAGTAAAGTCTGGCCTAAAATTATAATTAACTGAAGCAGTCAGAATTGCAGGTACAGAATTAACCAGGTACTTCTCTGTTTCTGTTCCTACCACAAGTACAAGAACTGAGAAACTTATTCATTCTTTTCATTATTTCAGCCAAATACAATGTTCTCTCTATCCTTGATAAAAGGCAAAAAATACATAAATAGAGGTTAAGGTATGGTCACTTGTGGCTGTAATCCCAGCACTTTGAGAGACTGAGGTGAGAGTATCACTTGAGGAGGCCAGGAGTTTGAGACAAGCCTGGGCAACATAGTGAGACCTCAGTCTCTACAAAAAATATTTTAAAAGTTAGTCAGGTGTGGTGCTTTGCACCTGGTAATCCTAGATATTCTGGGTGTTGAGGCAAGAGGATTGCTTGAGCCTAGGAGCTCGAGGCTATACTGAGCTATGATTGTGCTACTGTGCTGGACTACAGTAGGGATGGAGTACAGCCTGGATGACAGAGGGACATCCTGTCTCTTAAAAAAGTAAGTTACCAATGTCCTTTTCAATTTGAATCAATAATATACAGTTAATAGGATACTTGGCTTTTTTGATTACATATTGAAATGGAAAACCAGATTATTTTAGGAGTGGAAGGGTATTAAAGAAAACATATGATTTAAAAAAGATATTAAATACATTTTCTTTGCTTTAATCATAATTTGGAGTATTAAATGTTTTCCACAAAACATGTTTTACCATTAATTGCATTCCAGACAAGAAGGGGAAGAATGGGACAAGGAAAAGAAAAAAAAAAATCTGTACATTATCCCCATGTCCTAGCAACGCTTCCTAATGCAATTTCCATGAAAAAAATCTGTACATTATCACCATGTCCTAGTCAACGTTTTCCTAATGCAATTTCCATGAAAAAGATCTGTACATTATCACCATGTCCTAGCAACGTTTTCCTAATGCAATTTCCATGAAAAAAATCTGTACATTACCACCATGTCCTAGTCAACGTTTTCCTAATGCAATTTCCATGAAAAAATCTGTACATTATCACCATGTCCTAGCAACGTTTTCCTAATGCAATTTCCATGAAAAAAATCTGTACATTATCACCATGTCCTAGCCAACGCTTTCCTAATGCCATTTCCATGAAAAAGATCTGTACATTATCACCATGTCCTAGCCAATGCTTCCTAATGCAATTTCCATGAAAAAGATCTGTACATTATCACCACGCCCTAGCCAACGTTTTCCTAATGCAATTTCCATGAAAAAGATCTGTACATTATCACCATGTCCTAGTCAACGTTTTCCTAATGCAATTTCCATGAAAAAATCTGTACATTATCACCGTGTCCTAGCAACGTTTTCCTAATGCAATTTCCATGAAAAAAATCTGTACATTATCACCATGTCCTAGCAACGTTTTCCTAATGCAATTTCCATGAAAAAAATCTGTACATTATCACCATGTCCTAGTCAACGTTTTCCTAATGCAATTTCCATGAAAAAGTCTGTACATTATCACCATGTCCTAGCCAACGTTTTCCTAATGCAATTTCCATGAAAAAATCTGTACATTATCACCATGTCCTAGCAACGTTTTCCTAATGCAATTTCCATGAAAAAAATCTGTACATTATCACCATGTCCTAGCCAACGCTTTCCTAATGCAATTTCCATGAAAAAGATCTGTACATTATCACCATGTCCTAGCCAATGCTTCCTAATGCAATTTCCATGAAAAAAATCTGTACATTATCACCACGCCCTAACCAACGTTTTCCTAATGCAATTTCCATGAAAAAGATCTGTACATTATCACCATGTCCTAGCAACGTTTTCCTAATGCAATTTCCATGAAAGAAATCTGTACATTATCACCATGTCCTAGTCAACGTTTTCCTAATGCAATTTCCATGAAAAAATCTGTACATTATCACCATGTCCTAGCAACGTTTTCCTAATGCAATTTCCATGAAAAAAATCTGTACATTATCACCATGTCCTAGCCAACGCTTTCCTAATGCCATTTCCATGAAAAAAATCTGTACATTATCACGATGTCCTAGCAACGTTTTCCTAATGCAACTTCCATGAAAAAAATCTGTACATTATCACCATGTCCTAGCCAACGTTTTCCTAATGCAATTTCCATGAAAAAAGTCTGTACATTATCACCATGTCCTAGCCAACGTTTTCCTAATGCAATTTCCATGAAAAAAATCTGTACATTATCACCATGTCCTAGCAACGTTTTCCTAATGCAACTTCCATGAAAAAAATCTGTACATTATCACCATGTCCTAGCCAACGTTTTCCTAATGCAATTTCCATGAAAAAAGTCTGTACATTATCACCATGTCCTAGCCAACGTTTTCCTAATGCAATTTCCATGAAAAAATCTGTACATTATCACCATGTCCTAGCAACGCTTTCCTAATGCAATTTCCATGAAAAAAAATCTGTACATTATCACCATGTCCTAGCCAAAGTTTTCCTAATGCAATTTCCATGAAAAAAATCTTTAGTTTCACACTATTTGTGGAGAAATTTAAGAAGTGGAATTAAGAATCACAATTCTAATGCTTAAATTTCTCCACAAACATGAACAGAAACAAATTCAAACATGATCAGAAAGTCACTTTTGAAAACTCAAAGCTATATTGTCACTAAAAAGGAGTAATAGGGTGATTTTCCTGTTAGACTCAATTTACACTTTTGCAGAAGTTGTCCTGAAGAAATGACTATTCCTGTGCTATTTCTGGTTGCAGGGGTACCCCTATGCCCAAGAGAGCAAATTCAATTTTTCGGACTCAATAAGTTACACAAAGTATAATCATAACTTTAACAGCATAGCTAAACTGGACTTCCCAGCTTGAGTTTGTAACAATTTTCCTCCATCAAGCTACTGTTATTCTAACTAAATTTATTTTTTAGCAATTCCATATTTCAGAGTTCATTAGAACCAGAAACTAGATTCCTTATAATAATCCAGGCCAAAATGTAACATACAAAGACAATTTTTACTTTGAAAGAGAAAGATGGTCAGAGGAGGCTCTGAGAAACTGTGCTATGTATTCAATTCGTAAGTCACTAATAGACAACGTGGTTAAAAATGGAATCCATTAAATTGGCAGATATCTTATTTCCAGGCTTTTACTTGCTGTTTTAACAATCCAGTCCTGTTATACAATTTACCTCCATAGTTTACAGTATTGTGATTAAGGGTGGACTCCGGAGCTGTATTTCTTATAATCGAATCCCAATTTCATTCTTACCAGCTCTGTGAATCTGGATAAATTACTTTATAATTTCTAGGTTAAGTTTCCTCATTTGCAAAATGGAAATAATAAGACTACCTACTTCATGTAATTTTTGTGAAGTCCAGATGAGATAATCAATGTAACATCATTCAATGTCTTCTCATTTATTTTAGAGTTAAATTTGATTTCACTGATACAACCTAAAGGTTTGGATGCTGTTCATCTTGTTTCAATAGCAGAAACCTTAATGATCTTATTTGCTACATGGCAAATAATTGCTGTGTGTTAAGGAATTCAATATATGCTTTTTAAAAAGAATAACTGTTGGTTTTGTACAGGAAAAAATCTAATAAGGCTAGGCGCAGTGGTTTACACTTGTAATCTCAATATTTTGGGAGGCCAAAGTCAGAGGATCACTTGAGCCCAGGAGTTTGAGACCAGCCTGAACGATGTAGTGGGATCGTGCATCTACACAAAATTTAAAAAATTATCCAGGCATGGTGGCACACGCCTATAGTCCCAGCTACTTGGGAGGCTGAGGCAGGAGGACTGCTTGAACCCAGGTGATTTAGGCTACAATAAGATTTTAAAAATTCTACTGTTGAAGACACAAATCGTAAATAATTTTTATCCCTTTACTCTCAGAATTTTTTGTCATCCCGTGCCTTGCATGACAAATATGCTAGCTGCCCATCCTGTATACATTGTATTCTTCTTCCTTATTCACAGAACTCCAGTTCTCATAGAGGTGACAGTGGGTCTAGGTAAGAAATTATTTCCCGCAACCTCAACTCCCTTACAGATCAAGAGATCATGGAACACAGTCCTGGTTAATAAGACACACGCAGAAGTCACTGTGTGAAGCTTCTAAAAAAAGTCTTTAAAAAGGGAAAAACTTGGCTAGCTCATGTCTTTTGCCTTTCTGCCTTCCTATTTTTCCTGCCCAGAAGCAATAAAGGATTCTGCAGATAAAGCAATGATCATCTGACACAAAGTGACCAAGAAGGAAAGATAATTCCCTCTGCCCCAACATCTTGAAGCCATGAAAATGTCATCATTAAGCTCTATTTGAGCAGAAATACACAAACACACACACACACATACACACACACACACGTGTGATTTTATATGAATAGTAGCAATAATGGCAGGCAGCAAATACACACTGGAAAAGGCCCTGGAAATTGAAAAGAAATAGAACTACACACTTTAGCTGACTTTGAATTTTCTCCGGAATAAAAGCGTATCTTTCTAACTATCTGATTGTTAGAAACCAATTTCCATTACAAGTTTGATTCTTACCATGTATGTAACACATCAAATGCAATCTCCTGAGTTAACAAACATGGTAGAAATAACTTATGGATATCTCAGTCTCTTTTGTTGCCATATATCTGGCTATAGAATTTTGAAAAGACTCTCACTACTTAAAAAAAAAAAAAGAACAAATGCATGTAGTCAGAAAAGCCAGGTAAAACTAGTTTAGAGACTAGATATTTCAGAAGTATATATTATAGAACTTAGATTTAATAGCCATTTCAGGAAAAAAAAGAAAACAGCTTTTAGATATGCTGGGCTAGACATGTTATTTTTAATATAGAATATCACGTGGCCTTTCATACTGTGAGCTCAGAGTAAGTAAGAAATAAAGCAAACAGTATCTCTGAATCTACCTTAAAATCTAACCTTTAGAATAATTTGTCATTAGATTTTGTTTTAAAAATAAGCACACACAACAATGGCATTAAGAAAGTAAAAAGGCAATGCGGGGACTGAGAGAAAATATTTTCAAATCATAAGTCTGATATGAGACTTATACCAGAATTCTTGTATATAAAATACAGAATTCCTATACTTTAATAATGAAAAGAAAATAATCTAATTGAAGAATGGGCACAGGATTAAACAGACATTTCTCCAAAGAAGATACACAAATGTCCAGCAAGTACATGAAAAGATGCTCAATTTTAGCTATTGTTGGCATGCAAATCAAAACCACACACACATAGAAAATAACAAGTGTTGTTGAGGATGTGGAGAAATCAGGAACTTTATACTCTGCTAGTGGAAATGCAAAGTGATACAATCACTTTGGAAAAACCATTTGATAGTTTCTCAAACTTTTAAACACGGATTTACCATATGATCCAGCAATTTCACTTCTAGATATATACTCAAGAGAAACGAAAACACCTATCTACACAAATATTTGAACACAAATGCTCATAGCAGCATTATTCATAATAGCCAAAAAGCAAAAACAACTCAAATGTCTACTAACTAATCAATGGATAAACAAAATATGGTATATCCATAAGATGGAATATTATTTGGCAATAAAAAGGAATGAAGTAGAACTGATACATGCTACACCATGGATAAACCTTCAAAACATTATGCTAAGTGAAAGACATCGATAAAAAAAGGCTGCAAATATTTTAATCACTTTTATAAGAAAAGTCTAGAATAGGCAAATCTATAAAGACAGAAAATAGATTAGTTGTTGATTGGGACTGGGAGTGGTAAAGAGGCAGGTGGGAATGAGAAGTGACTGTTAACAGGAATAGGTTGTTTGGGGGGCATGATGAAAATGTTCTGCTATTAGCAGTGATCGCTGCATAACTTTGCAAATATAATAAAAACAATAAACAGTATACTTTAAATGGATAAATCACATGGTATATGAATCATATTTCAATAATACCTCTATGCACATACACACACATCTCACAGTAAAGGATCTCCTTGAGGAAAAACTGATAAACATCAGTCTTGTCATCTCTATTTAAATTTGAGAAGCACTGTTAAAAATATTGAAGAATAGAGTAGGGAATTATAACTAACTTCTTCATATGTAAGATATTTTTGCTGTATTAAACAGTAAGTATAAGCATGGTTTATTTCTAATAGAAGTGATAAATGTATGTATGATGATCATTATTCCTATTCGTAGTGACTCTGGAATTATTTAGGAATCTTTTCACTTACATTAGTTCCACCTGCAGTGTCTGAACCAAATTGAGATTTTGTAAGTACTTACACTGTTTTTATTTCAAAATTGGCTCCAGGCATAATACTCCACTGAAGAGACGCAATACCTACCTTTTTGGATTTGTTATTTTAAACTATAGTTCACATAGTAGCTTTCATTTTCTTTTTTTCTGTGAGTAAATCCCCTCCTAAAACACTTTAGCAGAGATTTCAACACTAATACAAATACATAAAACTTATTAATCAAATAATTCTCCAAATAATTGTTTTGACCAGTATGTAACCCTTCACATAATTAATAATAATCATATAATATAATATTATATGCTCAGAGCTGTTGAATACTGCCTGTGCAATGAAGACAGAATGCTGGCCATCTCATTTTAATAGGGAAGAAAAATATGTAAGCATATTAAAACAAAATGTAAGCACACAAAACATTTTGTTTTGTTTTAGTGGTTGAGTCCTTATTATGTACCAGACATGTACTATTTATGAATTATTTTATAAATCCTCAAAATAACCTTCTAAAGCAGTATCATTTCATCTCTCTCACAAATGATAGGACTGTGACACACAGAGAGCTTTTACTATGTGGAATCCTCGGAAGGTCCCACAGACAGAATGCAAACAGCATAGAAGGTCTGCCTTTGAAACACTAGCTCTTACTCTCTACATTTTATTCCTCCACATATAAATGGGTAGGTGCTAGGAAGCACTAATATGGAAACAATGAATTCTTCCCTGAAAGACTGGGGCATCAGTGAAAACTGAGCTAAAGAAAGGAGGTAACGTTTGAGTTGGGTTTTAAGGTATGTATAGGAGATTACCAGGGATGGGGAGAAATCCTAGGTAGACTGGGGTCAAGACATATGAAACCTTATACATGAAGTTTAAGAGTTCAGGATATACTTTAAAGGCAAGAGGAGACATAGAGAATGTGAAAGTATGAATTATATGGACATACCTGTATTTCAGAAAGACGAATCTATCAACATAATAGCAGATTATTTATGTAATGGGAGAACTTGTGGGAAGAGAGCTGACAGCAAAATTACTTAGAAGACCTTTGCTAAATGTAGAATTAAATATCATTTTTTATTAAATTTCATACTTATTCTCTTTTCATTCCCACAAAGAAAGATGGGGTCAATTCAAAATACATTTCAATTTCAATACAAGCATTTCACCCTTTCACATTTAATCATTCAATGATTAAGCCATAAAATATTCATAATATTGTCTTTGTTTTTGCATGAGGATGCAACTGTGTCAACAGGTATAATTAGCCAAAAAAAAAATAAAAATAAAAATAAAAGCAAAGCCTAATAAATTAGAAAATCCAGCAAAAGGAGATGGAGGACTGACATTTCAAAGGGGGAAAAATATGATTCCTTTAAATAGGTAATTTACATCTCAATTGCAGCCTGAGCCCCCTTCACAGAGCCAGAAAATGTGTTCAAAGGTCTATCATGGTTGCCAAGCACTGAGATTTCAATACTTTTAATTACACAGATTAGTGTGAAGGCTTGTCTCACTCAGGACACTGCACTAAAACTATAAATATGAATATGGATGAGAGGATACACTTACCTCATCACATACATCCTTTTAAGACAGATCAACATAACTGTTTTGCCTTTGGGGTCATTGTGACCCATTAGAGGAAGATCATATCCACCTTGCCTATTGGAGAGGACCAAAAAAGAGGAAGTAGAAAAAGCAAAGGTTGAGGCCTTCAGAAAGCCATAGATACTCATGCTCTGATGAGTAAACCCATATTGCATATATTAACTAATTGAATAATCATCAGGTACCTACACCTGCCAGACACATGTTATATAAGAGAGACAAAAAGCTGAATGAGTCTCCACCTTGAAGAAACTCTCATTCTCTAGAGGGAAACAAAACATGTAAATAATCGTAATACAATATTAATATCATAACCCTTAAATTATGTTTCTCAGTGCCAGGAAAGGCTGCATAATGTGTGGCTTGAAGGCTGAAGAGGGTTTTATCAACAAGAAATAAAGTAGGTCAGGCGGTGGGTGCTGGCTGGAGGATCATGCCAGGTGTATGGAACACCCCTGGCAAATGCTAAGGATGGGAAAATACACAGGCAATTTGCTCAGAAAAAGACGGGTTCACTGATGACCCATAGTTAAGATGCACTAAAAGAAAAAGGCCGGGGCCAGGTGCAGTGGCTCACAAGTGTAATCCCAGCACTTTGGGAAGCCGAGGCGGGAGGATCACAAGGTCAAGAAATCAAGACCATCCTGGCCAACATGGTGAAACCCCATCTCTGCTAAAAATATAAAAATCAGCTTGGCATGGTGGCACACGCCTGTAGTCCCAGCTACTCGAGAGGTAGGAGAATCGCTGAACCTGGGAAGCGGAAGTTGCAGTGAGCTGAGATCGGGCCACTGCACTCCAGCCTGGTGACAGAGTGAGATTTCGTCTCAAAAAAACTGGTGGCAAAATCTGAATGTAATTTTGAAGGGCTGATATGGCAGGCTAAGAATTTAGTAAATTCATAAAATAGTTACTACTTTGTTCATATTTATTCTTTAGAAATATACAGTGTAAGAAAGTGAGTATCACAGCTTGGGGTCAAGTTAAGATGGGTGACTATAAGCAGAAAGACCTGTTATGAAACAGTTCTATAACCCAGGCAAGAGATAAAGAGGTCTTGAGTCAAGGCAGAGACAACAGGAATGCAAGAGAAAGGGGAGATGGACAGCCATTTCTGAGGTGGAATTTTATTTACTTAAAGAAGTTGAATAAGGGAAGCCATGAAAAAAGGAAAGTACTACTCACAATTTGTGTACTTTTCATACTGTACTATAAATATCTATTTTGAAAAAAATGCGAACTCCTTCATGGCAGGCCTAGCTCCCATTCACTTAGCCTAGCACTGTGCCTGGCACCTACAAGTTAGTTAACTAGTTAATTACGTAAAGGCTAAAATGCCAAGTAGTATAGTTTAAGTTCCAATTTATTGTTACTACCATAATAGTATTATGTTTGAAAGTTTTCTCAATATAACATGGGACATTTATATTCTTACTGACTGTGTTGACTAACTTTCAATAAAGAGAAACTAATACACAAAAAGCTGAATAAATGTGCCTATTCAACCCAAATGTTTATTTCTTGTCAATATCGCTAATATTCACACTGAATGGAAGTTATTTGCCTGTCATGTTTAACGACATCAGTGTGGCCAATCTGAATTTTTAAGAAATCAGAAAATCTCTCAGACTGATTAGTAAATGGATAGATTTATACGTTTAAGTTCCATATACCATAATTGTCAGCTTAACAAACTTAAAATAATTGCATAAATAAATAATGTAAATATAAAATAATTACATAATGTGATTTAATAATTATGTAAATAAATTTTAAATACCCACACAGCATATATACCCACAAATTACTCCATGTTAAATAAGAATAAGACAAATGCCTAGAATCTAAATCTTTGTATTTCTTACCACAGATTTTGTCAGTTTGCCTTTTTTTGTCATATGCATCTATCACTACTTTTATTTATAGCTCTTCATATAGCTTTTCATAAAGATGACTCTACATGTGTATTTACTTTGTATTCAGAGACTATATTAGTAAAGAAACACAAACTAAATAAAAATAAAGTTTCTTAAAGTTTTCAATGCATCTGCTCCATATTTTGCTCTTTGCCACTTTCATCTCTGAGGGCAGAGGCTGGAACTTAAAGGTGTAAATCTATTGATTAGACTTGCACACAGGACATAAGATATCAAAAAAAAATAAATTTTTTATTTCAAAGTTCCTAAAATTAAATAACAAATAGAAGTTTATGAGATGGGATGAACAATTTAAAAATCAGTCCGAATTTTCAATGTAAAATAAATCCTCTGATAAATCCAAGTCTTCGAATAACTTTTCAGGTATTTTAGAAAGTACTACTCTTGTCAAAATAGTTGTATCATTTTAAGAGCCCAATGTCTTAGTTGACATGGTAATACTCTAATGAGGATATACTTCCCAAAGTTCAAAGAAATAGTTACACTACAATTTTTTTCCCAACAGAATAAATTTCAAACTTAAGTTTTAAGTCTCAGTTCTGCAACCTTTAGAAATTCATGTCACCTCTCTGGGCTTCACAGAGACATATAAGATAGGATAGGCTACTACTGTCTTACCCTTCTAGTAGGGATTTTATGATGGAGCAAATGAGAGATCAAAGGAAGTGCTTTCTTATCTAATGTAACGATTGTGAGTAGAAGAAATCTACTTATATTGTGATTTTTAAACTTAACTATACATTTTGTAAATTTAATATGGTCAAGTATCCAGAGTATAGAATTATCTTTGATTTTAATTTTTTCCCCTTCACATCAAATAAACATTATTTTTTTCCAGTAATGATGGAATAAAAGGATCACTGCATATAATGTATTATCAGCCATCCTGCAAGAACAAATATGGGAGAATGTTTACCTAGACGCAGTTAGGTTTGTTTTTAACATAACCTTGGCTTTTGCTGAGGTTAGTAGAATAAATTGAACAATTTTGTCTCAGAATATTAAGATAAACCAAAACTAGGCCGGGCGCGGTGGCTCAAGCCTGTAATCCCAGCACTTTGGGAGGCCGAGGCGGGTGGATCACGAGGTCGAGAGATCGAGACCATCCTGGTCAACATTGTGAAACCCCATCTCTATTCATACAAAAAAAAATTAGCTGGGCACGGTGACGCGTGCCTGTAATCCCAGCTACTCAGGAGGCTGAGGCAGGAGAATTGCCTGAACCCAGGAGGCGGAGGTTGCGGTGAGCCGAGATCGCGCCATTGCACTCCAGCCTGGGTAACAAGAGCGAGACTCCGTCTCACGAAAAAAAAAAAAAAAAAAAGATAAACCAAAACTGCTCTAAGAGGGATGAAGTAAACAGGGGAGTTGCACAGGTATCATAAATATGTCCTGATGGGGGACCCTCTTAGCCTCTGGGAACTTCAAGCAGCCTACTTTGGGGTCCTAAGGAAGAATGCTTATCCTGACTAAAACCTGAACCAGATAACAACAGATATCTTTTCATTCTCAGGATCCCAGTTTGAGCTTACTATAAAAGTTTTAATTAAATAGTCAGAACTTACATTGGATGGAGGTGTTTAAACACATGGTTAATCTCTACAAAATGAACACAGCATTATTCCATTTAATGTACAGAACAAGGGGCCTGGAGGAGGACTTGATAGATCCTTGTTCCATTTTTTTAATTTGTTGATGCACATATCTCTTTTTAATTTACTAATTAATTTTAGCTTAAAGGAGAAAATTGTTTAAGCAATACTTTTCCATAGTGCCAATTGTTAATAAAATCTATTTTAAAGCTAGGCATGATGGCATACACCTATACCCAGCTACGGAGAGTTGTGGCTAAGAGTGGGAGAATCATTTGAGTTCAGGAGCTAGAGTCCAACCTGAGGTACACAGTGAGACTCCATCTCTTAAAAAATTTTTTAAAAGTTTTATATAGTCATTAATATATATTCATAGACTCAGTCAATTCTTGAAAATATTTGAATCTATTATTGGGTACTCACAATAGATTTATTTCATGAAATGTATATTTAAGTCTTATTTCTACTACCTGGAGTTGGGTATGCCCATTAGATGTAGTAATATGTACAAGTTTAGCTGATTAATTCAATGACTAGTATGAATTATGATACAGTTTATAAGCTGTAATTTGAGTATTATAGTTTGAGTATTCACACTAAGCAAAGGAAAAGATATAACAATTATATTATTCTCTAGATTTCAGTAGTCAACTATGAGAAGAGAAAGAAATAACTGAAGAACGTTTATCTCCTCAAGTTTGAGTTTTTATTTTAATAAATGAAGTCTGTGCCTGAAATTATCAGACTTCAAGAACACGTTATAAATGAAGCAATTCAGTACAAAGATAACTAAAAACAAAAGTATGGGCAATAATAGAAAAACAACTCTCATAACAATTTGTGAAATATGGTGCCTTTATCTTTACAGAAAAAGAAAGATAATGTTTTATTTCTAGAGACGGGCATTGAGCACTGAACCTAGGAATTAAATTGGGTTCCAGACTTGACTACCTTGCTAATTAATTCTCCAGGAGATCGTGACTAGTAATATCTATGATATATTAGTTTGCTAGAGCTGCCATAACAAGGAAAACAAATTCAGTGGCTTAGAACAAAAATAATTTATTATCTCACAGTTCTAGAGGCTGGAAGTCAGAAATCTAGATGTCAACAGGGCTATGCTTTCTCACATCTGTAAGAGAAGAATCATTCCTTGACTCTCCCTGGCTTCTAGTGGTTTGCTGACAATTCTTGGGGTTCCTTGGCTTGTAGATGCATCATTAGAATTCTCTGTCTTCAGAGGGCCATCTACCCCCAAGGGCTGTCTGTGTCCAAATTTCACTTTTGTATAATGATACCAGTCATTTTGAATTAGCGCCCATCATAATGACCTTATTTTAACTTGGTTACTTCTGCAAAGACCCTATTTCCAAATTAAAGTCACATTTTGAGGTGCTACGGGTTAGCATATCAGCATATCCTTTGGGGGAAACACAATTCACCTCTTAATATATGGGTCTCAGTTTTCCCAACTTTATAATAGGGAAGATAGACTACCTGAAGGGGCTCTCAACCAATTATTTATGGAGCAATTTTCATTTTCCCCAAATAAAATATATGCTTGATAAGTGGTATTGAGAGCACTTGATGAATGAAAGAACTTGGTAAGAACTGTGCTGCCTTCTATACTTTCTGGAAAAACCTACTCGGAAAAATTACACATGTAGTAATTGACCATATGATTCTTCCGGCAGATTTTATTTAGAGATTTGGGACCTCTAAACTAGATAATCTCCAAGACCTTTCTAGACATGACGTTTATGATTCTAGAAGATATTTAAGATTTGAATTCCTATTACAGAGATAAAATCAACAAAATTAGACAAACATATTTGTCCCACCCATGAATTTTTAACATGAAAACCTAAAAACCAGGAAAAAAGTCCCTCATAGTACTTAAAATATTATTCTTATTAACACTTTTACTAATGCTCTTCAGTTTCTCTAAATTAGAGTCTATTATCTGTAAACCCTTTGTTTCTTCTGTAAATATATACTTCTCAGGATATACTTATTTTGATAAATCATAGTATTCATAAAAATGTCAGCAAGTACCTATTTGCTAGATGTTATACTCCCAGCCTCTGTCATGATGTGAGCTCTGGAAAGGTCATGTACCTCTCCCTCCCTTCAGTTCTTTCAGTTGTCAAAGGCGGATGTTAATTAAAATGCCATCAGGCATGTCCAATGGGCATACCTTATTTATCAATATCTTATTACCAAATTATTGTACATGCAATCAGGACTAGAAAGATAATGGCTTCATCAAAGATTTTGAACATTATAGACATAATCAAGGTTGCAAAGAACCATGCTAAAAGGACTTAGATAATCCCTGTGGAAGCAGAAGTTTTCATTCATTTACCTTGGCTAGCCACTAGGTTTACCTTATCTGTTCCTGTGCCTCTGATTCAAAGTGTCATCATTCCTCCTGGGGCAACTACCGAACTGCCACCATCAGAACTTTTCACAATATATTATTCAACACTAGCGTGCTAGCGCAGATCACAAAACACAACCGTGTATATAATGCCAGTAGCTGGGATTTCAGAAAGGAAATAAGATGAAAGCAGGGCTGCATTGAAAAGACTAAATCAAATGCAAATCACTGTGACAACCTCCTAGGTTGGAAATTATTCCCAGCCTAAATTTTTAGCAACTGAGAATTACTACTCCAGATAAAAAGGACAACAACCAAAAGAAACAATTAAAGTTGTCAGAGCATTACAAAGCCTGTGTACCCTTTAATCATCCTTTTAAAACCTGCTCAAAAGGACCGGGTCCATTCTACCAACTCCCTCACTTTCAATCTGAGTCTGAACCTCAGAAAATCGAGCACTTCCAGCTGGGTAGACAGAGCCTGAGAAAGTTTTGTGAGTTTTGCTTTTTTTTTTTTTCCCCCTTTTAAAGTTATACAGACACACATAAAATGTCTGCTTCTACATTTTAGCCACTTTAACATATAAAATGATGGAGTTTAAACAGTAAAATAACAATATAGTTGGGGGAAACATTTTGCCCCTGGCATTAGGTATTATAAACATCAAGGAGTGCCAGTGTAAACCTTTATTCAAGAGACTGAGTTCTTTGTCAAGCAATGCCTTTCTTTCAAAACATCCTTGCTGCCATATGTCTGTACCCAGCCAGCTGCAGATCTAATAAGAAAGTTCTTATTCATGTTGTATAATGTTTTACAGGTTTGCCACGGGGGTCACTCACTGTGAGTCCTTTACGTCAGAGTCAGAACTCTAACAAACAGACAGCGGAAAGATGCCAAGAACTGCAGATTGAGAGGAGGGAGGACCAGAGGACCGAAGAAAAAGAAAAGAAACTACGCATCAAGCTCACAGCCTTTCTATTTATCTGGCACTCATTGAACGCCAGAAGCAATGTTTTTGTTATTATTATTAGAGAAGAAAAAGAAAGGAAAAGGGGCAACTATTAGGTTGTACAAACATTATCATCAACTGTAAGATCAGAAATATTTAATTAACTCTCCTATCTATTTAGAAAGGAGAGATGCATTCATCTTCTCAAATGTTTGGTAGCTATTTAATTATGTTTCTGCTGTAGTATTTATGTTAAAATACACTCACACATACACACACACAAGGAAAAAGTATCTCCTAATGGCCTTAAAACATGAAGATGTCTTATTAGCTTCATAGTTTACTTCAATGAAGGACTTGGCTACATCATCAATTACAAACACTATATTACCAAAACAAACTCATGTTGACATGAAATGAGATTCGGCAAGTAGGAAAAAAAAACAGTTTAAGATAGGCACTATAGGAAATGGATAAACTGGCATCCATTCGCTTTTCAAAAACTGAATGGAAAACAGCTTTTACTGAGTCTCTCCTATCTCAAGTACCATATGCCTTGCTATGAACTCATTAAGTCAATTTGTAGGTCATTCACAGAACATGGATTTCTGCTTCTAGATGTTCAGAGGTTTAGAAAGCACATTATACGTACCTATATTACTTTATTTTTCTATGATGACTTGCTTTAATTGTAATACTTTTTTAAAAAAACACCGATTTAAAAAATAAATTTTCAAGTGAGGTTTTAGATCCCAGACATTGTTCAAAAATTTAATCACAAGCAAATGAATTTTTAAAACAATATAATGCAATCTCAATGAAATTGAAATATTGCTGGCTCATTTAAAATACAGAATCTGAAAGCCAATAAATAGGTGTTTACAGAGCTGCTAAGTAGAAGTCCACTTGAAAATAATACAAATAGAGAGAAAAATAATTTTACTGAGGAACAACAGTATTAACTAAATAGAAGGTGAGCCAATGTGTAAAGAAGGTGAAGATATGTACCAGTCCTCAAGTGTGATGTCCACGTCACCACAGAGGTCTCAAACCATAATCTTCATATGAATTCAGAAGTACAAGTGGCATTAAAAATTTCAAAATACCTTATTGGGGAATGTTACATTAGTATCCAAAGCCTTAGGAACTTTCATCCTCCAGTATAAGGTTGCTTTCTTTTACTGAGAAAAGTGATTTTTGTTTCTCCCTCTTGTTTATGAATACTCAGAGAAAAGCACAAATCTCCAAGTAAAACATTTTTCTTCAGTTCTCAGTACTGATAAGATAGCAAGTTTTGGTTACTCATTATCTCATTTCACAGTTTTCTGATTTTGTCAGCTTTCCTCTGATATCTCAATCCTTCATCCTCTCATACTTTTAGAAGTACTCTTTAGTAACCTCAGCAATCAGCCTAAACCCCCCTAAAGACGAATATTTTGTAGTCTGTCAAATTTTACTTTGACAGTAAACGTTCCTCCTATATCTCAATCCTTTATCCTCTCGTACTTTTAAAAGTACTCCTTAGTAACTTTAGCAAACAGCCTAAACCCCCCAAAACAAAGTAATATTTTGTAGTCTGCCAGATTTTACTATCTTCAAAGACATTCAGCCAGCAGCAATGTTACACAGCAGAATATCAAAATCCTATTAAGAGTAAATCACATAAACAATAACTGGTGTTATATTTTGAAATAGTGACTGAGAGTAAAGGGTCTTTGTTCCAAACAATTTTCATGATGCTTCAGTGGAAGCATCTTGGAAAGATATTTTGAAAGTACACGTGATAAAGTGACACAGATGATGTCAAAAAGCTCCCCACCTCCAAAAATCAGAATGTTTCTATGTTAAAAGATTTGAAAAAGGAACAATAACTTGCCTGATTGATTGACTGATTTTTTTGAGACAGAGTCTCACTCTGTTGCCAGGCTGGAGTGCAATGGTGCCGTATCAGCTCACTGCAACCACCGCCTCCCGGGTTCAAGCGATTCTCTTTCCTCAGCCTTCCAAGTAGCTGGGACCACAGGCACGCACCATGATGCCCATCTAATTTTTGTATTTTTAGAAGAGACGGGGTTTCACCACATTGGCCAGGATGGTCTCGATCTCTTGACCTCCGGATCCGTCCACCTCAGGATCCGCATGCCTCGGGATCCACCTGCCTCGGATCCCAAGCGCTGGGATCACAGGCGTGAGCCACCTTGCCAGGCCAACATTATTATTCTTCAAATCAATTTTAGTCCCTCAAACTCCATCTTGTTGGCAACATTAGAAGTTCTTCAGTTGTAAAACTGAATGTGATGATATTAACGAGAACAGCAAACAATGATGACTACACAACATACTTTTCTAAGCATACTTCCTGGGTGACCTCATTCAGTCCTCACAACACATATATTACTATTCCTTTTATACAGATGAGGAAACTGAGGCACAGGGAGAATAACTTGGCCAAGTGTCCAGAGCAGCGATATAGCTCCATCTTCTAACCACAAGAGTGTAGTGCACAGAGGTTACCTCTGAGGGCAAGGAACGGGGTGAGATAGATTAGGGACCCACAGGGGCTTTCCAAGATTGTATAATGGTTACTTCTTAAGCTCAGTGGTTGATGCCTGTATGTTCATTTTATATTTTATTATTATAGTATAAAAATACATAAAATATATAGCTCTATATAAAATATTTTAAAATGATATGCACATATAATACTATATATGTTATATATACTCTTTAATGTGTGATCTATTTCACAATTTAAAATTTAAATAAAAAACTAGCTATTATACAAATTTTTTTAATTGGCGTAAGTAGCATCTTGACTGAAATTGAGATTTAGGCAATAAACTTCATCATCTTTTAGTGAACACACACCACAATCTTGGCAAAATTTTGTCACATTCTAAAAGATAACTGAAGATCCCCCTCTCTTCTAAGAAAAAACTTTGGCAGTCATGAGTACTCTAGGCTGTGATTTTCTCATTCAAAAATGAGGAAATGGGACAGATCATTAAAATAACCAGTTTTAGAATTCTAAGGATGTGAAGAGCTAAATGAAGCCACAACTGCTAAGAAAATTTGTCACATAAATCTAAACGCAGTGGGTAATACCAGAATTTGTTAAATCATGAGCACAGATGAAGACTTATTCTACAGAGTGCTTCTATTTTGTTCTTCCTACCCCTTTCTGAAGTTGCTCCGCTGGGGCTGTGATGGGTAGTTCCACAAGTAAACATGACAACTAGTAACTAGAGTTAGTTGGCCACTAAAAAGCTCTGAGTCTTTAGACAAGTCATTTAACCACTCCTCTCTTTATACAGTTTTATCAACTACATGAAAGTATGTTGTATCAGTAGACACAGGAGGCATGTGCAATTGAAATAACATTTTAAATGTTCCCAGCAGCACTTGATGAGTCATTTTAAAGCAAGTAACTTTTCTATGAAGTGAATCATCCACTGATTATCATCTTCTATAACTGTAATTTTAAAAACATTTTTTATTTTAAGTGATACATTCTTACATCAGAGAAGTATTGTTTTCTGAAAGAAATCTCAAGAATCACACGCCCAGTTAGAAATTATAAATTTCATTGTTGCTTTTGTCAATAACTCAGGGGATTCAAATAAGAAAATATCAAGGTCTAGGACACTAAAAATCAACATTTGACTTTGACATTAAGAAATACCTCTGCTATCTTAAACAGCACTGCAACGAACATACGTGTGCATGTGTCTTTATAATAGAACAATTTATAATCCTTTGGGTATATACCCAGTAATGGGATTGCTGGAATTTCTATTTCTAGATCCTTGAGGAATGGCCACACTGTCTTCCACGATGGTTGAACTAATCTACACTCCCACCAACATTGTAGTATGTAGCTATGCAAAAATCCTGCAGGATGCAAGATGTGCATACATGTACCCCAGAACCCCAAGTACAATTAAAAAAGAAAAGAAAAGAAATACCTCGGTATAAGTGGTCCTAAATAAGCCAACTGTCAAAATGATACAAGTACTATTAATTTAAAAAGAAAGACAATTTTTCTTCTAGCTCTGCAGACCAAAGAATTTTCTGTTTAAAGTTCAAAAGCAGAAAAGGAAATCAGAGAAAGAAGACAAGATATAACAACTGAGACAGGAGGAAAAGGAGAGCGTCCCTCCTCTAAGCAGAATTTTGTATACTCTCTGCATGTTCTCCAAGTTTCAAGGAGAACCTACGGCAGGCAGCTGAGGAGTCTGGATTCCATAAACTGGGAAGGGAAAACACTTACCTATACGGCAAGAAGCCCTGGCCTGTGAAAGTCAAGAGGGACCTGCGGCACCACGACACCTAAACAGAAACGTAAAACTTCAAGGAAGGCATTACACTTGGGATTCGGCTAGGATGCTGCCACTTCAACATATCAATCTCAAGATCAACATAGCAAAATATTGTTTATCATTCATTAAAATTTTCACTATTTTTAGCCTAATGCTACCTGTCCCTATCCCCCGTTGTTATACCCCATGACTTGGTCTTCAGACCACTTTCCTCCTCCATGTACATTCATTCTCTTGTTGCTCAGGCTAGAGTGGAATGGCATGATCTCGGCTCATTGCACCCTCTGCCTCCTGGGTTCAAGTGATTCTCCTGCCTCAACCTCCCAAGTAGCTGGGATTACAGGCCTGCGCCACCACGCCCAACTAATTTTGTATTTTTGGTAGAGATGGGGTTTCTCCATATTGGCCAGGCTAGCCTCTAACTCCCAACCTCAGATGACCCGCCCGCCTTGGCCTCCCAAAGTGCTGAGATTACAGGCGTGAGCCACCGCACCTGGCCTGTTTTTTAAAATGCCATTTATATGACCACGACTCTCCAGTTAATATTCCCAGTGCCAACCTTCCCCATGAATGTCACACTCACAAATAGAGCTTCATATATGGCTAATGAGTTTTTGAAACAACTTTTCTAAAACCAAATGTGTTATTCCTCCCCCAAAGCCTGCTTTTCCCTGCCCCTCCCCGTTTCATTGTTTCCCATCTTACTATGAGGAAACCCCAGACACCAGTAGGTACCATCAACAACCTCAGAGTCACCCTGCACTCTCACAGCACATTTCCATTTTATTCAGCAGCAAATTCTGGAGGTCCAGCTCTTCAAAAGACATCACAATTCCAACCATCCCTCAACTCACTAACATCTCTAACCTAGATTAATGCAAAGCCTTTCTACCAGATATTCTCAGGTCACTCAAGTGCTCAAACAAAAACAATACCCCAAAGAGGCCAAAGCCACACCCTTTTACACTGTCTATCTTCTTTCTCTGATTTATTTTCTTTATAAAACTCAGCATTTCCTGGCATGCTTAATAATCATCAGTTAGTTATCTGTCTTTTGCAGTAGTTTTCAAACTCTCATAATCACCTGCAGGGCCTGTTAAAAGACAAATTGCTGGACCCCACTCTCAGAGTTTCAGATTCAATAGGTCTAGGCTGGGTCCTTGAGAATTTGCATTTCTAACAATTCCAAGCACAGTGATACTAATAATCTGGGAACCACACTTTGAAAACCACTGCTGTATGGAGTGTCGGTTCCTGGAGAGCAGGGCCCTGGTGTTGATGGTCACTGTATCCCCAGCATATGGGACAGCACACGTGAATGATGCTGTAGGGTAAACTTCAGCATACCCTTAGAATGACCCTGTACAGCACACACACCTGACTGTATGTCCCAAGCTAGGGAGTCTGGGAGTGGCCAACCCAGAGATTTGTTCCTTGTCTATGAGGAACATCTGAAACCCCATCCCATCCCGTGGAACATGGGCCATACAGAGGAATGAAGCCCTGAGTTTTGGGTTAATGAGGGTTGCCAGGTGGAAGTCATTAAGGAGAGAGTGTTAAGAGAAAATGCTATAGAAACTGTATGCTTTTTGCAAGTGGTTGCTGTTTTCCTGCCCAGCCTGCCGCCACCGGACCATTTCTGTAACTAACTTCGTTCTCCTGTCCAGTCCACTGCCACTGACTCTCTCCTCTGTATGTAAGATCCTAATGAAACTCCATGTCTCCTTTGCTGGCTCTGGGTCTGTTCTTCAGCCTCTGAACCTAGTGCCTTCCCTATTGAGGTTAATGGGGGTTCGGCACAACAGATGCTCATTAACATTCGTTGAAAAAAATGAATTAATCTTGAAATAAACCTATTTTAATATAACAGACATTTCCATGGGCTTTTGGCTCTAAATAATTTATCTCAAAACAACAAAGTATACATACACACATATATCTTTTTTAAAATGGACTATGTATCAAATTGGAAATCTGGGCATTACCAATTGCCAGTCATCATTAAACACACTGATAAGACAGTGTACATGTTCAGTATCACTAATTCACAACTGAGTACTCAATCCACTAAATGTCAGGCCTCCATGTGCAAGCTCGGACCCAGAAAGTCTAGAGTCTTGCCTGCCTCGGCGAATCACCCCCAACCCCCAGCCTGCGTTCGTCATTATCCTGGATCGTCCAGGGGAGCTTTCCCCGGACATTAAGCTTCTAAACCCACTCTGCCATCTTAACTGTTATTATGATATTGTGAATACTGCTCACGCCACCCTACCATCCTAACTACTCTTACACCACCTGCCATTGTAACTGAACTTATGGCAATGTATACTCTTTGCCCCTACCCTCACCAGTGTAACTGATCTTACTCCCTAACACCCCTGCCCCCTCCCCAAAAGATTTGCCCCAACCTATAAAACCAACTCCTATCCCACTTCCCTTCGCTAACACCCTTTTCGGCCTTAGCCCACCTGCACCCAGTTGAATAAACAACCATGTTGCTCACACAAAGTCTGTTTGGAGAATCTCTATATTAAATGCGTTTAATATTCGGTACTATTGAACGTTTTAACACTAAAACTCATTTACGTTTAAAATGACTGTCTAAAATGTTCGATTACACTCCCCACATCTATGGTTTTCTAGACTTAAAAGAAATCTCTATTATTCATGTTACCAGTCCTCTTTCTTAGCACAAATTTTATCTCATAGAAGCTACATTGTGTAGAAGTTCCTGGCTCCAAAAGATGTGTATACATTTAAAATTATGTCCACCTGTTTCCTTCCTGCCCAGCCAGCCTGTTTCTAGACACCTGCATGTTAACCTGATTCTTACAACCCCAAGAAAACAAAAAAGCTCCAGGAGACAGTCGGGAGTTGGGCCAGGAATATATTTGAAGCAGAAGGAAAAGGTATACATCAAATAAAAGGAATGACACTTGGAACAAAATATGTTTTCATCCACAGGAGAAGCTGGGGCCATTCTTGAGTTCAAACTGTAGGGTTGGACATGAAGAACGGCCCATCACAGAGGTGAAGAGGATGTTTCATGAGCCAAGGTCTCCCCTCTGGATTTCCTCCCTCAATTTTAAATCATCAGCCCCCTTTGCAGCATGAGTCCCACAGGGGTTGCCGAATACAAAGCAGAGAATTTGCTGCATAAAACACAGGCTAGTATTTCTCAGAACAACACTCGGCTCTGCCTTCTGCTTGCCTGACTCTGACCCCATTCCTCCTTTTGCCACAGGGCTGACAGCTGATGGTGGGTGCTTCTGAGCACAGGAAGCCAAGAAGAGGCAGAGGGATCATGAAACCCTAGGCCAAATCCTAGAAATTATTTGGCAACTTAATCTGTTGTCCTGCTATTTTATGTTTTCATAAGCATACAGTAAAACAAGCCAACAATCAAAAACACAATATAGCAAAAACTTCTCATTCCATTGGCAGACATAGGAAAAGAAATCATAAATATTTCTTAAGCATCTGCATGTGTCTTTTGGCTGACTACTCATGATGAATTTTTAGTCCTATGTTGGTTGATAACCAGCACAAACCAGGATAGAAGTCAACCACTTCTAAGCAACTCCGTCTTCAGGAAAAAATAAAGCCAATTTGAATGGAAATTCAAGTCAAATAATTAGCTAAATCTGCTGTTGATTTTAGCTCCTGAATTTTTTTAGAAATCATGATGTCATTGCCAGCTTGAAACCCACCCACCCAGGGAAACACATTACTTACAGAAAAAAAGTCCAGTGAATTTGTCACAGCATAGATGGTTTTTTATTATCACATGCCTCCATTCCAGCTCTCAGTTGCTTCTCTTTGTATCCTGTGCTTTGGTGATACTGCACTACTTGAATTTCACCAAACATGCTGGATTTTTCATTACTGATACCAATGACTATGGTGCGATTCACAGGTTTTAGCGTTAAACCTAGCTAGGTTCAAAGCTTAGTACCCTCACTGAGTAGCGATGTCACCTTGGGCAAACTTCATTAAATGTGAATCAGCTGCATCCTCATGGAAATGAAATTAAGGACCTCTACCTTGGAGGAGTGTGGAGAAAACTGATGTGAGATGATGTCCCTTACAAAAGTACCTGGAGCGGCACGGGCCTTACCTTCCTCACCACCCCTCTGCCACCTCCTGCTCATCCTTCAAAACCCTCAAAAGTCATTTCTCTGATTCAACCTTCCTTCTCTGGTGTGTCTTTTTTGTTTTGTCATAGGACTGAGAAAATCAATCAACCAGGCAAAAATGACTTCCTCTTCCTTGGCTATTGGGAACTGCATCTTACACATACGTTCATTAGTGCGTTTACTTTGTGATGCGGTAGATATATTTACATTTCCTCCTTCATTAATCGGCAGTAGGCATACTGTGTCTAAATTATCTTTGTATTAAATACTTAACACTTGCCACAAAGCAGGTACTTTATAAGTGTAGAACTTAAGGAGTATAGAGATCAAAGGCAACATTCATACAATGTGTTCTATAAGCACAGATTTTTTAAAAGCACTATCCTTTATTATCGCAGATATCAAAATTGAGATATATATTCCTTACTTAATTTAACAAAGATTTGTCAGTAATCAATTCCATACCAAGCACTGTAGACATAAATGTGAATATGACATTTCCTTGAGAAGTGACTCAGCTTATGGGTTAGCCAGGGATGCTGTGTGCACAACTCCAGGGGTGCACCATTCATAATTTGGCCACTCCTGGTGTGTAATAGGAGTTTCCAGACTCACTCTATGATAACTACTTGTTTTAGGAGAGGGACTTTCACAAACAGAGAATAAATAATAACTATCTTTATAAGTATGGCAAAGTTAAAGAACTACTCCTTAAGAAGCCACCTTTAGTCACATAGACTACAACAGTAAATAATTATACTTCCTACTCTCATAAAAATGACAATTGCTACCCCAAAAGTTATAAAAAACATTTTACACATTCTTCTCTAGCAACACAGATCAATACGATGACTACTTACCACGTGTAGCAAGTTCAGTTAAATTAACTGAAATTCCTCAGCTGCACTAGCTACACTTCATGGATGCAATAACCACGTGTGACTGTGGCTACCAGTTACAATAACATAGATATAAAAAAAATCCATCAGTACAGAAAGTTCTATTTAACAGTGTTGCATCTAGATAATTAGTCCTTTTTTTTTTTCAAAAAAAATCTGATTATGCCTCTGTTCATTTAAATCCATTATTAAGTGATTTATTAACTCTGTTGCCAAAAAAATGGTCACCATTCTCTTTTACATGCAAAAGGGGGAAAAAGTTGGAAGAAAAAATACTTCAGATTTGAAATATCTATTAATCTTGGTTTCCAAAAATGGAAATACTCCAATCCAATATCAGGAAGGCTTTTTTTTTAATGACAGAGCAATTTACTTAATTTTAAAAAGCAGTCTTCTATTCAAAATATCTATTGCCTTCGCTTTCTTTTTGAATTCAGTTATTTTCTTAGCCACAGGTAAAGGGATAAATTTGTTTATACTTGGAGATCTTCTCCCAAATGAATCCTGTTTTTTTCAATAGTATTAAACATCTCTGAAGCTCTAACTCTGAGCCCTCTAAAAGTTCAGTCATTGTCATAGCAAGGATTAGAAAGCTTTCAAAACATGTCCCCTCAAGCTGTAAAAAGAATTGATTCTTAGCCTTCATTCATGCAAAAAAATTTCTATACAATTTATTTGAATATTGAGAAGATCTCTCTTTATAAAGCAGTCTCATTCTTGAGAATTTTATTTGCAATTTACTCTTGCGGGGCAAATATGTTGTGTCTCCCCATTCTTAGGGAGATAAAAATATTTTGATATTCAAATAGTATATAGGAATTACCCATGACAGAATAGCTGCTGCTAAGGAGGGAGACATGAGTCCCTGTCTATCTTCAGAAAAGAACACAGCATAGTCAGTGTTTCTCAAATGTGTCTTGGACCACCCAGATTAGGAGTCTCTTTGTAAACAGGGTATTACTAAATGGATTTCTGTGGGCCACATTCAGGGTCCCAGGTTTATTTAGTCATAATCCTAAGGTTAGGACCTAGGAATGTGCATTTGACAAGTTAGCAAGAGACTGATATGCACATTCTAGTTTAACAACCATAGTCAAAGTGGCAGGGAAAAGGGAAAATGCCTCACATGACATTTCCCTGACCTACTGAATGAGCCTGAAGAGAGAAAAACTGATATTTAAGATAATTGCAACAAACCCAGGGGTCACGTTCCAGTGCTTTTTATTTATTTGTAAATAAATATAATCTTAAGGATATCCAGTAGAATTAAATCATAATAAATATTCAGGTTGCTATAGGAGGAAGCTGTAAGAAATACAGCATCAATTTTAAAAGAAGCTTATTTATGTCATCATGGTGCCCATTATACAACTGAGAAAAACATTCTGAATAGGAATTACAATAATCACACAACATTTGTATACCCACGCAATCCAAATATACTCAGAGGGAAAGTATCCTCTTTTCTCCCCATTGATTAAAGTGTCACAGTAATCCCCATAGTCCAACTCCTTCTCCATAGTACAAAGTGGTCAAGAAGCAGGGCCATGTCTTGTTTTGTTGGTCATGTTTTATTCCTGGTACCTAGATTAAGTTAGTTGCTAAATCAAACTTTTTTGAATCGATGGGGGTATGCGCTAATGATAACGAGTACAGCAAATGGCACTAGCTGCTCCGAAAGAAATAAAACAACTTTCAAAATTACTAACCATTTCCTAGAATTGCATTGGAAAGTATGAAATAGAAGAAAACATTTCTGTTGTTGACACAGTCAAACTACAAGGCTTTACTGGCAACTTTGCCATTCAGTAAATGCCTGTGAGACATGAGCAAACCATGTGCTCCCCTGGGGCTGTTTTTCCCATCTGTACAAAGAGGAGTAAAACAAGACGCTCTTCCTGCTTTCAAATTCTATAATTTGTATTGCGAGAAAAGAGTTCCTCATCCTAGCTATAGTTTTCAGCCTTATAGAATAAAATATTTTAGCTCATTCTTTTAAATAAAACTTATCTCAATGTAAATTATGTTAGTGACTTTAAAATTCCCACTGGTCCCTGTAATTAGTTAAGCTTCACTACATAGATAAATATTTAACTTAACAAATTAGAAAATAAAAGGTTTGACTTTTGTAGTCAAAGAGGCCATAACATAATGGTTGAGAGCCTGTCTCTAGAATCGGACTTTTATAAATATTTTTACTATTAAATTAATCACAGTGACGACAACTTGAAAAATTTAAAGAAACCCTATTACAAAATAACTTGAGAATCCCATATCCTGAAAGAAATGATGCAGCACAAACCAGACACTGGGGCTTCATTTTTCACACGTGTAAATGTGTAGGTATTCTACATACCAGCTAATGACTATGTTGATCATAGCACATTGAAAATATATGTGAAGTAGAACCAGCCGTGTAAATTACAGGATTGTTTCACTAGCAGTTTGCAAGATACAAATCAAGCAAATCATAGTTTTCTTTTATATTTCCACTTATTTTAAGTGCCACTCTAGTAAACAGGAAATAAATGAAATTCACCAATGGCTCACTAATTGACCTCACATAAAGCAAGACCTTGAGGTATCACTATCCAGAATGGTCAGAGACTTCACTAAAATGAACACCTAATACCCATCTCTTTTTTAATGAGTTTCAATAAGAATCTATGAAAAAAAAATGCCTGTCTTTACATTTTCATAAAAATTGTTATTACTTCTCCCATTACTTTTGGGAGGTTTTGAAAGGTCAAAAACTTTCCTTGGCATGGCCTCTTGCCCAGAAAATACTAAGCAAGCCATGTCCTGCAAAAAAAAAAAAAAAAAAAAAAGTGTGAGATTCCACATCAGTAAGGAGATCGGTGATACTCTAGTCTGCTTCAGATTTCTAAGTTAGTCAGAATATTCCACATGTTCCATGGAAGGTCAGTTTATTGTAGATTCTTTGCATTGTAACCCAGTTTCCAGAGTTAGAGTTTGAGTGTCCATAGGGCTAGCATTTCCAGTTTTTCATTATCTAATACAACATATCAATTGTCTTCTAGGAACTTCCCAAATCACTACCTACAGATGTGTAAAGTGGACTTTTTAAGCTGACTTTGCTATATTCATCAACACTTGCTTTTGTAAAAATGGAGTCAGTGTATTACACATTTGACATATATTCTGAGGTCATTCAATCAGAAACACATTTAACATGTTAGTGGTATATTATAATCACTATCAACAACCATTTCTTCAATATCTACTATATGCCAGGCAGTATAATAGGCCCTTAACATGTATTGTCTCATTAAATTCTTAAAACAGTTTCTAATAAAGTGCTATGGTTTAAATATCTGTCCTCTTCAAAACTGATGTTGAAATGTAAATGCCATTGTAACAGTACTAAGATGTAGTACTTGAAGAGTTGAATAGGTCCTGAGGTCTCTACCCTCATGGATGGGATTAATAGCATTACAAAAGGATGAGTTCAGCCCCCTCTTGCCCTCTCTTTGCCCTTCTGCCATTCGATGATCCAACAAGAAGATCCTTGTCAGATATTGATATCAAAATCTTGAACTTCTTAGCTTTTAGAACTGTTCTAGAAATTAATTTCTGTTCTTTGTAAATTACCCAGTGTCAGGTATTCTGTTATACCAGCACAAAATGGGCTAAGACAGGTACATGTTATTGAAACCATTTTACATAAACTTTGGTTAGGTCACATGCCAAAGTCACGCAGCTAGTAAGACACAACTAATGTCTGAAAGTCAAGCTAAATTCCAAAAACCATGTGCTTTCTATTAGGTTGCACTGTCTCTCAACCTTTTCTAGGATGCTTAACTAACAATAAGTTTATAATTCAGGCAAGTGATGTTAACACTAAACAAATCCATAACTGAAAAGCTAAAGTATAACAATTATAGACCTGGAAATTAAGAATCAGAACGTTTAAATGACTTTCTCAAGGACACATAGCTCAAATGTTGTAGAAACAGGACTGACATTACTTCTACTCTTTGTCTCAAGGGTCTGTTCTTTTAGAAAGGATAAAGTTACCGTCATTACTTATATTTTCACATCAAATGTTATCAATCATGCTTTACTTTAAACACAACACAAAGAGTATAATTTACACATGATGCATGGAATTATTGAGATCAATGACATTTAGAGAATTTAATAGAAGTTTCCTGCATAGTTTACAAAAAGAAGACTATTCCTTCCAAAATACCTTTTTATTTTCCAAACCATGTCAATCAGTTGAGTAATCAATGATAATATCCTAAGATGATTTGAAAATAAAAACAAGCAAAATATTAGGTATAGGCAAAAGTATGTTATTGACTTATTTAATTATGCCTTGCAAATTTTGATATATTCTTCGAAAATTTCAAACAGAAATAAAATGCCTGTGTCTCACCACCAGAGACGTGGGTTTAACTGTTTTGGGGGAAACCTGGGCACTGGGATTTTTACATATCCCCATGTTATTTTAGTATGCAGCCAAGGTTGGAAGCCACTGCAAGTGTAACAGACTTACAGATGGTTAGTGGAGGAGGTGGGATTTACAATTAGTTTTCTTAGTCCCAGGTGTGTGTTATATTCACTGCCTCTTCTTTTTTGAAACAAGCCAAAAAAGGTAACAGTACTTTAAGTTGGTAGTGTTATAACTCAGAAATATTTTCATCTCATTTAGTGGCATTATTCAAAGTCCTACTGACTAATAAATTGACTGAAATCAGTCTAAATTGTTTCAATCATGTCAGTAAAACTTCAGTGGAATCTCTATCGGATGTGTCAAAACTGTGTGGTCCTTACAGTTTAATATAACATATATATACTAATGCAGGAAACAGATAAAAAGGTCATAAAAAATCTGAAAATCTTGAAAATACTAAAGTAATTTTTAGTGTGTATTTCCACAAATTCCATTAGAAATTAATACAATTGGGAAAACTACATCCAACAGTTTGTAGATTAAGGAAAATAATACAAAACCTACTTGCAACCATCCCAAGAGCTAATACCTTTTTCAGAGAAAGTAAATGTCATTGATGGATTTTGTATCTGTTAGACAATGATAAGTTGCTATTACTCATGAAATAGTTTATTTTCTGCCTTTTGAAAACAAATTCTCTTTAGCGATGTTGCAACATTGAGGGGTGGCTACCATTAAAAAAGACTGTGGCTTCTTGAGATGGAAATCATATAACTATTTCAAAAGTTCTTCAGGGTTTCTTACTATGTTCTTCACAGTGTCAGGAAATGAACAAAAGAAATTACCCAGTGTCTTTTCAACTGAATTCCGAGGAATTTCTGGCAAGTCTTGTAGAGATTTTATTAAATACATAGAATGTGTATTTCTGATTATTTTTACTAGACTTTTTAACAATTCTAGGGATGAACCTTAAGTTAGACCAAACTTACAGCAATGCAAAGGTTTTTTGTTCATAGCAATGCAAAAGACACTGTTTATAGCAATTCAAATTCATTTAGGTTGATTGAAAATATAGATTTTTGAGAGTCATATTCTCATCTAACCTGATTTTAACATCTTACTGATTCCCTCATAAACTTTAAAACTTATGAGTTTTAAAATCTCTGACTTATGTTTATTTTATGTCCGTATAAATCATAATTTTACCTTTTCAAAAATTGTATTTTAACAAAGGAAAAATTATCTCTAGAGTTCAAAATTATGCTTTAGTGGAAGTAAATAACAAAAATGTATTATATCATTAGTATCTGATATTTTCTAAGATTAACAAAAATGTCTTTAGTATTATTTTAGATTTTTCTGTTTTAAGTTGATAGAAATTTTATAGACAGTCCCTGACTTACTAAGTTTCCACTCTTGATTTTTCCACTTTACAATAGTGTGAAGCCAACACGCTCTCAGGAGAAGCCGTACTTCAAGTATCCATATAACCATTTTGCTTTTCACTTTGAATTTAGCCTTCAATAAATTACAAGAGATATTAACACTTTATTATAAAATAGGCTTTGTGTTAGATGACTTTTCACAATTGTAGGCTAGTAAGTCTTCTGAGTACTTAAGCATTTATGATAGGCTAGCCTAACCTATGATGATTGGTAGGTTAAGTATATTGAATGCATTTTCAACTTAGGATATTTTCATAAGAAACCTAGAATAGGTTTATCAGGGCATAACCCCATCACAAGTTGAGGAGAATCTGTATAAGCACAAACTCTTCAAACATTATTACTAATTCAGTCACTGTACCATGGTAAATTACCTCATAAAATGGTGGTATAAAGAAACAAAAATCTAGAACTCTTTAGAAAGAAAGTCAGTTTTACCCTCAATATTTATTATTATTATCTAAAGCTAAAACATCTCCATCTTGAACTTCAGATTATTTTGTTCGACTTCTCAACTCAAATGTCTCTCATGACCTTAAGCTGAAGTTCCAAATGAATTTTTCGTCTCTCCCAACCTCCCCAATCACTCATAAAACATCTCTTCTTTTGTGTTGTTTCTTACATGCTCCTTCTAACCATCCAACCTCCAAGCATATGAGTATTCAGGTCTACTACCAACCATCTCATCTACAGCCAGTATCTCTACTCCCATTTCCACTCCAGGAGTTGAGGACTCCTCATGAGTCCCATGGTTTATGGCAATTGTGATTTTCCTGCCTCCAAACTTTACATTTTAAATTTGTGGTTCTGCTTATCACAGAGCCAGAATTATGTAGTAGATTGGAAACACAACTTTGAAACCAGGCATGGTGGCTCATGTCGTAATCCCAGCACTTTGGGAGGTCGAGGCAGGTGGATCACCTGAGGCCAAAAGTTTAAGACCAGCCTGGAAAACATGGTGAAACCCCATCTCTACTAAAAATGGGCATGGTGGTGCATGGCTATAGTCCCAACTACTGTGCTTGGGAGGCTGAGGCAGGAGAATTGCTTGAACCTGGGAGGTAGAGGTTGCAGTGAGCAGAGATCACATCACTACACTCCAGCCTGGGCGACAGAGTAAGACCTAGTCTCAAAAAAAAAAATGCAACTTTGATTTGGAATAGCCTGGTTCTCCATGACAGAATAAAGGATCTTAAACATGGTATGAAAACCCTCCATGACTTGATGACTTGGCCTTTCCTACCACATGGGCCCTTGCAACTGATGCTTCCACGACAAAAAATGGGGTGTGATTTCCCTGCATTTTCATCATTTTTTGCTTCTTGCTCTTTCTGCCTTAAATACTTCTTGCTCCCACTTGCCTACCTTTTTAAAACACAATTCAAAGCCTTATCACTTTGACTTCTTTAAACAACTTTCTAGGCCCACCCCTATCCAAACATAATACACTCACTTGTATCATTGCATTAAAAAATACCTATTGAAATTATCTGCTAGCCCCTCACTGAGCTGTAAGCATCTTGAGAGCAAAATACAAAACTCCCACAAACTTTAAGTCCATTATGTAGTCTTGAGTTCGGCTCAATTAAATATTTAAGCATAGAAAAGACATTTAAAAAATGCACAGACTATATATTTCTTTGAGATTCATACCTAGAATTTTTGCATCGAAAATGAAGAAAAGTATTCTATCAATATTTATCATTAACATGACAAATATTCTTAGTATAAAGGCTCTTCTGTTGTCATTGTCACTCCCAGAAATAACTAGTAAATTGATACATGAAACAAGAAATGCTGTCCTAGACTCTCCTTCCAGGTGACATTCACACCACCAGAGGTACACAGAGATAATGTAAGTGGGACATAAATAACGTTTATAAATAATCTAAGGATAAGTACTCAGATTTTTTTCTCACTCCCCATGTTATATGCTTTTTTTTGGCCAATTTTTTCTCATATGAAACTATGATTTTTTAAATGTTGGTCAGCGGACATTGTAAAATAGACAATATTTTACTAAATCTCCTATTTTCTCTAGTCTATTCAACACCTACAAATATTTCTAACATACTGTATTAACATAGTTTACTGCTAAAATTATATAAATTTATAATAGAAATATAAAAATGTATATGCATTCAATGACTATAAGCATGGTCTGATTCTATTACAGCAGGACCCCAAATTTTTAATATAGCATATGACAAAATGTAAAACACGAAAGACTGAGAATCACGGCTCAAGGGAATATATTACATTTAAAAATATATATGTAGGCAGAAGAGGAGCAGGCCTTTGGCAACTTCCTTTGGCTAAGCAGAAATGATTCTGTGTACTTAATTCTGTGAAAAGAACAAAATACATTTATTCATAGGAAGCCCAGAGTAGTAAGAATAAGAATCTTGTGACTTCTATTATGAATAACACTGCATTATTAAATGCTTATATTTATATAATGATAGGTGTTACCACAATAATAATAAATAATATGCTTTACCTTGAGTCTTTTTCTCCCAGTGAACAATTTCCTTGGAGTCTAGCACTTCTAAATCTGTCATCACTCTTGTGGCGACAGGACACTACCTAATGTGATGAAGCTGCAATTTACTAAGCAGTCAGTACTCAGGTGCCTCTCATAATGGTAAATGTAGGCTCTAATATCCTCGGAAATTCCTGGAAAATCATTTCGCTTAGAGCTTAAAATGTGCTATGTGCTGCCAGATATTCCATTGTGTAATTAAAAATAAGCAAATAGAACCTTTCTGGGAGATGAAATTTCCTAAACCCCAAGCAATAACATTGTAAAATGTTGGCTATTTTACCTGGTTCTTCTGCTGAAAGATATGAAAGAAAAAGTAGATATCACTCCATCAGTTTCTGGGGCCTCTACAAAGGGGCACTTTTTCAAAATAGTACTTACTGAATTTGTCATCTCTTGGTATAAGAACAGCTTCGTAATAACTAAAGAGTGTATAATTTGCAGAGTGGTTGTTGTTGTTTTTTAAACAAATTTCTATTTTAGAATGGCTTTCTACAAAAAAGTTTTGAAGATAGCATAGTCTCATATACTGCACCATCCCCCACCAGTAGCCCCCTTCAGTTTTCCCTGCTATTAACATATTAGTATGGTACATTTGTTGTAACTAAAGGAACATAGTGATATATTATTACATACAACCAACATTTTACTCAGATATACTTAGTTTTTAGCTATTGTCTTTTTTCTGTTCCAGGATCTTATCTAGGATGTTACAATACATTTGGTCTTTACGTCTCCTCGGGTTCCTACTGACTGACAGTTTTTTCTGACTTTGTTTTTGATGACTTTGACAGTTTTAATGCTCACCATGTCTACTGTAGAATATCCCTCAAATAGGTTTGTCTGAATTGTTTTTCATAAGATGGAGTTATGGATTAGGGGGAAGACAACCATATAGGCAAACTGGTATTCTAATCACATTATATTATAGGTCTGTACTATCAACATGACTTATTGTGATGGTCACCTTGATCATCTGGCTGAGGCAGTGTTTGTAAAGTTTCTCCAATGTAGAGTCTCTCTTTCTCTTTGCCCATTTCTCTCCTGTACTCTTTGAAAGGAACCACTGTGAGTAGTCCACACGTAAGGAATGGAGTGTTATACTATACATCATTAAGGGGGACAATATCCACTAAACTACTTGGAATTCTATTACAATGAGACATGCTATTTAGCCCATCTATTTATTTTTAATCATTTCTATAGTATGGGATCATGAATATTTATTTTATACTTTGGGCTATAATCTAATACCACATTATTCATTTTAGGTTGTTTAGCCATTGGGAACTCTTTCAGTTGGCTTCTGTGTCCAATTCACATACCACCATCATTGTGTGTGTGTGTGTGTGTGTGTGTGTGTGTGTGTTTCCTAATTTATAGGCACTAAAAGATACTCCAAACTTTTCTTGTATATTCCTGAGCCATTCCTAGAATAAGTCACTTTTTCACAGATCTCTGATTCCTTTAATTTGCAAAAATATTAGAAATCATGAACCCAGTGGTGGGTATGATCCCTACTACTGGAGTGTACTCCAGGTACTACACTCCAGTATATAGAGCAAGGAAATACATGTGCATAAACTAAGCTCTGGTTTCATATCTATCTATCTGTATCAACATGAAGCCTTTTGAAAATTTTTGATGCCATCAACTAAACTGAAAATGTTTTCCCCAATCTGGCAACACCTAGTCAAGCAGATCCCAATTTTCAATCAATGGTGACTTAGATGTTGCACTGGAAAAGTAAGAGAGTCTTTTTCTTCATGTGGCTGCCTGGTTGACTCATGACTGAAGTGGTTTGATAGACTCCACTGTGCACTTCATTTTTGGTCACTTTTTCTAGTCTTAACACAGGACATGGCACATGTCAACATTCAATAAGCTTTTTTAGCAAATGAATGAAGGAGAAGACACATAAATAAGATGTATGACCTTCCTTCCTCTTCACTCTCAGAAAATGCTTCCCTTCTTAATTTATAGAAGCAACAGAGGACATGCTATGGAATCTTCCTCAACTTCAGGCCCTGCTTCCTACAAACCTACCTGCACCATAACTGTATCTTCTATTTCTATAGAGGAAACAGTATTCATCTTTACCCCATGTTAACAGATCCATCTGCGGGTTACACTCCCTTTTCCTGCCTTTTCCAATATATAGTTTCCTCAATCTTTTGCCTAATATCTCCTGTGTCTTCACCTTCTCTATCTCAGCCCTCAATTTACCCTCAGCATACAAACTCAAGTCTCTCTCTTTTTGCAAATATAGATTTTTATCTCCAAAACCACTTCCTGCTATTTCTTTTTCTATTTTTCTTCATATTTCAGAATTCTGAACTGCCATCCATTTCTCTACTGTACTATCTGGCTTCTACCTCTAATTAAACAGTCAATTTATACCTAGTTTGCTAATTCTAGTGGAATTTGTTTTAATTGATCTAACATATCACACACCAACAGAAAATAATATACATTATTCAGTTAAACTGGCTGACAAATTTGTACAGCAATTTAGAAAAAAAAACACAATTTGCTTATTATATGCAAACTACCATTTGTATAACTGAATTCCAAAAGTCTTCAAGAACTATGTTAAAAATCAGTTAAATGAAAAAGTTTAGAAGAAAATACTGATAAAATGTGTTGCTAAGCCCATTTTAGAATTTTAAAAATGAAATGTCTACCACAAAATAATTAAAAATTTCCATTTCAAAACCATATTAAATGTATGTCAAGCAACACATTTGAAATGCTTTATCACATAAAGTAAATATTAATATTTAAGATGTAAATGAGCAGACAATTCATGAGAAAAAATACAAATGGCTAAACAACATAAAATGTTCAACTTTATAATAAATAAGCTACTTTTTCTACCTATCAAATTTAAGAGTTAAATATCTCCCCCAATTCTAGTAAGTATGAATTAAAAGACCAGCACTATTTATGGTTTCTAGAGAATGGTAAAAATATATATGATTTTCATTTTGTGTTTATTTCTAGATTTTCTTTTTTCTTTTTTTTTTTTTTTTTGAGGTGGAGTTTCGCTGTTGTTACCCAGGCTGGAGTGCAATGGTGCAATCTCGGCTCACCGCAACCTCCACCTCCTGGGTCAAGCGATTCTCCTCCCTCAGCCTCCCGAGTAGCTGGGTCTACAGGCATGCACCACCATGCCCAGCTAATTTTTGTATTTTTAGTAGAGATGGGGGTTTCACCATGTTGACCAGGATGGTCTTGATATCTTGACCTCGTGATCCACCCGCCTCGGCCTCCCAAAGTGCTGGGATTATAGGCGTGAACCACCACGCCCGGCCTATTTCTAGATTTTCTAAGTGGCACTAAAAAGAAGAAGAGACATTTAACAACCAGAAGGAAAACATTATCATCTAGTAACAAAAATAAAAATAAAAATAAATAATAACAGAGGCTACAATAGATATTATAAAACAAAAAAGTAGGCAGAGCAACCTCCTGGGATTTTTATAGTGCCAAAAAGACCCTTTTAAAATAGTTTTCCTACATCTTATTAATATAAGTTTTTATTGAAATTACTCTTTAAAAATTAAGGTATAAAAACAAACACTTCTAGGGTAAATAGTTCTCACTAGACAAAAATAATAAATTGCTTCTGGAAAAGAGGTTTTAATAAGGGCAACAGAAACTAATGTAGGGGTGCCCAAAAGACAGAAAGTGAACATTCTGTAAGGGGAAAAATGGGTGGTGAGCTAGAAGCCCAGAACACTAAAGGAAAGGCTTTGCCCAACACCTAAAACGAGACACTTTAATAGTCCCTTGTCCAAAATATCATGCTATGGGTCCTGTTTAAAAGGCAACAGCTGTGGACACAGATGTGGAGTTTTCTTCTGTGATCCAAGCCAAGGCTCTACTGGATAGAAGCAGATTAATATAGCTCTAATGGTGGCAGATTAGATATTTGGCCTGTTTGTTAGACATAACTGAATCTGCGTTTCTGAGAACAGCTCTTGATGACGCACGATGTCACAAATCCAGCATAAGGGGCAGTTTGAAATATGGTGACAGAATACACGTTAGTGAGTGAAAAATGCCGACTAGATAGGAGAAATACTTACATCAACAAATTATAATGAAATTTTGTTTTCATTTAAATATATAATTCCTTATCTTGTAAGAAAGGCCTCCCCAATAATAAAACTAATACTCACATGTATGGATTTTTGATGCTTAAAAAACAAGCACTGGAGAAAAAATTCAAAAACATAGAAACCCAGATTTTTCTTTTTTTGGTATCAACTATTTGGTTAATTATTTCAAGTATTTGAGCTCACAAAAAGTCTGAGAAATTGATCACTACAATGAGCTTTTTATGTGGCAGAAATAGGAACTGATCACAGGTGGTACAATTGCAAAGCTACCACAATATTCTAACTGCAATCTAGGTTGCTTTCAAGTTGTTTGCCAAATTTCAAACTGGCTACTCTAAAAGATATGATGTCTAAATGAATTCCTTTATTTCATTTTTTTTCTCATATATAAAATTGCACTTTAGGTTCTGAGGTACATGTGAAGCACCTGCAGGATTGTTGCACAGGCACATACATAGCAATGTGGTTTGCTGCCTCCATCCCCATCACCTATATCTGGCATTACTCCCCATGTTATTCCTCCCCAACTCCCTACCCCCCACTGTCCCTCTCCTAGTACCCCCCCACAGACCTCAATGTATGATGCTCCCCTCCCTGTGTCTATGTGTTCTCATTGTTCAACACCCACCTATGAGTGAGAACATGCAGTGTTTGATTTTCTGTTCTTGTGTCACTTTGCTGAGAATGATGGTTTCCAGCTTCATCCATGTCCCTACAAAGGACACGAACTCATCGTTTTTTATGGCTGCATAGTATTCCATGGTGTACATGTGCCACACTTTCCCTGTCCAGTCTATCATCAATGAGCATTTGGGTTGGTTCCAAGTCTTTGCTATTGTAAACAGTGCTGCAATGAACATATGTGTGCATTTATAATAGAATGATTTACAATCCTTTGGATATATACCCAGTAATGGGATTGCTGGGTCAAATGGAATTTCTATTTCTAGGTCCTTGAGGAATCACCACACTGTCTTCCACAATGGTTGAACTAATTCACACTCTCACCAACAGTGTAAAAGTGTTCCTATTTCTCCACATCCTCTCCAGCATCTGTTGTCTCCAGATTTTTTAATGATCACCATTCTAACTGGTGTGAGGTGGTATCTCAATGTAGTTTTGATTTGCATTTCTCTAATGACCAGTGATGATGAGCATTTTTTCATATGTTTGTTGGCCTCATATATATCTTCTTTTGAAAAGTGTCTGTTCATATCTTTTGTCCACTTTTGAATGGGTTTGTTTTTTTCTTGTAAATCTGTTGATTCCTTTTAAATAAGCAATACTGTATGAAATGAAAGAACTCCAAGAACGCATTTTTCTAATCAAATTGTCGTTTATGCAAATCAGTCCACAAATATTTATTGAGCAACTATTATGTGCCAGACACTGTTCTAGATGCTTGGGAAATATCAGTAGACAAAACTGAAACACACACACACAAAAACAGCTAACATTGTAGAGCTCACATTCAAGTGAAAATATTAAAAAATATATGAGTAAATTTTAGCAGGTGTTAGATAATAAGTCCTTTAGAGTATGATAAAGAGGGCTGGTATGAAGGAGGGTGGGGTTTCCATTTGAAATGGGAGTCCTGCATGAGGGATCAGGCATACAGAAGTTGCGTTTAATCAAAGACTTGAAGACACAGGCAGAGAGGAAGTGAGCTACGGGGATAACTGGGGAGAAAGCGGTCCAGGCAAAGAAAACAGCCAGTGCAATGAGAATGTGCCTGGCATGCACAAAGAATGGTAAGGATAAGTATAGCCGCATCAGAGTAAGTGAGGAGAAAGGTAATGAGAGATAAGATAATAACAAAGAAAAAAGAGCCCAATTGCACAGGCCGTGTAGGCAATTGTAAGGTCTAACATGGGAACCATTGGAGGGTTTTGAGCAGAGGATTGACATTAACTGATTCAGGTTCTGAAAGGATCACTCAAGCTAATATGCTGTGGATAGATAGTGAGGGAAAGGTGGAAGCCAAGAGAATGGCTACGAGGTTTCTGTAGTAATCAGGGCTAGGAATTATGCTAGCTGACTAGAGTTAGAGCAGTAGAGATGGTGAGAAATGTCAGATTCTGGATTATTCTGCAAGGAGGACTAACAGTAGATTGGAGGTGAGGTGTAAGAGAGAAAGAGGAGTCAGGGATGCCTTCAGGATTTCTGACAGAGGAACTGAAAGGCTGGAGTTGCCATATTATAAGGGATGGAGCAGATTTGGAGGCAGTAACTGCAAGAGTATGAGATGTCTATTAGGTATCTAAGTCAAGAAGCCAATTATTACAACTGGATATATAAGTGTGGAATTCAGAAGAGGGGAATTTGTTGATATAAACTTAGGAGTTATCTGCCTGCCATTTAATTTCTAGTTAATGGATCAAGGGATGTAAAGCATTCATTGGTCAATTAATATACGTCATACACAATGTCATGCACTTTCAAATACCTTGTCATTTACTTCTTTATAACTTCCTTGTAAAAACTCCTAGTATTACAGACTTGAACTTTCTAGGGACTAATAAATTAAGTTGAGAAAGCCTAAGAAACTCTCTGTGGCTAACCAACTTCCTTTATGGCAATTAATTTTAGAAGAGGCAGAACTTGGACACATATGCAAGTTTTTCCATTCGCTATACAGTATAGTCTCTCAAAGGCCCAATACAAACAGAAATGTAGCTTACATTCTGGCTTCTGGGATAAAGGAGAAAAAAGAAATCTAAGAAGTGAATGCAGAACTGTGCAATTACCCCCTAATATCATAATAAATACCCTTTATGTGAATTAAGTTTAAAACTAAATTTAATAACCTTTTATAAAGAATGAAAACATATGTGGCCTTTTAAATTTTGAACCAAAATGTTTAAAACATTTTATGGTTTTATTTACTAAATAAGTAATCTTCTTGAAAAATTACCTGTTTCTCACAAGATACTTTATTTTGATGACAAATATGAGCTAAATTGTGTACCTATGTGAAACAATAAGTAATCAATTTCTCTAAAACATAACATAAAAATAATGGATTAACTTGATGCCATATTTTTCAAAAACAAATAGAATTCTCTCTCTTACCAAATATTCATCCTTAAAAGTTTTATATGTTACTTCTGTTATCCATTTTAAGTATATTCATAATTACACAAGATGCACATCCTAGACAATTAACCAGCCTAAAGTATCAGACATCATTTCTGAAGGTATGTATGAACCAAATTCTACATTCTACTATGAAATTGTAAATGACTACAAAATATGCCAAGCTTGAGAAAAAATACAGCTATAAGATTTCTTATTACAAACTAACCTATATATGTTATTATGACAAAAAAATCTTGTGAAATATTTCTTTCATAAGATGATTAATAAAAATGTTTCATGTACTCATTCAGGCATTAAGCGCCCAACACTATAGCCTCTATTCTCTGTTTTTGGGGGAAAGATGCGAAAAAACTTTCAAAATTATGCAGAATGTTATACTGGAATGAAATACTGTGTGTATAATGCATATTATAGAAACAATATATATGAAATACATGTTTTTAAAATTTACAGTATAACTTTCAAGGAAACAATTTGAAGTGTTAATTTTCACGTGTTATGATTTTATAGGTGAGGTTAGCTCAGAGAATAAACACTGAGTTAGCATTAACATTTATAAAATAAAGTTTTGGAGAACACATTTGTTTAACCTGCTACACACACACACACACACACACACACACACACACACACACACACCCTCTTTTTAGATTTCCCACAGCTCCTTAATACCAACATATATTATTTGGCATATTTTAATACTTATTAAATATTTTCCAAATTAATAACCCTATCCACTGAAACCCACCATGTTTCCTAGAAACCAGTGACGTTAGCAGACACTGGAATATGTGTTTTGGGGACACTAACCAAAGGACTTGGTGCCGTATTGTCTTTACAACCAGAGTAGCTCCATGTATATTTGTTTTATATATGGCAGCTCTATGCAACATTTTCCTGCAAAAAGCCTTCTGTCACAGAATAACTTGGAAAACCATGGTCCTGAAGACTTCCTCATTAAAAATATATTTAGAATCATTTAGGTTTTAAGTTTCACATTTATGTAACAGAACTACGGAAAGAATACTGAGACCATCAACTGGCACTTGCACTAACATTACCATTCAAAAAAAGAAATGGCATAATAAATCTTCTTTGTCTAATTTACCATAAAGTTTAACATTTGAGGCAATATTAGGTACGATTTTACTAAACACTGAGTTCTTTTCAGTAATGTGCAAAGATTCACCATGGTACATGTTTACATTAAAGTAAATAAAACACTTCAGTACAAAAGCGCCCCCCTCACCTTGAGAAGACTTAAAAAGGCATGCTGTATAGAAAGAGAGCTCTATGCTTTATAGAACATTTTTCATTGTGATCTTATTAGTCTAGCAGTTGAGTAAGACAGATTGAGTGATCAAATGCAATCTCCAGATGAGAAAATGAGGTACAGTGACAAACAAAAATGATTCATAAGAGCTTTCAAAGTTAGCAGTAGGAGAAAAGGAGACTCCTAGGTCAAGTTCCAAAAAATTGACCATGTACCACACACAACCATGTCATTGTCTAATGACCTAATGCATTATGAATTTACTGTATCAGGATCTCAAGTGATAGGCCATAAATAAAGGACTATAGAAAATAATTGCTGGTTACACATTTGGAATGAAATCTAAACTTAAAAAATGGAGCACTTCTTTTTGAGCTAAAACCTCAGACAGGTTTGGCCCAAGCACTTGTATTTGCTAAGGAAGAAGCAACTTCCCTGTATAATTACAAGGAAAAGACCTCTGATGTTTTTCTTTCAGCTACTAGCATACACTCAGAGTTCTAGGCAGAAAAATGGCCCTCAAAGATGTCCATGTCCTAATCCCTAGAATTTGTGAATATGTTACATTACATGGCAAAAGTGACTTGGCAGATACGATTAAGAACGTTGAGTTAGAGCGATGATCCTGATTATCTGGGTGGGCCCAATGTTACCATAAGGCACTTATAAGAAGAGGCAAGAGGACCAGAGTTATTAGTGAGAGATGTGAAGATGGTAGAAATTATAGTGATGTGATGTGAGAAGGAATCAAGTCACATTTGCCAGCTTTGAAAGTGGACAAAGAGGGTCGCAAGCCAAAGAACTTGGGCAGCCTCTAGAAGCTAGAAAAAGCAAGGAAACAGATCCCTCTCAGATACTTGACAAAGGAATGCAACTGTGCCAACACCTTTATTTTAACAACGTGTGATCCATGTCAGACTTCTGACCCACAGGTCTGTGTAGTTATATAGAATTATAAAATTCATAAATTTGTGGTTTTAATGCCATTAAAGTTTACAGTGATTTGTAATAACAGCAATAGAAAACTAATATAGTTGTCTTAGAAGAACATGATCTCTTTAATAGATGAAGAGATATTTTAAAAATTTTTCAAGAAATATTCACTTAAAGTCTAAGATGTATCAGACTCCAACATTTCAGATTAAAGAAAACTAAGACATGCTCCCTGTGGGCAGGAGTGAATAGTTTTTTCAGATACGTGAACTGGATGGTGTATACATGTAACATGTAGATACACACATTTATCTGTGTGCAGGATGACAAGAGAGTGACAGGAGAAGAAAAGGGAAAATAAAGGAAAAGAGATTTTAGAAATCACTAAGCTAACTGTACAAATGAGGAAACTATAATCCAGTCTGGCATTCATTCATAAAGTTTAACATCCACTTGCCCAGATATAAATAGTACTTCTTTTGCTGAATTAACAAAATGAAAGCAATGTGAAGTCTTTCTCAGATTCTAATACGAACAATCTCTAAATTTAGACTATGAATCAATCAGTCCTAGATGATTCTAAAGACAATCAGTCGTCATGGTATTTTCTTCTCCAACAAAAAATTTTAGGCTAAGCAATTGATTCGTATTTTCTAATTTTAACAGTAAATTACAGATTCTGTTACATTTGAAAACTACAATTTAACAACAATGCACCTTAGGATGGTTTATAAATTCTAATGAATATGAAAAATGATGTATATTTTAAAATTAGTACCTAAAATAAGCAAAACCATTATACAGAGAAACGTATTGATACAGTAGTTATGACATAATAATATGCATCTGGAAAACTTTGGTTTTTTAGTAATACTTACATCTGACTTTAGTCTCAAAAAATAGAAATTCAAATTAGATGACTCTATATAATAGAGAATGATCAATGTGCATCTATATAATTTATATGTCTAGGACATTACCCATGTCTTCTCCTGAATGGTTTCTGACTGATGGAATTTTTCTATTGTGGTTAGAAAATCGAAGAGGAGGAGAAAAAAGCATTTTATCTTGAATTATTTTTTTCCACAGAGTTTCAACCTCTGTAGCTGAATTTGGAACCTTCTTATATCAAAAATCTATTACAGATAAAAGTATAGTCTTTCTGTCAAATACCTGTTAGGTCTGGGCATCAGAAACAAGAGACTGATGAATATTTAATATTAATTGACATTATAAACTAGTACAGAAACCAAATTTCTTATTAGTATTATTTAGTATTCTAGACTAGCATAACAACCTCATAAACTTCATGTATCATCTGTGGTGAACTAAGGAGTTCTGAATACATTAAGTTTGGGGAAAAAATACTATGGCGATACTATAGAAAAAAATGGATTGAATGCCTATACAATTTATATGATAAGGACTAAATGGTCATGATGATAATGACAATGACAGCTATAACAGTTTTCCTTGTGTGAGACTCTGTGATACATGATCTCATTTGGGCTTCACAATAATCCAATGGATATACATCGCCTCCATTTATAGTTGAAGAGAATGACTTAGGAGGATTAAGTATCTTTCACAAAGGGACACAGCTAGTAAGTGATACATCTAAAATTCAAACTCTAGCCAAAATCATATCTGTCCAGCTCTCAAACCACACTTCTTAACCATCTTCTATTGGCAAGAGTGAATGTCCCAAAGTGTCCCGAAGGACTGAACTGTGTCTGGTATTTATTTCCTCAACCCATGGTACAGAATATTAAGGAACTCAATTAACCATTAGTTTCCTTTATATATAGTCTTAGTTTCCTTGATATAAACTGGATAGATTGGATGATGTTAAAAGTTCTTTTTACCTCCACAGTCATTCATTTTTTAGTCATGTATTCCATAGACAAAATACACATGCATTCCCTTTGCCAGACCTGCTCTAAATGAACCAAGTAGGGAAAGTTCCTGACCTGATCTCACTCTAGTGAGGAAGACAGACTATAAACAAACATTTGTGGGGAGGACTACTTCAGGAAAGATATTTCTGGCAAGGGACATTTGAATTATCACGAATAAAATGATGAAGTCATAGGTATATATCCTAGCGGAAGAGTTTTCCAGGTAGGGGGGATTCATTCCAATGACTCCTTTAAAGTCTAACCACAGCAGACATCCTTTTGACTAAATGTATTTTACGATTGTGGGATTCACACCTTAAGTGATACATTTTAGATGATAAAAAGAAGTTGGAAGTGATCAGTAGCATTCAGCTGAACCTTAACTCTTTCCTAGACCTGCTAATCTATAAACTGAAAATCTGCCATTTGGGATGGAGTCAAACATGTGATTCAACAGGAAGTACCAAACTACTAACAGTAATTCATACAAAATACATCTAAGGTATTATATTTTGTGAGGCTATAGTGCCTCACTATCAGGATGTATTGCATAAAGTGAGGTGATTTAGCATAAGACTGGAGTAATGACAGCTTACTGTGCTAAATTTGATACATCAAAAGCATAATGCAATCATTTCTATTACTGTTATGTTCTCAAAATCTAGCACCCTTTGTTGAGTTTATGACCATGGCATCAAACTAACTAGAATTGTGTAAAGTAGTCTGGAATGATCACTTAGAGTATTTACAATCACTACAAAAGAGCTTCATTTTTTTTATAAGTACTCATTAAATGAACAGAAAGCAACTCTTTTGGCATGATTTGGTAGGCAAATAAGCAACAAAATTTCACTACTTCACTCTATGAATAATTTCACATCACATCTAGTGAAGTGAACAGAAAGTTTTACTTCATTTAAATAACCAAAATGTTGGCACAAACCAGGTTGTGGTAATAATTTTATTTCTAGTTCGAGTAGTAATATTGCATATAACTAGTTTAAATGCTCAATCATGTATGCTTCCATTACCTTAATTCTATATATAAATGTATTCACTTAGCAGTTTTCAGGCAATAAAAAAAATCTGACTTGATGCTGAGGTTGCATGGATTACGGTGCTGTAGAGATTTATGTTTAAATAGATGAGGAAAATCCTTTGACTTAAAAATATTTTTCCTTTTCTTAATTAATTATTCTAGACATTTCATAAGCCCAAAAAGAAAAGTAGTACAACTCCTTGTTCACAGAATTGAGAGAACCTAGTATTAGAAGAAAACATTTGTAGGCTTGAACCATGAATCCATGTTAATATTTATTTTCTTGTTTATCTGTAACACTTATAAATTCTCTACAGTGAAAGAATAAAAGCCTTGGGCAGTTATAGTGGCTCATGCCTATAATCCTAGCACTTTGGGAGGCTTAGGCAGGCAGATTGCTTGAGCTCAGGAGTTCAGGACCAGCCTGAGCAACATGATGACACTTCATCTCTACTAAAAATACAAAATTAGCTGGCATAGTAGCATACACCAGCATCATCCCAGCTATGTGGGGGGCTGAGTCAGGATGATTACTTGGACCCAGGAGGTGGGGTCTGCAGTGAACCGAGATGGCGCCACTGCACTCCAGCCTGGGCAACAGAGCAAGAGCAAGACTCTGTCTCAAAAAAAAAAAAAAAAAGAATGAAAGCCTCTTACACATCCATCAATATTTTAAAAATTAGAGAAGTAAAGCCCTGCAGCAAGATACAATATACATATTTTTAAAACAATTTGAGGAATATATTTGATTAAACTACTTCTTTATAGATTTCTGCTTAGCAACTTGGCTGAAGAATGGCCCAAATAACAAATGTTGAAAACAAATCCTGAAGAAAGAAAAGAAAAAATTTTAGAGGATATCACATGGAAAAAATATTTGAAGTCTAAGTAAAAAAAATGATTGCATAACTAAGTTTAGATGTATGAATTGTTCTTCAGTAACATAGGCAAGTATTCTCTTCAGAGTATAATCATTTTTTCTTTCTTTTTTTTTTTTGGAGACGGAGTTTCGCTCTTGTTACCCAGGCTGGATGGAGTGCAATGGCGCGATCTCGGCTCACCACAACCTCCGCCTCCTGTGTTCAGGCAATTCTCCTGCCTCAGCCTCCTGAGTAGCTGGGATTACAGGCACGCGCCACCATGCCCAGCTAATTTTTTGTATTTTTAGTAGAGACAGGGTTTCACCATGTTGACCAGGATGGTCCATTTTTTCTTTTTAACAGTATATACAAAATGCTTTCTATTTGAGCATCAAAATATATTGCCATCAGTTAAAAACAGACAATATTCCAAATAAGATAAAATGCACTAAATTTAAATTAGAACATTTTGCTCATGATGTATTCTACCTTATCATATATAATATGATATCTGAGCTCTCTTTTCAAGAACACCCTTGACTTATAGGAAAACTCTTTTTTTTTTTTTTTTTCAGATCAGATGGGTAATGTGCCGACATCATAACAAGGTTCAAGCGTGGCACATCTCACACAAGCGTGTGAACACCCGATCATCATGCTCATGAACTACAAAGGGATCAAGGAAAACGCTTAACTGTCTCCCTGTACATTGACTTGGATCCCATTTTGATTTAAATATTCTCATCAAAAGTAATAACTAAGAAGTTTGAGTAAGAGCATTTTTGTGAATTTCATCATAGTGAAAAGAAACTCTGGCAACCTAGACAGGAGGCACAGACTCACTTCTACAGCAGAGAAGGAGGTACAATTTGGTACGGTGATTAAGGGCCCAAGCTTGTGTTTGAAGGTGGGCTTCACTGGTGCCCTCAGCAAGTCATTTAATCTTGTTAAACTCAACTCTTACCTGCAAAGAATAATAGTATGAAACAGGTGGTTGTGAGGATTAACAAGTGCATATGTAAAATGCTCCATATGTATTTGACCATCCTTACTACTCAGAATGTGTTTCATGCTGTTAATTATAATAAAGGATCTAGTAATATGAGCTGAGAAAATATATGCAGGTTATATGCATTTGCCAAACTAATTGAACTGTACACTTAAGATTTGTGTATTTCTGCATACAAACTGTGCTTCAACAAAATAACAAGAAAATTGAATATATATGAAGGTAGCAGAATGCGGGTGGAGAGAGAGAAGAAATGTACACTACTTGGATCACATTATTACTGGGTCTTACTAACTTGAACAAGGTTAATAAGGAATAATCTGTTTGAAAATGTCTTTGCATTATTAGTCTAATTATATGAATACTCACAGTTGACCCTCAAATATATTTTATATCATAAAAATCAATTTGTTAATCTCATTTTTGTTATTATAAATTCTTTTTTTTTTTTTTGAGACAGAGTTTCGCTCCTGTTACCCAGGCTGGAGTGCAATGGCGCCATCTCGGCTCACCGCAACCTCCGCCTCCTGGGTTCAGGCAATTCTCCTGCCTCAGCCTCCTGAGTAGCTGGGATTACAGGCACGCGCCACCATGCCCAGCTAATTTTTTGTATTTTTAGTAGAGACGGGGTTTCACCATGTTGACCAGGATGGTCTCAATCTCTTGACCTCTAGATCCACCCGCCTCGGCCTCCCAAAGTGCTGGGATTACAGGCGTGAGCCACTGCGCCTGGCCCTGTTACTATAAATTCTAAAACAGATACAAGGAACAACCTCAGGCACAATCCACAGTGAAACTGTAATCGGCATCATCGTGAAAGTCTCTTTATTCATTGCATATCTCTAACCATTTTGTAAGGGTCCATGGAAATGACATACAAAGATAACTAAAGATTAATAATTTTAAACAAGTCCACAGTAGCCAATGAGAAGCTACTGCACATTAGGCACAACGTTAAGCATTTTACAAGTATTTCCTCTTATAATCTATCCAACAATTCTACAGGATTATGGTCTTCAATCTACCATATAAAGGTGAAACTGCCAAATCGTTAGACTAATTGTCCAAGGTCACAAAGTTGCTGATGTCAGAGCACACAACAGGACCCCTCTCAAACTCCACAGGCTATAATTTTTTTAAAATCCTTTTTAATTTTAAAGTAATTACTTTCCACAGGCCCAAAAGTGCAAAAACACCTGCATGTGCCAATTTTCTACCAAAAAGTATAACATACATGTGATCACTGGTCCTTCTCTTTCATGACAATGTCAGGCATCAATCACTTTACATTCTTGCCTTTAATGCTGTTCCTTTTTGCATCCATACTGGGGAGGCAGAAGGAGAGAGGAAGGAGGAGGAGAGGAAGAAGGAAGGAAAGAAACCATAGGTAGAGAAAAGAAAAACAGGAGAAGAAACATTTACATCACTGTACTCTTTATCCACGAAAAAATGTTCAATTTTATAGGTTCTACCTGTAAGAGATAGGATCTACCTGTAAGACAAAGCTTGAAGAGGTAAAAGCCTTTTTAAAAACTTATTTTGAAATCGTCTGAGATACAGAAAAGAGTAACAGAATACAGTCATCTCTTGATATCCCTGGCAGATTAGTTCCAGGACCCTGTAGATATCAAAATTGAGGGATGCTGGTACCTGATATAAAATGGTACAGTATTTGCATATAACATATGCACATTCTCCTCTTCACTTTAAATAATCTCCAGATTACTTATAAGACCTAATCCAAAGTGAATGCTATGTAAATAGTTGGTATAGTCTGCTGTCTAGGGAATAATGATTTTTTTTTAAAGTCTGTACTTGTTCAGTTCAGACTCAATCACTTTTTTTCTTGAATATTTTCCCTCTGAGGTTGGTTGAATTCATGGACACAGAACCTAGGGGTAAAACGGACTGACTATACAGAGTTCCTACATTTCCTTCAGTCAGAGGGGTCTTATATTTTAATCTGCAAGCTCCACAATGCCCACCAATCTATGAGACTTGGGGATTTTATATTATTTAACACTAGGGTAAATTTTCCTTTAACAACGTAAGCATAGTTACCAGTCTATATAACAAAGATTATAGTGGAAAATGTTTGATATGGATAAATGGAAAAACAGTAGGATATAGTTTGATGATTTTTCTAGCCAGTGTTTCTTTTAGCCTACCATATAACACTACTAAATCTTTTCTGCTATAACACGTTTCTGCATAATTAGCTCACACTCAATTGGTAAACAGTGGGATAGCAAAAGATATATGGACTTACATGAGTTCCTTCCCACTCCTTGCTACCTGGTTAATGTTTAGTCACCGAGTCACAGCAGGAGAACATAAAGTATATGAACAGAATTGAACAGAACAGGGCAAAGAGTAATACACAGATAATCCATAATGCCCATTTGCATCCACAGTATTATTCTTTGTTCTGTTTGACCAATAAGTCTCTATTGAAAATACCCCACGTTTGCTTTTTCTGATTTTGATGCATTTTGCATTTGCCACCCTTTCAACTCTTCATCTCTTTTGAACGATCCACCTTCATCTTTTCTTTTTCTATGATTAGGTTTATATTGACTGTATCGGTTATTTATTTATTTATTTGTTGGCACTAACATATCTTCCTGATGCCACTAGTTTTTTGGTTGGAATTGTTTTTTCTCATGATCCTGTTTCTTGTTTGTTTGCTTGTTTTAGGGCACAATTTGCAGAACCTATGTTTTTCAAAAACTCATATATCACATTACAGCAGAAACACCTGCCCAAGACTTTATCTTGTTAACGTTAAAATAGAGGAGACTCTTAGAATAGAGCCCTCTATTCAGTTAAGAGATTATAAAGAACTCACTACATTTCAAATAATCAGTTTATATATAATTATGATTTAAATATAAATTATAAGTTCATATAACAATTGTAATAAATTATAAAAATTACTATCTGTTATATACATTTTTCAATTGAGATTAAGTTACATTTCTGGGATTGACAACTATAAAGTATTTAATCAGCTGTATCAGAATCACATTAAGTTGTTTTTGGTTTAAATCTTATGAGAATGTTTCCTAAATAATTACATCCTCTTTAGGGCACAACTAGTTGGAGTTTTCATCAAAGTGATTTGATAGTCTTCTTGAGAAGAAGGATCTAATAATATAGCTTCCATTATAGAGTAAGTGCCCACCTTAACATGTAACAAACATCCATTAAACACTGAAACTTTCAGATATTACGGCAAGTGGAATTCAAGTACAAGGCTTCCTCGTGGAACTTTTCTTACATTTCCTGAGTTCTTCTCCCTGCTGAGGGCATAACAAGTAAGATAAAGGATTCTCTTCTGGAACCTGTTCAACTTTCTCTGTCACTTTCATATAGTATATATTTATTTGTCATCTTATATTTTTAAAATCCTGCAGTCGTGGTTGAAGACTTTTCTCTTTGAGCACAAAGTCCATGTCCATTAGATCTTGAAGCTAAAGTTCAGTACCAGTACCTTTTCTATCCAACATAACAAAGCAAAGCAAACTCTGAAAAAGTGTACGTCTTAAAACCTGAAGCCAGGCACTTAATTTTGAATGAATTCCAACAACTGAACATGAACAACTCATTCATAAGAGCCAAAATAAATTCTTAGTATAGATCTCAAAAGACTTTGGCCCATGAGGAAGTAGTGAGAGAATCTGGGGGGTTGGTGTAGGGGTGTGGAGTATCCAGGTCCACGAGGACATCAGGAATCAGAGCTATCATGTCAGATCTCTGAGAATTGTGTCAGTTTGTTTGTGGGGGTGCTTCTATCACACTGACCCAGAAAGCTTCTTGAACAAGTTCTAAGGAGCATGATGATAACAGTAACATAACAGCCAATCATGTCTTCATCTGTATAAGGGGGCTTGTCCACCTATACAACAATGCCAAAGGATGGCTCTAGCCTTTCAATAATAGCAGTTTTGTGAGTTTATCACTTTACCACTTCATTTATGCATCCAGGCATCAAATATATGGAGTACTTAATTAGTATCAGGCACTCATCTATCTCCTCCCTCCTTATTGATAACACAGACAGTGTGGCCAGAACAGCACATGCTTTCCTGAGTAACTAGCACAGAATCAGCTCCCATTTCTCACCATTTCTCACAGTATTCTGTAACCTCTGCTTTTTTGTACTAACATTATGAGTACCAAAAAGGGGGAAATATGAATCAAATTCAGTATTATTATAGTCTGATGACAATGAGAATATAACTTATATGATTTATTTTAACATGTGGAATTCCTTTAATGCAGTAACAGAAATTTAACAGACTTTTTTTTTTTTTTTTTTTTTTGAGACGGAGTTTCGCTCTTGTTACCCAGGCTGGAGTGCAATGGCGTGATCTCGGCTCACTGCAACCTCCGCCTCCTGGGTTCAGGCAATTCTCTTGCCTCAGCCTCCTGAGTAGCTGGGATTACAGGCACGCGCCACCGTGCCCAGCTAATTTTTTGTATTTTTAGTAGAGACGGGGTTTCACCATGTTGACCAGGATGGTCTCGATCTCTTAACCTCGTGATCCACCCGCCTCGGCCTCCCAAAGTGCTGGGATTACAGGCATGAGCCACCGCGCCCGGCCCTAGACTTCTCTTTTTAATGAACAGTTAAATGTTGTCCATTTGGCTTCTTATCAAAGAAATCCAATTAAAAAGTTACCAGGCACTCTCCTACATTGCTGTGGGAGTGTAAATTGGTACAGCCTTCTTAAAAAGCAATCTGACAATATACACAGAAAGCTTAAAAGTATTCCTATCATTTGGCCTAATAATTTCAGTTCTAGGAATATTCTGTAAAGAGATCTGCAACCTGAAGTTTTTTATACAAAACTTTTTATGTCATCATTAATTGTAGTAGGAAAAAGTAGAAAACACCACAAATGTATAACAAGAGAGAAAGTTATATAATAGCAATAGAAAAAATTGACACATGACCATTAAAAATGTTTTTGAAAACTTAATACAGAAAAAAAAATGCTTGTGAAAAAGACAAATTTTAAAAGGAACATTCAAAATTAAGTATATTGTTCTATGTAAAATATATAAAATGATGAAGACCCAGAAAACATTAACTACTTATCTTAGGTTAATTAGAAATAATTGTTTCTTTGTATGATTCTACCTTTAAAAACACTGAGCTGTGATCGCAAATTAAAGAAATCCAAAATCTGGTATAATGAAAGCATTTTAATTATTTAGCTGTTATGCTAAGTGCAAGGAAGAAAGCTTCAAGCCAGAGCCTAAAGACCTAGATTAACAGAGCATGTGTCAGTGACCACAAGAATAGTCAAGAAAGCAAGAGAGGGGAGAAGAGGATCGCAGAATTCCAAGCAGGCACTGATTGAACACATTTCAGACAGGCAGACTTAGGGCAAAGGATAGTATATAAAAATTCATGCAACGTTCTCTTGTTCACTGTCCGTATGGAAGAATTCTCAAATTGAAAGATTTTAGACAGACACTATGTTTAAATAAATAAATAATGATGTGGAATCAGTTTCTTTATATGAACCACATTTGTGCTAGGTAACTTATCTGATGAAACACAGTTGTACTGAATTTAGGACAGACTGCTATCAATGCCATCAAAACATAGGGCTTTTATTTATTTACTGTAAAATTGTTTAAAATGTTATTTTCTCTATCTTCAATTACCTTTAGCAAACAGTGGATGGAAACCTTTTTCTTAAGCCTAAATTTTCTATTACAGCGCAAAATAGTCCTAAATATTTCAGTGCAGAATGACACGTATTACTTTCCACTCCAATTCTGCCCAGAAGTAGAAAAGTAGCAAATAAATGTCACTTTTTTTCACACTTGGTCGACTTGAATTGATAAATGTATTCCATAGGAAAGGGAAGGTTTGCTTCATAATTTGTCATGTAAGGAGAAAGTCTGAGGACAAAACTGTACACACACACAAACACAGACACACACATACGCAGAGACACACACATACATAACAGTCTCAAGATACATTATTCCATTAAAAATGTACATACACACAGCATGAGCTTTAAGTCACTTACCTATAAATATGCTTCTCTGACATTACAATAAAGTCAAATACTTCAAATATTTGGCCCTGAATTTGATTACATGGTTATCAATATTTTCATAAACAATATGAAATCTAAGTACAGAGAATATAGTGGTATCAAGAAAATATTTTAAAAGCTATTCTTCAATCAAGTTAAAGGTCATGTAAAAACTCTATAAACCTTTTCTTCCTCTATAAAATTGAATTGGGTTAGGATCAAGAAAAATAAAAGGCTTCAGCCACTTGAATATTTGTACTAATGTCACTCATTTACACTCCTTCTCATTAGAGAGTGGCCTGAAGAAAACTTAATCTAGATGACTCAAAATAGTCAAGACTCACTTGCTTCACTTGAATCCAAAATTAAAGGTTAAAAGGTCGAATGTTACTACAGCATTGTGCATAATGGTAAAATATTGAAAATAGTCTGACTCCCCTTATAAACCGAAAGGTTTGATTGTATTCTGGTACACCTATACATTGGAACACACTGAAGCCATGAAAGTAGTTTGTGAAGGGGTGTAAGTGTGAATGTGTGGAGGCAGAGAGAAGTAAGGCACATCTCTGTGTGTTCGTTGGCCTGTATATGTACATATAGTCATCCCTTGGTATCTGAGGGGAATTAGCTTTAGGACCCTCATAGATAAATAGTATGTACACATAAACTATACACATCCTCTCATATACTTTAAATAATCTCCAGATTACTTAAAATACATAATGTAATGTAAATGCTCTGTAAGTTGTATTTTTATTTATATTTTATTTTATTGTTGCATTGTTATTTTTTCTAATATTTTCTATTCACAATTGGTTGCATCCACAAAGGCAGAACACACAGATACAGAGGGATGACTGTCCATATATGTATATGTGCATATAGAGAGAGAAGGAGGCGACCAAGATACATTGCTAAGTAAAAATCAGGAATAGCTAAAAGGTGCATGTAAAATTCATTCATAAAAATTAATCTATCAAGTGTTAATGATACTATTGACAATACTTGCTGACAATTTCTATACAGGTGGCACTCACCTACACACTTTGTACATATTAACTTATTTAACCCTCACAATAATCCTATATTATTGGTTCTATTATTCTCCTTTTTAAATAAGGAAAATAAAGCACAGAGTTACTAGGAAACAAAGTGCCTTACTAGCAAACACAGCTAGCAAGTGTTTTTGCTATTTGCTTGTAAGTCTTCATTCTGGCCACAACCACCCCACCCTTGCTCGTCTCTTTCCTCTTCGTCTCCCCTAAAGAGCCTGATTTTACAAATTACAACACCTGGATTCTGGAGTCCATGATCTTGTCAGGATTCAGCCCATGAGAGTAACCATCAGTGTACATGGAATCACAAAAGAAAAGAGGTTGAGGTGAGAGTATTTATAAGCACCCCTCCCTGCCCTGCCCCCACCTCTCAATGCAGCACTGTAATCCAATAGTGGCTGCACATCTCTACTCATTCCACAGCTCTTGTTCAGTAATCCCTTTCCCACAGGTACTGCTCTCACGGGGTTTCAGTTAAACCTCCCTCTCCTTAAGCCTTTGGTCCTGGCAGTGACAGCTCTCACTTTTTGGGCACGTAGGTTGCCTCATCATTCCTTGTTGCTTTTCTTAATGCTTCTATAAGTAGTCCCATCTTCAAAGTCTTCAGTGACCTCTGAGTCATCTATTTCCTGCCCAGACTGTTACTCATACAATAGCAGAGACAGGATTCGAACCCAGACACTCTGGCTACAAAGGCTGTGCAATGCCACTACTCACTCTGCAATACTGCCTGACTTCCCACTATGCTGGTCTATTGAAAGACCACTAGGCCAGGTTCAATGGTTCACACTTGTAATCCCAGAACTTTGAGAGGTCAAGGTGGGAGGATGACTTGCGGTAAGGAATTTGAGACCAGCCTGGCCAATAGGGTGAAATCTTATCTCTACTAAAAACACAAGAATTGGCCGGATGTGGTGGCACACACCTGTAATCCCAGCTACTCAGGAGGCTGAGGCACAAGAATAGCTTCAACATGGGAGATAGAGGTTGCAGTGAGCTGTGATCACACCACTGCACTCCAGCCTGGGAAACACAGCAAGACTCTGACTCAAAAAAAAAAAAAAGAGAGAGAGAGAGACGGGACTAAATTATCATCAGGAATTTTATCTGGGAAATAAGATTACAACAGGGAATTTAAATATGTATGTTTTATAGTTCTACAATATTTGAATTTTATTATCTATTTATCCAACAAAAATGCACCGATGATGGACCGCACTTACTACTAACTACTACTTTAAAGAAATTTGATTATACCTGTAGAATAACCTAATTAAGGCAGACAATCCACTTTGTAGTTAAATATTACTTGACAATTTTAACTACAATGTCTTTTCATAAAGTATGAATAATCATTCTCTAACACAGGGATCTAGACAATGTGTTGTAGATTTGTTACCCAGTATGATGCCTACATGACATAGGTGAATTTCTATCCCATCTTAACTCTGCTTATCTTCAGAAATAGGACGCCTGAGGCCAAAATTCCTCCTAGTGACCAAACTGGCCAAGACTTGTGGGATCCAAGATGACAGCTTTCTTGACCTCTGAAGAACCTCTAACTTCATTATAATCTAATTTTCATGCTAAATGATACACCCCACAGCACTATGACAGTTTACAATCACCATGACAACAACCCACTGAAACAGTAAAAGGGGGAAAAGGCAGCACTCTGGTTTTGAGGAGTTCTCTGCCCATTCCCAGAAAAAAACTGGAATGTTCCTCCCTTATTTTTAATGCCCATCCCTTTCATTAGAGATGCCTGTTTCTGTGACTTTCCAGCTCTCTTATCTTCTCAATTCCATGCCATCGAATAAAGCCTGCACTGCTAGATGTTCACTTTCGGTTTTGGTATTGGTTTTGTAGCACTGAACAGGCAAAGATGCCATTTTTGATGGGAAACTGCTTTGTCGGTAATATATTGATACTCTTGGACTGAAAAGAAAAATTCTTGAATAGGTAAGTATTAAAGGATTGTTTTTGAGTCAGGCTCACTCTGTTTCCCAGGCTGGAATACAGTGGGCCTCAAATTCCTGTGCTCAAGTGATCCCCCACCTCACCCTCCTGAGTAACTAGGAGGACAGTTACATGCCACCATAACGGGCTAATTTTTATTTTTATTTGGTACAGACAGCATCTCACTAGGTTGCCTAGACTGGTCTCAAACTCCCCAGCCTCAAGTGATCCTAGGCCTCCCAAATAACTGAAATCAGTATGAGCCACCACCTCTGGTCTAAAGGATCATTAAATTACTGTTTCTCCTATTTTGATAAAGTACCGAAGTGCTAATAGGATCTAGCTCTTCTGATGGGATGCGAACCAACAAAAGGAAACATTTAATATTATATTTTTAATATTTAAACAACAGATTTTAACCACCACAGAATTTTACGGTCTTCTTTTGGGACACTACTGATGTTCAATACAGTAAACTTGCTTCAAATTTCATCAAATCTCTAACTTCTATAAGGTACATTTTATAGGGGACTGGAGTCTAAGTTGCATCTCAGCCTCATGATTGCTAACCTAACCTCAACCGTGGTTCTGCTTGGCCACAGTGCTGAGAAGCCCTGCGTTCTCCTTTCCATGCAGCAAACACAACACGCTCACGCAACTTCTCCAATATTACAAGTTTCCTCCAGAAATGGCCTTTAGCTAGAGATGGAATTCAATATGAACAATTTTGCCTCATCACTAGATACTTTGGAATGTATGTGTTTTTTCTAAATATTCAAGGATCACTGCTGTAATTTTCTTGCTAGGTAAAGGAAATTTCAATCTCCATTTTTAAACGGCAACCAAGAACTAATAACAGATATGTATTCCCGACACTACAACTCAAGCAATGTTTTATGTTAGCACCTAACATTAAATTAACCAAATTCATTCAGGGGAAAGAATCATAAAAACTCAATCTTTCTTCAGTTCTTTCAATCTTTCACCTCCTCTCAATGTGAAATATTAAACCCATCAATTATATATGTGGCATTTCCTAAAAGATGAATCTAGCTTACCAGAAAAAAAATACAAACCCAGAATTCTCCCACCTCTAGGTATAGAAAGCCTCCAGATGTCACTCAAATTCAACTCTCTTACCAAGGATTTACTAATGAATGATTGCCAGCAGTGAATATACTCTGGCCCCAAATCCTTCTGCCTCTATGACGTCAAGACCTCCACAGCCCTGTGCTTCCTGAGCAAACATGTGAGAAAAATTCAGGTCATTCATTATCAGAGCATAAATGCTAACAATCAATGTCTCCCAGCCATAGCTGTTATCCTGACCTAAGACCCATCTGTCATCAACATCGAAATCAGTGAACATTATTTTCAGACTTAATTTTGCTGGAATAAAGCCACTTAGTTCGTAGGTGAGGCAAGAAAGGAGATTAACTATACATTTTAAGTAAATGACATATAATCACATGTGTAAAACATTTCAGTTAGGCATTAATATATCTAGGCACAAATTATTTCCCTTCCTCTGTAGAGACTGATAGCCATGTACTGACTTTTCATCCTTCCGTATATGAAATATACATAGGACAAAAGAAATAGTTATTTTATCTAATTTTCCTGGTTACAGTAGTTTACTGACACCCAACATAGCTTTTGAAATCAAAATGGTAATAAGACTCTGGTATAAGGAAGCCTGTGTCATTTTTCATGCCCACTTCAAGGCTTGCTTCTGCTGTCAGGGCTGCCTGAAAGGCTCACTGGCTATGTTGCTCCAACTTTGTAAATCACAGCCAGACTCAGTCTTCACGAGGCATTTTCTGTATTAATCTCTAGAAACAACAAAATGCATCCCTTCTCTTGTCCATGCACGCTAATGAAAATAAAATAGAAAACCCTTAATGAAGGAAAGCAATGATTAAGAGAAAATAACTGCAAGCAAAAATCTATACTTAACTGTAAACTGAAAACAGTTACACAGCCATATTCAGATTTAGAGTTACTGATATTGGAGTATGGTATTTTGCAAAGTCTTTAATGATTCTCAAGTTATTTATTCCAGAAGAATTATTTGTTTGTTCCTAAAGAACTATTAGTGAAAAGTATTTACTAGAATATAAAATGTCACTTTGAACCTGGACACTTCTGGCATAATGATGTGATTATGCAGATTGCTATTTTTTTTTTTTTTTTTTTTTTTTGTGAGACAGGGACTCACTCTTGCCCAGACTGCAGTATCATGGTGCAATCACAGCTCACCGCAGCCTCAACCACCCAGGCTTGAGCAATCCCTCTACTCAGCCTCTCGAGTAGCTGGGACTTCAGGTACAAGCCACCACGTGTACCTGAAGTCCCAAGCCACTTGAAAGGCTGAGGTAATTATTTGTTGTTGTTGTTTTATTGTTGTTGTTGCAAAGATGTCTCTCACTATGTTGCCTAGGCTGAGCTTGAACTCCTGAGATCAAGGGATTCTCCAGCATTGGCCTCCCATAGTGCTGGGGTTGCATACTGGTGTAAGTCATTGCACCTGCTGTGAATTGCATTTTGCTTTTCATACTGAAGAAGCTAATTCTTTTAAAAGCTTGTTCACTTAAAGAAAGATATTTGTCTCATGAAAACCAAAACAAAGATGAATTTTTTAAACGTGAGTGAAGGTCAGCTTAATTCAACAAAGCTCTATAATTAGCAATTAAATAGAATCCTTAAAAATAAATGTTAAGAATTCCTGTTCACCAGCACTGAACAACATTCTCACATGCCTTTTTTCAAATGGTGTGACTGGTATCATCAACTGATTCACAGAAAACCCCAAACTCCAGAATCAGGATAGGACTGATTTTGGAAGGGTAAGGAGGGGTTGGGTGGGAATGTTGGTAGAGTGCATGAGAGAGAGAGAGGTTTACTGGAAGGAAGAAAGTAAAAAGGATATTATGGTATCCCCTCCCAAGAGTAAAGAGCTCAAAGAAGGGATATTTTTATTTGTTTTTAAGTGTTGTATATTTCATAATGCTCCTGGGTAATGCTATAGGTGGTATCAATGTCAATAGGAAGAAATATGCATTATGCTTTTATTTTCAATTATATTTGTTTTAGGTGAAAAAGCAAAAAAAAAAAAAACCATAATTGCAATAGATGAAAGTAAATGTCAATATGAGCTGTATTAAAAAATTGAGAAAGACTTCAAAATGGGCAAAAAGAAAAAACAAGATAAATTAGTAGGTGCCCTGACTAGCTCGTGTGTATCTCTGGCTTTTATTGTCTTTGAGCCATTTTACAACTCTGAAAACATAGAAACTGACAGCAATCTCATTTACTATCAGAAAAATGATAGAAAGAGAAATGGATGCTGTGCCCAATGGAATGCAATTGATAACTGCCTTGTGGAAATTGACCACTTTTGCGTCATTTTTTCTTTTTTAGAGACCAAGTCTCAGTTTGTCACCCAGGCTGGAGTGCAGTGGTGCAATCTTGGCTCGCTGCAACTTCTGCCTCCTGGGTTCAAGCGATTCTTCCACATCAGCTTCCCAAGTAGCTGGAATTACAGATGTCTGCCACCACGCCTGGCTATTTTTTTTTTCTTGTAGTTTTAGTAGAGATGGGGTTTCACCATGTTGACCAGTCTTGTCTCTAATTCCTGATCTCAAGTGATCTGCCTGCCTCAGCCTCCCAAAGTGCTGGGATTACAGGCATGACTCACTGTGCCCTGCCTTCTACATCTTTTTGTGAATTTATTTCAGCACTTCTTTTCTGACTTTAAATGTGTGTGATACTTTAACTTCTCATTTGAATCAGTTGTAATATCTTACTGGTTCCCTCATTAATTAACCAGTTAAAAAGAATCTTTGGCATGCATTCATTCATATTTATGTCATAATTTATTTTTTAAATTATTCTTTAGCTCTACACACAGGCATATGTACACATAGTCACAGATAGACACATATACAAATCAAATTTAATATTATATTATGCTTGGATTTTAAGTAATTTCCTTAACATTATTTTTTAAAATTTGTTCAGTAAGCATGGATTACTTCAATAATTAGAAAAAAAAAAAAGCTTTAAAAAACTATGAAAAAAGTAAAGTAATTCTTTCAAAGTAGCTACATTTACCTCTAGCTCTCAAACATGTGATTTTAATATCTGTGATTAGGCCAAGCATAGTGATTCATGCCTGTGATCCCAACACTTTGGGAGGCCGAGGCAGGCATATCACTAGAGGCCAGGTGCTGGATACCAGCCTGGTGAAACCCCATCTCTACTAAAAGTACAAAAATTAGCCAGATATGGTGGCACATGCCTGTAATCCCAGCTACCAGGAAGGCTGAGGCATGAGAATCACTTGAACCCTGTGTTGCAACAGACTGAGATTGCACCACTGCACTCCAGCATGAATGACAGAGCAAGACTGTCTCAAAAAAACAAACAAGCAAAAATCTGTGATTAGGTGAACCACTTAGAAGCAGCTAGTTTCCAAATCACCACGTCTATCATATTTTCCTATTTAAAAACATGAGGAACATATACATTGGGAAGTAAGAATTGTTAATCTTAATGAATGTATCACTCTGATACGGTTTGACTGTGAACCCACTCAAAATCTCATCTTGAACTGTAAACCCCATATTGCCCATGTATCAAGAGAGACATCAACTGGATGCAATTAAATCATGAGGAGGGTTTCCCCCATGCCATTCTCATGATAGTGAGTTCTCACAAGATCTGATGGTTTTATAAGTTTTAGGCAGTTCCTCCTGCATTCATTCTCCTTCCTGTCATCTGGTGAAGAAAGTGCCTTCTGCCATGATTGTAAGTTTCCTGAGGCCTCCCCAGCCATGCAGAACTGTGAGCCAATTAAACTTCTTTCCTTTAGAAATTACTCACTCTCAGGCAGTTCTTTATAGCAGTGTGAAAACAGACTAATATATACTCTATCAATATAAATGTCAAGATAATATATTTTTAAAGGTCTATCAGAAATAGGCTAAAATAAGAATTTATACATGTGTTCTAGAAGAACAACTATCCCTTAAATTTTACTTGGAGAAACACTAAAACATTAAACTTCAAGCTGTGTCATCCAAATATTAGTGATGTAAGGTCCTTAATCTGGTTGGTCAGGCCACAGACTCCTCAGTTGTTCCAAAGAACTCATCTAAATTATTGGATATACAGTTTTATCTTCTGCTAATCCAAAGGAAAAAAAAATCTTTGCACTCCATAGCCTGTCATATTAAAAAAAGCACAAATGCATTAAAGATAGTAATAATACTTAAAAGTAAAATTAAGTCTATAAATACAAAAAGGTAAGTAAATGTCAGAAGGTTATAAGGACATTGATTTCATGTAAATGTAGACAGGTAAATTCTTTAAATTTGCTTGTTTTTATGTCAACATAAGCACAGAGTTCATTATAAAATCTCAGTCTATTTTCTTACTAAATAAGCCAATATGGTTGAGTGAATAATACCTTATTTTGTCTTATTCTAAGCACTGAGAACAGAAATAAAAAGTACTCTGAAAACTTATTAAGACTAATCAAAAAAGGATAAAACAAAGTACAAAGTTTCAGAATTTATATGGGTTGAATTGTGTCCTCCCTCCCCCAAAAAAATGCAGTCCTAATCCCCAGTGCTAATAAGCATGACCTTATTTGAAAATAGGGTCATTGCTGATGATCAAGTTGGAGTCATTAGGCCAGGTTCCATTCCAATATGTCTATATCTTTATAAAAAAGAAATATGGACTCAGAGACAGACATATAAAAAGAAGGCATGGGAAGAATGCCATTACAAGCCAGCAAATGCTTGAATCCCCAAAAGCTAGAGGAGAGGCACAGAATAGATCTTCCCTCACAGCCCACAGAAAGAACCAACCTGCTGACACCTTGATCTTTGGCTTCCAGCCTCTGGAACTTGAGACAATGCAATGCTATTGTTTAAGTGGTACAGTTTGTGGTACTTTGTGACAACAGCTCTAGGAAACTAATACAAAAATTGGCATTTCATTGTCTAATTTCAAAGGCTACTTTTGATCTCAAAAAAATATGCTGAAACTTTGCTATTCTCTAAACACATTAATAATGAATGAACAAGATATTTCTCAAGAGTCATTTCTTTCCTCCAAACACACCACCCATCAACACACAAACACACCAGAAAAAAAGAGCAAAAATAAATAAATATTTGAAAAGGATATAGTAATTTTTTAAACACAAATTATAATTGGCCTTTCTAGTCACCCATATATCAATGACCATTATTAGTGACGTTCCCTTAACATCAGTTATTTCACACTTTACAGCCATACTTTCAAATTTTGAGGACATTTCAAAGTATATGTTTTATCTTAAGTATAAAAATCAAATGAGATAAGGTAATAAAGAACAAAAGGTAAAAGACAAAGCAGGATTAAACAAAATTCAAGTGAAAAATTGCTGAAATGTTGATTAAACCTAACAGAGCTCATTAGCCATTAGTAGATAGTAGTGTTAAAGTGAAAAAGAATAAGGACATTGTGTTATACAGAGAAACCCCTTTCCTTCAGAAATCAGAGATAAGCCAAAAATCACGTTTTCCCTTATACAAAGAGATTATAAATTATACAAAAAGATATGTTGATCTCAGAGAACACTGATTATACCTGTTTATTATAAGTGGGCTTTATTTAATAAGCAATAATTAAAATATTAAAGAAAAACCTTATATAAAAATTACAACAGACTACTCTATTACTGAATTACATACTATATCTCTACCATTAAACATAACATCCTTTTAAAAGATAAAAATCTCAAGGAAATTATAGTAACTATTTGTTTAATTCAGAATGACTACCTTGGGAAGGGAAGATACAAATTTATATGTATTACAGAATTCTGCCTGCATGACCTACTATACAAAGAAATTAAGTTCCTCAGTAACAGCTAAAAATATTCTAATATATATATAAGGAGATATTTGAAAATATTCCAGAAAGAAGGTATTAATTTAGAGAAAAAACAACAAAAACAAAAATAAATTGTTCACTAAGCTATGAGCCAGTTGGGTACGGGAGGAGTGAAGGAACCAGCAGGCTAGGAGGTTCCATGCAGCCTGCTCACACATGCAGAGCCCTATAGACAAGTCTTACATGACTTGAGTCTAAAAGCATTACACATTTTTAAAATTACATTTTAAATGTCTATACATCTACACTCAAAGATGTTGAGATTAGAACAAATATTATATAATCCATCATTAATATTTACCTTTTCCTCCAAAGTTTTCCTTGAATTTAAAAGACTGAATCGGAAGCTATGTAGCAAGATGATTTCTCCATAGCAATTAAACTAGAAAGCAGATTTCTAAGCATTACAGTAGAAACAGAGTAATATAAGAGAAAGGGAAGTGACATATGTTTTACAATTTAATAAAATGTATCAAAGATAAAAGTATCTCTCTTTATTAAAAAGTCAAACTTCTAATTCAAGCAACATATTCTTCTACATCGGGGTTTTTTTTAACAGTAAAATAAATGCATGTGTGCAATGAATCTTTTTAGTCAGTAAAATATTTTTCATTTCTTAGTTAAATGATAATTATGTAATCATATGAATCAAAACAAAAAGGAGAAATAATCTTGTGCTTTCTGTACATGTTAGAGAAAATTACTTGGGGAACTTATTAAAAATATCTATTTCCCAAGTCACTTATGTAGAGAATCTGAATAAATTGTTCAAGCCAAAAACCTATAGAGTTTGGAGGATTTGTGAATAGATACTGGGTTATTCTCAAAGCAGATAGCATTTTAAATGAAAGAGTGTGATTTTTTTTCTCATTTTCAAGTCACTTGTCAGAATTTGTTATAGCTTACAGTCTTTTAGAAGTTTCGAGATGACTGATGTGTAGTCATCAAATCCCTTTGGAAATGTTGTCTGAAAAAAAGGATGTCTAGGAAAAGCAGTGCTATAAAGAGAGGAACTATCACTTTCATGTTTTTAAAAAATCAAGCAGAAATTTTTATTTGCCTAATTCCTACTTCACATCGTACTTTGCACTTTCTAGGAAAAAAAAGTCTTTCCACAGAAACATGAAACATTGCTTTGAAAGACTAGAAGCAACCAACTAAAAATTAAGAAATTGTTGCAAATTAAATCTGTAGTACAGCTGCATCCATTTAAAAAGAGCAGCTGTTGAAGAAATACAAGTACATTCTCTGCATCAAACTACAAAACATTAAAAAACATAGTGACATTTGATTAAATGGTTATTTATTAGAGACAGTTCCATATGGCTTTTACACAGATTCTTTCACATAAACACCAGCTTCTCTTTTTACATTAGAAGTTGAGAAGTGCTTATCTCTAAAACAGTCAGAAATACTTAGTTCCAATTTTGTCCTTTGAGAAATATATGTTATTTTATTTTAATGTGTATTATATCTTGGCCAGCTTGAATATGTATAGCCGGGCTTTAACGTTTTACATTACTCAACTTTGTGTCCCAGAATCTGCTTCTCTTCATCTGAAACTCCTCTATTCCTCAACTTGAATGTGATTTTTTTTTCTTTCCCTATATGTGCCCAAGTAAAACACTGAAGTAAAGCTTATTCAAGAGAAACATACACCTATAGAAAAGAGGGAATTTCTCTATGCCATGACCTTTTGGTAAGTTATTTTGGAACAAAAATATTTGTGTTCTTATGGCTTAGAAACATTCTTCTACATCGGGGTTTTTTTTTTACAGTAAAATAAATGCATGTGTGCAATGAATCTTTTTAGTCACTAAAATATTTTTCATTTCTTAGTTAAATGGTAATTATGTAATCATATGAATCAAAATAAAAAGGAGAAATAATCTTGTGCTTTCTGTACATGTTAGAGAAAATTACTTGGGGAACTTATTAAAAATATCTATTTCCCAAGTCACTTATGTAGAGAATCTGAATAAATTGTTCAAGCTAAAAACCTGTAGAGTTTGGAGGATTTGTGAATAGATGCTGTAAGCAATAAATGGGATTCATTTCAATGTTCTTAAAAATATACAAATAAATATTAAAATGCTTCCTTTGCTTATTTTTTGTTGGCTGTTTCATTGTGTTACTCTATATGTAACTATCAAAAAGTAGGTCTTACAGTACCCCACTTATGATCAGGGTTTGACGTAATATGGCAAGAGTCTTCATAGTGCACTGACACTAACTGCCAAGTCCCTCTCATAGGTTGGCCACTGACGCATCTCGAAGATACAACTAGGACTAGTTAATAACAACAACAAAAAAGTCAGTAAATACAGTTGAAAAAGCCTCATATAGCAAAGAATCATTTTTAAGAATTAAATGAGCATATAATAAACATTCAATTTCAACTTGAAACATTAATTAGACATTCATTCACCAATCTTTCTGTGATGGGCTAAAACCCTGCAAGGTTTAGATCTCCTACTCTCTATTTCATGTCACCGTTAGAAGGAAAATAATTTAAACATCTGTAATGCTACAGAATTATTTGATCTTACAGTTTTACCAACAGTCCCTAATTATATCATCTACAACAAAGTTAACATATATGCTGTATCTACTTTGCCTTCATCAAGTCTTTCAAAAATAAAAGTATTCAATCAAGTTTTCATAGAAAGAGCAACAATATATTTGGCTTATATTTCAGTAGTTTATATAATTTTTAATTAAATTATGCAATTACAATAGTAAGTATAAATTGGCCTGGTAACCACAATTGATGGACATTAGTTGGTATTTTTAACAGAGAGACCAGAGCACTGGTTAATCAAGTAAGTTAGTTAAGGTCAGGTCAATGAAGACAATTTCTCCTATGGTTTCATTTAAGAACCTGAATGGTGTTCTGCCTTTACTGTCAATGCTAGTTTCGTTTAGTTACTTTGGAAGCTTCTCCCACTTAGAACTTATCTTTGTGAAAAGATAGTGGAAAAAGTTATTCACAAGTTTCTCTTTCTCACTTCCCTACTGTGGTTTTTAAGCTGAATGAATTAGCTTCTGGGCAAATCATTACTTTAAGAAAAATGAAAGTTATGTAATCCAAAGCAAATAGAGGAGGGAAACTTCTTTCCATGAGATGAAAATGGTCAATAAATTAAGGAAATTATTCGTAATAGACTTGCAAATAATCTAGGCATTTCTTCAATAATAAGATCCTCTGTGTTTTGCAAATGCTGTACTTTATTGCTTTAAGAAATAACATTTTTAGAAAACATAATTGAACATGTTAAATTATACAATGCTTAGGACACGCAGCAGTTTGTCCACAATCAAAAGAATTTTTTTATTCTGAATGCTTTACTATGTAAATGATAAAGAAGGTAAGGAAATAAGTTTAAAAGCCCTGAATGCAGAGGGCCCCTACTATATAGCTAAAAAACATTATATAACCTGGGTGATGTTCTATCGCTTTGACTTGGAGTTTTATACTGTGGTTTTTCTACAATTAACTGTCTTTTGTAGCACTGACACTAACCGCAAAATCTCTCTCATTGGTTGGCCACTGACACGTCTCAAAGATACGTCAAAGACTGAAACTTTGCATGTTCTCACTTCAAAGACAGTAAGGATTTGGCCTCACAGCTATTAAATGAAGCCAGGAAGCAACAGCGAGAGCTTGATGGACAGATGAGCTCATCTTCACTGCTGTCCCCGTAGCCAAAAGAAAAAATTTTTCTCCAGTACTTGCTTTTGTCAACAGTAATGAAAAGAATTCAGAAAAAGATGATTAAATCTTGACAAACGAAGCCTTTAAAATATTTGGGGACTTCAGGTTTAGATCATCCAGCTTCTCGATTTTGTTCTTTTGTATACCTTCCAATTGCTTTGCTATACCAGTCAATGCAAAATCAATTTGAGACTTTGTTGAAGGATGTTCAGCTATTAACATCTGAACTTGTAGGAGTTCAGAGCAATAGAGGAGAATTTTCAAAGCAATGGCAACTGTAGCTGCAGAAGTCTCTGGTCCAAGTGCCCTCAGTGTAATATCACTTTCCAACCACAGTTTCTGCCACACTGCCCCAGCAAAGCATTGTATGAATGTGTTCATGTTTGACCATAAACTCAAAGGAACAGGATATAGATACAGGATGAACAACCAAAATATTTTTCTGCAGTAAGATTCTTTTTCCTTAATCCCTTTTAACTCACAAGAAGGGATAATGATAGTTCTTCAGTCTGGCCCTCAACAACCAAGATACGTGATAGACTCAAGAGATGTGCTCAAGGTATAGCAGAGAAGAAAACACTGAAAGAAATTTAGGTAAGAAGGTAATACATGAACTTCAGCACTGATCAAGCAGGAGTAGCATAGAGTCCCCTGGGCTTACTAGTACAAGCATGTTATACCGACAGAAAGAGAGCAGTTCATCAGTACCCGCTGGAATGAAACTTTAGCTCTGACCATGCCTTTTAGACTACACTACATCTGATACAGCTTATGTACATAAAAATGATTTATTCGGTATTTTTCAGTTTCTATTAACGCTGTCAGCTATCTTTTAAGGGAATGACTAAAAACCTTTTCAAGAAGGAAGAGTATTTAGAAGTATTAGATGCTATAACTCAACCACTATTCTTGAGAAATATAGCAACACTACCTGAAAAATTAAAAATGAATTCCAAACTAACTGTCATTTTTCTAAGCAAAAGTATAGATAAGAAGCCTGGCCATGATAAAATGTGGGTTTTAATAAATGTTGAAAACTATCACAAAGTATGTATTTTCAAATTAGTGTAATTATTTTCTGCTTTTTAATCAGGATAGTGAGAAAAATGCATGAGAAAATTCAGAAGGCTGGTAGACTTTTCAACTATCCAAAAATCTAGGCAAAAAATGAGTGTGCCAAAATTTTGATCTGGAAATGATTTGAGATTTATTGTCAAAGAGGACTATTTTAAATTAGAATTAAGAACACTGAAATACAGTCCATAAAATATTGGCATTGTCCTGGCTTAATAAGGATTTTGTAATATTAACACTTGTCCTGATTATGAAAAAGGAAATTCATTTATATTATATTTCAAAACAGGTGGGTATATCTGGATGAAAAGCGTTATTTCCTGGAAAATTTTACATTTACAATAGACATTTACATCATTAAGTTTACCAGCAGTTTTTAACTTTGTTTAATACATTCAGTATTTATTGAGTCCTTCCTGAATGTCAAGCACTGTGCTAGGTAGGTACTGAAAATACAAAAACAAAAAACAAAAAGATTAAGAGTCATCAAGGGCTCTCTGAAGGCAGGTGTGATGGTCAGCCTATTGGCTCTGGATCCAGTTTGTATTAATTACATAACATGCCTCATGTGTTTCCAGAAGCTCGATCTAATAAGAGTGTATAAAATATAAATGGCTCACGAGGGTATGTATGTCTGATTACAACTACAGCTATTACAACTATGTAATATAGCAGTATGTTTATTTCCTCAGTATGCTGTTTGGAACCATTGCTCCTTCCAATTTAGCATGCTGTCTTCAAACATGACTCCCCTCCATGGGACAAGAGGCCAATAGGAATAAATCATCCTTATTTCTAAAAGCACTTAATAAAAATTTAGATGAAGAACAATTCCTAAAGCTAATTATCCTTCTCTCACAATTATAAAAACTGCAATTGTTGACAGACTATTTTGGAAGAACATGTGTCTTCTGCAGAAGCCTAATGCCTTATACCTTTTATTTATTTGTTTTAATTAAGTACTTAAGGAATGAGTACTTTCAAGATTTCAAGAAGCCAAATTTGTAGCTTCTGGTAGAAGATTCAATCTGAAGAGGATGGCTTACTCTGGTGACAAGGAGAAAGGCAAGCTGTTGAAGCAGAAGAATCATGAGAAGACTTTTCAAGCACCATTCTTTGTTTTCTAAAGGAAGGTAGGGGCTGGGAGGCTATGCTGTTTTTCAGAAAGTCTCACTCTGTTGCTGCTTTAAGGGTCTGACTCCCAAGGCTAACCTACTCAATGACAGAGGAAAAGGAATCATTCTAGTTTTCTTCTTCTTATACACAATGGTATTCCTTTCAATCACTAGTGTTTTAATTACCTTGAAATATACAAATCCTTCACTCCCTTTTATGTTTAAGGGAAAACATTTTAGCAGAAATCAAGATTATTTTAAAAAATCTATCAAACTAGATATTGAATTATTCCTTTGACTTATGGCCTTAACAGTTTGCATATTTGCTAGAAATGCTGTTCTTTATGACTCTACAAAAATGAAGTATTTAAAGTAATGCAGGGGTTCATTATTGCTGATCAGCAACTGGAAAGCTAGAGTCCCTTCTTCCTTGCTAACCGCATGATAATTCTCAGGATAATTAGGGGCATAAATCTGCTGGCACATAGTGTTTGTTTTTGCTGTGATTTTTTTAATAGGAAAAAGAATTTATGGTAAAATATTGTCTCTTATTTTTCTACTTAGCAGCACCAGATTTCACAGGCAATCTTAGTCAAACATATAGGATTTCTTTGTTTCAAAAGGTTATATATACGATGGACACTGAAGTTCTTGAAAATGTCAGAAACATGTCTTTCCTTTTTTGTACTCTAGCAATGAGGAAGTGCTCCCTGTGCATCTGTTAAAGAGAGAAACAGCCTCAACATATGGCTTAGCAGTGAGTATATAGACGGAATGAAGATTAACCCATCCATACTAAATCACCAAATAGTATTAGTAGTTAACAAGGCAATTGCTCCGTGTTCTGTTTTTTAATTCATAACCAACGGTAATCCTGTTAGACCAGACAAATGAATGCTCAGCTGCCACTTTATTGTTAATGACACAAAAGAATATAGGGCATTCAGCAATCATATTCTTAATAATTTTCAATGTATACTTTAATAAGTACTGACATTTTCAGCCCACGGATTCAAAACAATTTGATGGAATTTGCCAAGGGTTATAATTTTGTTGTCATATCTTTTTGCTCTTAGGGAAAGGACTTTCCATCTAAACCCCAGGCATTGGTTTGAATCCCTGTGGACTCAAGCATATGTTCAAGGGATTCATAGTCTATTCTTCTGGGGTAATTTAGATAATCATGTGAAACAAATTCCTCTTCAATGCCAATTGCATTCTCCTATAGGTTGACAGGGTATATAATGCCACAAAACGGAATAGGCAATAATCAAGACACACTAACCATGTGAAATTTTAAGTTCCCATCTTTAGGGCAAAAATATTGAATTATTTATTTTACTCAAAGAGTCATTCGGTTTCTTTAAATGTCCCTTGAAATTCTTTTATTATTTTTTACATGCCAATAACAGAATAGTTGACAGTCTCTACCTATGAAGATCATAACATCCATCACATATATCCCGCAAAACTCAAATATCATCAAATCAAATATTCTATAGCACAACATAAATATCTCACGTTTCCTTTTTACCATTTGGCATAGATATTACTAAGGCATTGATTTTTCCCAGTCTAAGGACATTAAAGGTCAATAACTTTGTGACACTAGTATTTTGTCAATAATAGCAACGCTCCACTCGTGTTTTTCTACATGATGCCACAATCCTCAAAATAAGAATAAAAGCCAGAACAAAATCTTTTATATCTCAAAAGAAAGGACAATCATTTAAAAATGCAAAGATTAAAGCAAAGAAATTTAGATAGAAAACATGCCCTATTTTAAGCTCCAACTTTAGTTCATGCTAACTTGTAGCATGAACTAAAATGCAAACTGAAGCATTTAATCAATTCCTGTGCTTATGGCTTCTCGCTCCCAGTCACTTTCCTCCTGATTCTACTTGGGTGCTTGTCTAGCTTCTGGCATTCCACACCAATAGTCCCCAGAAGGTCTGCCTCTCAGTATCTTTCTTTCTTAGGGGTACAGCCTGTTTCTTCAGCCCATTTGGATACCATTTTCTTTTTAGATACACAAAACAAAACTGAAAGCATTTCCTTTGTTCATAATATACCGAGAGAGAGAGAGAGAGAGAGAGAGAGAGAGAGAGAGAGAGAGAGAGAGTGTGTGTGTGTGTGTGTGTGTGGTGTGTGTGTGTCTCTCTCTCTCTCCCCCAGGCTGGAGTGCAGTGGCATGATCTCAGCTCATTGCAACCTGTGCCTCCCAGGTTCCATCAATCCTCCTACCTCAGCATCTTGAGTAGCTGGGACCACAGGCATGCACCAACATGTCTGGCTAATTTTTGTATTTTTTGATAGAGACAGGGCTTCGCCATGTTGGCCACTCCTGACCTCAAGTGATCCACTGGCCTGGGCCTGCTAAAGTGCTGGAATGACAGGCATGAGCCACCACAGTGCCCAGTCCCAAGACTCTTTTAATGAATCATTTAATTAGGTGAAGGGGTTGCAAAAAGCCTCTGTATCTTTTTTTTTTTTTTAATGCTTTACTAAGATTATGCCATAGAACAAAGCTCACATGAAAGAGAGTGTGAGCTCACTAAAGGCACTAGAGCCAGAGACTTGGACATGCTACCGATTTTAACATGGGAGGAAAGAAAGGAGCTCAGGAATTTTAAAAGGAACACACACACACACACACACACACAAACACATATACACACACACAAATATATATTTTTTCTCTCCTACATTTGGTATAAGTGATAGATGGTAAGGAAAAAGAAATATTCCCCCATCTTTAAGTGGAAGAAATATTGTGTCACTCATTTCTGATCAACAGTGACCTAAAGAGACTACTTATAAAATTATTGGGCTAATATGACCTCTGAAGATTCAACAGTCACAGCACTGTCCCGCTACCATCTCCACCAAAATAAAAAAAGATAAATTTATATTCTATGTTAGGATGAGTAATGGTCCCCCAAAGATAGCCACATCCTATTCCCTGAACCTGTCAAAGTTATTTTATAGGGCCAAAGGGAATATGCGGATGTGACTAAATTAAGGATTTTGAGATAGGGAGATTTCCCTGATTATCTGGATGGGGCGTGAATATAATCCCAAGTGTCTGCAGAAGAAAGCAGCAGAGGCAGCGTTAAGGACAGCAGCAGTCAAGGCAATGCGAAGATGGAAACAAGATGCTAAACTGCAGCCTTTGAAGATGGAGGAAGAGGCCAGGAGCCAAGGAATGCAAAGAATGAAGCTCTAGAAGCTGGAAAAGGAAAGGAAAAGAATTTTCCCCTCGAGTCTCCTGAGAATGCAAGCCTCTGCCGAAACCTTGATTTTGGCCCAGTGAAACTGACTTCATTCTTTTGACCTTCCAGTACTGAAGGAGAATAGATGTGTGTTGTTTTAAGCCACTGAGTTTGTGGTAATTTGTTATATATGCCAGAGAAAACTAATCCACATACATTAAAATTGAAAAATAACTTTTGTCCTGAAAATCACCTTAAAGTGAGTGAAAATTCAAAAAGCATCCTAAGAGAAAACACTCACAATATATCTAGATGACAAAAGACACATATCTAAAATATGCAAAGAATTCTTATGAAATAATACAAAGACAAACCACCAATAATAAAGTGAACAAAAACAAAGGTATTTCAAGAATGACTCTTAAATATATAAAAGAGGTTCAACATCATTATTCATCACAGACATGAAAAGTAAAACCACAGTAAATTTAATTTTACACCCATCATATTTGTTGGTATATAGAACAACTAGAATTCACCCACCCTGCTGGGGAGAATGTATGTTGTTACAACCACTTTTGAGTGTAGCTTGATTCTATTTAGGAAAGCTGAACAAGCACACACCATATTTAACCTAAAAATTTAACTCCCAGGTATATATCTTAGAGAAATACTTGTATATGTGCACTAGAAGCCACATATAGTTTTACTCATATTGTTAATAATATTCAAAAAAGCACTGAAAACAGTCTAAAAGCGATCAATACTACAAAGGATCAATGTTCTAGGACCTTCATACAATGCATTAACATATAGTTGGAAAATGAACTATAATTATACATATCAACATGGTTGAATCTCAAAAACATAGCTGAATGAAAAAAGAAAGTCATAGAAGACACACAGTATGATTCTAATGTGTTCAAAAATAGAAAAAAGTAAGCATAGATGTGTACAGATATATTTAATTCTATTTTTAAGAGATCCATCCTATGGAAAAAAGCTAGGGAATGATTTTCTTAAAACCCATGCTACAGGTTAACTCTATAGGGAAGAGAGAAGTATGGGATCAGGGTAGAGCACTCAGGAAAATGCAGTCACTGATAATGTTTTATTTCTTAAGTTGAACAGAACACTCTGAAAGCAATAAGAGGAAAATGCATCAAGTTGGCTAGCGTTTGCTGAAGACACACTGAATTACTTTCTAGAATACCTGAGTGGTCCCTTCCTACTCCCAGGAAACATGCTGAAATACAGATTCCTGAGCCCCAACTCTAATCCACTGAATTAGATTCTCTGGGGCTGGTATTCAAGAATGACGTAGGTCATGTCAACATACATTCAATTATGACTCTATAGGGGTCTATAAGTCTTAGGAGGGAAGGGATATATATGTCTCTTTCAGTGTTAAATTTGTGGCTCATATGCATCAATGTTTGCTATTCTTTAAATTGTACCAATATTATATATACTCTCATTTGCATAATATGCATAATTCAAAGTTTTTATCTAAAGCATTTAATGATGCAACTCACTAGAAGTGTTCTAATAGGAAATCAGATGCCATTTCCAAGATCTTACCTTTTAAATGTTATTATCAATTGTTCATAGAGCTATGGGTCTTATAACTTACTGCATGTAAGATCACATACAATATGCATACATTGAGTATCATTTACAATATATTAATTCAAACAGATTTAAAGGATTTACCATGTTGGCGAATAAAAATTTCAATGTATTTAAATAGGTGACTTTGAAAATATGCATTCTTTATTATCTTTAGACATTTAATGCCTTTAAATATTTAATGCCTTGTGATAATAAGCTGTTTATTTTTCCAATATTTTGCCCTTTAATCCAAGCCAAATTTTAAAATTCCTCAAAACAAGATTAAAAGTTGCACATTCCAACACTGAAAAAAATTTCAGAAGAAACCCTGATAAGATTTAGAATTTAAACTGTTCTTTATTTTTTTCTCAGTATACAGTCACTAGCTACTTACTGTTTTTCTGAGAAATAGTTCTTAAGATGAGTTGCAGCTGTGCTAATGTGGTCATTTAGATTAATAAAACCCCTGAGGGATGACTAGATTCAGAGACAGATTTAACAACTGAAGAGTGTAGGAATTTATATCCAACTAAATAGTTGCACCTTTAGGAAGAAAAACAAAGTGGTCTCTCTCTCCAAGTTTCTAGAATTTCCTACTGATTGGGGTTTTGCAGTGTGCAGGAAAGGAGGAGCTGAAGTTGTAGGAATGTACAAAAGCTAACTCTCCATAAAATTAACTGCCAGGATGCCAGCTATCAGGCAGTAGAGATTTTCCACAGAAAACACCCTGAAAGAAATAAAAGGAAAATGCATGGAGTTGGCTAGAGTTTAATGAAAACAATGAGAATTTCTTCACGGAACAACTGAGGAATCTCTTCCTGGTTGTCTTTTCCTATCCAGTCTCCTAGGAAACATGTTGAAAATGCAGATTACTGAGTCCCCACTCTGATCCACTGTATCAGATAATCTAGGGTAGTATCCAAAAAATGATCTAGGTCATGTCAACATATATTCAAATAGAAGACTCTACAAGGAAAGATAAGCCTTAAGAGAATGGGGATGTATCTACCTCTTTTGGTATTAAATCCAGAGCCAAAATGCACCAGGATGGTCACAGGGCTGTTTACAATCTATGACTTTCTGACCAATCACGTCAATGCCATGCTGGTAAAAAATATTCTAAATGTTACCATCTCATTTACATCCTGAATGCCAACACAGTAGGTGGCAGCCATGATTAAAAAAGTATTCAATAAATACATTTTTTAAAAATCAGAAAAATAACCTTTAAAAAGATACCATATATGAAATACTGTTTTGGTATAAAATCTAAAACCCATTACTCCTTTGAAAAGTGCATTTTTAAATAAATAACACCAATTTGCCCAAAATCCAAAACTCAATTTACTTTCTTATTCTTTCAGTCCTCCTTCTGAAAGTACTGGAAAACTTGAGGAAATAGAAAAAAAAAAAAATGGTTTTTGAAACCAGATTTGCTGTTCAGAAAATAACAGCAACGCCGCCGAGATGTGGAAATGGGAACCCAGACGGGAAGAAAGAGTATGATTGGACTCTGTATTTCTAGAAACTAGGATTTATGAGGCAGAAACAGAGAAGAAAAGGGATAAATTGAGGCCAGTGGTTCTTCCTTTTGCCTGGCTACGTTAGACTCACCTGGGGAGCTCTTTAAGAAACACCAGCATCTGACCCTACCCCAGATTTAACTGATCTTGGATGGAACCCTGCAATCAATCATATTAAAAAGCTTCAAAGATTTTAATGTGCAGAAAAGGTTGAAAACCAGTTGTAGACAAATTAAAAATTCAGTTGTGCTCTACCCTAAAAATACATTACAAAATCCCATGGAGATTTTGAAGAGTTCAAATGCTAGACTGGTCTCTAGATCTGTTGAATTAATCTCCAGGGTAAAACCTGGGAATGGTCATGTCAGCTTAAGCTGTAAAAGCAAAATATTATAGACAGAGTGGCTTGAAACACAGAAATGTATTGTCTCACAGTTCTGGAGACTTGAAATCCAAGATCTAGGTGGCAGCATGGATGATGTCTAATGAGGGCTTACTCCTTGGATTACAGACAGATACCTTCTCACTGTGTCCTCACATGTAAGGACACGGGAAAGAGAGTTCAAGCTCTCTGGTATCTCTTCTTATAAACACACTAATACCATTACAAGGGCCGATTCTCTTGACCTCATCTAAACCTAACTGCCTCCCAAAGGCCCCTTCACCAAATACCGTTACATAGGATTAGAACTTCAACATATTAAATTGGGTTGCGGGGAAAAGGACACAATTCAGCCCTCAGCAGTGCACTGTAAAAGTTTTAGGAAGATTTTGGTGCCTATTCAAGACTCATGCATACAGATTCATAATTCTGAGATTATTTAAGAAGAAAATAGATAAATTTCATCTCTACACCTCCACATTCACACCCTTAAACTGTTCCCTCGTCCTGTCTAAAATACTTCTAGTGGAAAAGTGTCATAAATTATAACACACTTTCTGACCATTTGCAAATTTTTATGAGGGGCAATCCAGATTTGCTGTTTAAGGATGTAAGCATTGCAATCAGATGGTTCTAGGTGCAAACCTCTCATTACAGTGTTCATACTTGAAACCCTGGGACACAACTCCCTTTACAAGTAGATGTACCACTCAGACATCAAGAATTCTTACTTCCATCTTTCCCACTGAACTCAGAGGCTCAGAATCCTTCTTACCATGGTATTCCACCTCAAACCAGAACAATATTCAAAACAAAAACTATTTTCCATTCCTACTTTAAAAACTCCTGTTTTGTGCCATAAAGCCCATCAACACAATTAATTCTTTCTTAAGACAAAGTTCTGGTATACTAAAAACAAAAACTACCCTAACAATTAAAATAATGGAGGATACTGAATGATTAGTGTTACGTAAGTCAGAGAAAACAATCTGAGGTTTGCTAACACATGTGGCAGGGATAGAACAAAATAGAAAAAAAAGAGATTAAAATATGATTTCCAAGAAGACTTGGAGATAGATGTATTAATAAATTCAGAAAGCAAGAAGATGCAATTTCCCAAAGTCATTATTGGCAGAGAATGTCATTCCGAGTTTCCTGAAAGCCCATAAAGAACAGTTCTGCCATGGGAATATCTATTTTGTCTGCTTTCATTCTGCACACTGACCTTTAACTTCAGAACTAAAGTGTTATTTACAATTATAGCACTGTTAAACTGTGTAAATAATTTACAGTTTTCATTTCCTAAAGAACTTACTATTTCCCTATTCCTCCAACATAATATTTCCTTTCAAATGGCATCAATAATAAATGTTGTGCCTAAAAATTTATTATGTTATTCTACACATTATTTACAGACATATAAAGACACCTATGTTTACTAAAAGGGAGATTCCGGTGCTTTTAGACTGAAATAGTTCCTAAATAATTATTATCAACAACATAGGATTTGAATTAATGTATTAAATTCAAAGTAGCCAGTTTCTATGCTGAATAAGTGTATATCTTAGGAAAGTAACTGTAAGGCAGTTTGAAAGACTGATTAGAGAGTGGGAGGCTAGAAAGAGAAGTCCCTTAGGGACTGTGACAACCATCTGAGTGGGGAATGACTAGATGGACTACAACTGAAAGCATAGGGAGGAGTTGACAGACATGAAACTGGCAGAATATTACAACATAATAAAAGTAAGCAATGAAGTTCAGAAGGCAGGCAAAAGTGGATCTTGGCTGTTTCACCCAAGTAACTAGAAGGGTAGCTCATTATTATGGTGGCTAGGAAAATTTGAAAAATACAAGTCATTCCATGTTAAAGAACGGCTTAGAGGTATTTAAAGGTTAAATATGAACAAATATATCTTGGAATCTGCAAAAACATAAAAAATAATCATGGTACATGATCATGTGATTTCTGTTCAGCATCCCTGACTCTTTATACCTGATGTTTAATAATTCTCAGGCAACTATCACTGGGTTCTGAAATGCAGAGAAGAGGCAGAGACCTCCAAGGATTTGGCCTTCCCCTCCCAGTTCAGTGTGGAATTGTAAGAACTCGCATAATTAGACCACATTAATGACACACTTAGTGACTAAGTGGCAGCCTCACAGTGTGCAAAATATGCTACTTAGTAAGCTCTCCTCTAGAATTATTTAACAGAATAACTCCTGCCAGAAAAGATGTCTGAAACTTTGAGAGGATGCTTAGTGGCTCTTCCATCCTTTGTGTAGAGAAGTCCTACAAAACCCAATTACAGTGCTTGCCAATCCACTACTAACATGCAGTGAACAAACAATTCTTAAGTACTTCATTTTAATTTCTCTCAACAGAAGTTAGGTTAAAAGTCATAGTAACAACAGTGAAATAATTCTCTTACGCCTGGCATGCTTGAAGCTCTGTATAGAGAGGACTACAGATAAGCTGTGTATGGAAGGGGAAACCTGCAAGACCAGGCAGCCGTTGCTGTCAGTGTAATTTCAATCACCTCTTGCATGTTTTTATAACCATGATTAGCAAGAATTTACTAAATTTCTAATGCCATGCCAGACGTTTATCCTTATCATCTTATTTAATGTTTACAATCAGTCTTATAGATCCCACATTATTGGGCCAATTTCGCAGATTACAGAATGAGATTCAGAGAGATTAAATAAGTTGCTCAAGATCACAGGCTAGTATAGACCACAATCACTGGTCATTCTAATTTTAAGACAAAAGACTAATGATAATCAGCAACACACACAAATGTGAAACATATAATATGCAAAATGCTATTAAAAAGAAAGCATAATTCTGAGACAGTTCAGAGTATGAAAGACTCAGAAATCAATTGCAAATGGAAAACTAAATGCCATAATGAATTTATGTATAGAAATCAATCCTAATAGAACAATGTTGCTATTTTAAAACCTAAACAATGCGATTTAACTTGCTTAAACATAAGGGACAAAATCACAAATCTGGCTACAAAAATAAATCGTGCTATCAATTTTATAAGTGTTTCAAGAAATGTTCTTATCCACTGACCAACTCTTTACTGTCTAAATAGCTCAATCAGAATAACATAGATATCTTTAAAATATATTTAATATGTAGATATCTTTAGAATATCAGAATAATGTAGATATCTTTAAAATGTATTCAGAATCTAGTAAAAGATAACAGCAGATGTATATTCAATGTTTTTAATAGTGTATCACATACAAGAATAAAATAAAGATTTTTTAAATCCTCCTCTAAGCAAGCATAGTAAATTCATTATAATAAAACATTTAATGTGAAAACATCTAGGCTATGAGTTAACAGAAAGAATACTAGGCAGGAATATAGAAAATCATTTCTACACTATCTTTATTAATACAAATCATTTCAGAAATAAAGATCCCTAGATATACAAACAAAAAATAGGATCATCATTATTCCTTTTATTTTATTTTTTCCTTAAAGGATCTCGTTCAGACATTTCACATACTTAGAATCTGTCATTCTAACAAAGTCTATTTGCCTTTCCTCAAATCAGAAAATTAAAAAAAATAGTAACAACCAATAACTCAGAATTCATGTTTAACAGGAGTCTTCTTTCACTCCCAATTAGATTAAAAAAAGATTTAAAAAATGAGTGTACCTATTAAAATAACATTTAAGTATTACAACAATCAGGAAAAAAGCTTTGGAAGGCACATTTAACAAGGCTTACCCACCTGACCAGGACAAAACAAAGAAGTCTCAAAAAACGAATGAAATACGTGCTTATTTCTGAAAATTGTGAATTCAACTCTGGAGTTCAAATGACAATTTATTTTTTTACATGCATAACTATAAAATCAGAAGCACAAACTGAGATCTCATTTATCTTTCAAACAAAAATTGATGATGGGAAAAGACAAGTCCTGTTAGTAACTGGGACAGGTGGTGATGGCTAAGAAGAAAGAAAATAAAACATTTATCCTAAAATTCAAACTTCATCTCTCACACACAAAGTCACAATTATAGAGTAATATTTATTAACAGATTAAGTGATTTTTACATTCACATTAGATTTTTCTAGAACAGCAACTACAGAAAAACAGAGCCATTAACACACGAAGCGGCAAAATTGCCTTTTATATGAGACATTTTAAAATAATACACTAACCCAGGAGGCGGAGGTTGCGGTGAGCAGAGATCGCGCCATCGCACTACAGCCTGGGTAACAACAGCGAAACTCCGTCTCAAAAAAAAAAAAAAAATAGACTAGTCACAATTTAACTTTTAAATAACTTCCTTAGGAGTTCACTGAAAATTTTTAAAAGCATTTGCATTCAATGTATTACTCATGGCCATTCATTATATCACATTATAATCACTTAATTACAACTTAGCACTTCCTGTTAGATGGTCCACCGACTGTCACCTATTTATTCATCCACTTCCTCACCTCATTGAAACATAGAATTGTTGCTTTGCATTCAGCAAGAACTCTTAATTATTAGAACCTTTGTTTATATGCTTCATAATATTTGGATTTTTAAAAAATGATTTGCTCATATGAAAAAAATAGTTTCATTTACAGATTGTAGCTGTCAGGGCTAAGTGTTTGTGCTCCATAGAAGCATCCTGTTGCTTTGCTTGACTTCCAAGTGTCTGGCTGTCAGGAATTGGAATGGGAACAATTTCCATGTTGCATAACGCAGTTCAGTGTACTGGACAAAGGGTGGGGCCTCAGGACTCCAGTGAGTATTTGATAGATCTCTAGGGAACATGCTTTTCAAGAGTCCGAAGAGAGAAAATATGGGCCAGGGGGTCAGGTTTTAACCTGCTGACTTAATTCACTGGCTCTTCACACTAGACAACGGGCTCTGCACCACTTTCATTGAAACTTGGTTTCTTATTGATCCAAAATCCCCACAAGGGAGATCTAGGATGAGTAATATTTTTGGCACAAGATGGTGTTATTTATAACGCTTCCCTGTTCTGGAATATTCTTTTAGATATAGTTTCTCAAGTTCCAAGAAGTAGGAACTGTTTGTCCTATCTTCTTTCCCCATTTCATCTATCTCCAGGACCTTCAACTTTTATATTTCCTGTTTTATTCAGGACATACTACCATTTTAAATTTTTTAAGTAAAAGTACCGGCCAGGCACAGTGGCTCCCACCTGTAATCCCAGCACTTTGGAGGCCAAGGTAGGCAGATCACAAGGTCAGGAGTTCAAGACCAGCCTGGCCAGCATGGTGAAATCCCATCTCTACTAAAAACACAAAAAAATTCGCCAGGCATGGTGGCACGTGTCTGTAGTCCCAGCTACTCAGGAGGCTGAGGCAGGAGAACTACTTGAACCTGGCAGACGGAGGCTGCAGTGAACCAAGATCACGTCACAGCACTCCAGCCTGGGCAACAGAGTGAGACTCCATCTCAAAAAGTAATAAATAAATAATAATATAATATAAAAATAAACAAAAGTACCTAGAGATTAACATTCTAGAACACATAAGTACTTAGCTTGAGGAGTTGGTAGACAGTTTATTTACTATCAGAGCTGTAGGCATGTATAGTCTGACAACTTAATATGAGCCAATATAAGGGCTACTTTGTTCTTGGAATATATAGTCTACAAAAATGAAAAATGGCATACTATTAAAGAGAAGAAATTGTTAAGCAACTTCCAATTTCATCAACTTTTATCCTCAGAAAGGGAGATTTGATGAACTTAGACCTGGAATTTAATGAACTATATGTAACTACACATTTTTAAAAAATTGAAAATAAATGGGGTATCATGAACCTTAAAACACAGAAATTATACACAATGGCTAAGCCTCTAATTTCATTTTTAGAATTCCATATTCTCATATGTAACTAATTGCTTCTTAATTCATAATACTGAGATTTGCTAGGGGTATAAATAGAGTGTAACATTTTATCAGTTCATCATGTGGTGAGAATGTTTATCCTACAATAACTGTTTTTCTCTCTATAAGATATGATTTGATGGTAACTAGTTGGATATGTCTAGAAAGCTTTGTATAAATAAAGACCAGAACTTCTTCGCACATGAGAAACTAATGTCTGTACCCATATGTCTCATTTTATTCAATCGCAGATCAGCAATTTATAGCCCTGCACTCAGTCTTCAAGGAGAATGAAAATTTGCATACTGTACAATTCTGGTCATAGAAATTAGTGTGGGCTTAGAAGCCCATCCAAAACCAGATTGGCTTTGAGAGGAATCATGATTCAGCTCATGGTAAAACATCTTACCATCATAACCAACCAGAAAAAAATCTTACTTAATATATATTTCTTAAGCCTACAGAATGACAGTCATCACAGAAAAGATAATTATGATAAAAATTAGTCAAGCAATGGGGAAAAAATAACATACTCAATATCAAAGTTATAGATATAAAAAGCAAGATCTGAAAAAAAATTCCAATATCGATTTACTAAGTGGCAGTGAACCTTGTTAAGTGAATATATTGCTTTCTAAGTACATATAACCCTCATTTTGAAGGAGATATATTAAATTTGTGGATCTCTTGAAATACCATTTAAATTATCACAGGCGTACTTTGTTGAATTATTATGCAATTATATTTGTGTGTGTTCAATATAATGCTAATAATGGCAATAAGATTTCCCATCATTTCGATGATACATGGCACTTTTTCTTTGGAAAAATAGTCACTCTGAGAACAGAGCCATCTAGTGGCAAGTGCAGAATGATGATTACAACATAAAAACTGTGAGTCTAACAGTATCATTAGTAAATATTATCATTAACAACCTAAACTAAGAGGGACAAATTTTAATGATTCTGCTTTTCAGATAAAGAAATAAATTAAGTGAAAAATCCAACTATAAAGTAGGTATACATTCTTTATACCTTATGGTCTTCATTTTGTAAAAGCCTAAAATAAGAACTACACACACATGCACACACGTATACATACAAACACAAAGACACGCATGCAAAACGAAGTAACTATGCCAAAATACAAAAAGTTCCCAGGCCTTGGAAGTGGAATTAAGTATGTTTTGTCCCCTTCTTGACGCTTTTCTGTATTTTCCGCAGCAGGTACATACTACTTTTGTAAATAGAGAATGTATTATTTAAAAATATATTAGGAGAGTACTGAAAGAAATATGAAAAAAAAGAGTAGATTCAGTAATCTTTCAGAAAATATACTTTGCATTTCTAACTATATATCTTTGTAGATCTAGAGACTGTTTGCTATGATGTAAACAAAATAATACCTTTTGACATATTTACCATAGGCTTTGATGATTCTTCATCTAGGAATAAATCACATGCTTAGATATTAGGCATATAGCATTAAGATTTGAGCAACAAATAACAAGTATAACATAATTATGTAAAGTTTGAAAAATACAAATTATTTATCAAGATACTTAATATTGAAAAAAACGCAGTGAGGTAGAAAAAGAAAATTACTTTCATTTTATAGATAAAGAAATGGAGATTTACACACATCACATGTTTATCTCCAGCTCTGTCAATGATGGGGTAATAGTCTTCTGACTCCTAGTCTATTGCTTTCCATACTATAACAATTTTGATACCTGGAACTTAAAATATCTGTAAGTTATTTTCATGTTTATTTTCAAAAAGTCTTATTGGTGGCAATCGCTACTCTCATTATTCCTCTCATTACATAGACACAGGTGATATACTATAACTGAGGTAATTTATCATGGGCATAATCAAGAGTATAGATTTGCCAGGTGCAGTGGCTCATGCCTGTAATCCCAGCAATTTGGGAGGCCGAGACAAGAGGAGTGCTTGAGGCCTGGAGTTTGAGACCAGCCTGGGCAACATCGGGATATCTCATCTCTACGAAAAATAAAAAGTTAGCCTGGCATGATGTATGCACCTGTGGCTCCAGCTACTCAGGAAGCTGAAGTAGGAGGATCCCTTTAGCCTGGAAGTTCAAGGCTACAGTGAGCTATGATCTTGCCACTATACTCCAGCCTAGGTGACAGAATGAGATGCTCTCACACACACACACACACACACACACAAAAGTATAGATTTTACTTTGTTAAAGTATGTTGATATTTTACAAGAGGTTTTAACTAAATGAATACCAAATTGCATTAAAGCTTGAAGTAAATGTTTAGAGAAATGAAGAATAAAAGGAAACTTTAGACAATGAAAATAACACTTTTTAAACTCAAACTAAAATTTAAATTAGAGCAAACAAATCAGAATAATACATATGGCAACTCTGAGGAGAAAAATACAATTATTAAAAGGGGCTTATTACTGACCCTAATCTTCACAAACAACCAAAAGGTAGTTCAATTTTTTTTTTTTAGATGGAGTCTTTCTCTGTTGTCCAAGCTGGAGTACAGTAGTGCAATCTCAGCTCACTGAAACCTCTGCCTCCCAAGTTCAAGCAACTCTCCTGCCTTCTGAGTAGCTGAGACTACAGGTGCATGCCACCAGGCCCAGCTGATTTTCATATTTTTAGTAGAGGCAGCGTTTTGCCATATTGGCCAGGCTGGCCTTGAACTCCTGACTTCAAGTGATCTGCCCAGCTCAGCCTCCCAAAGTGCTGGGATTACAGGCATGAGCCATTGCGCCTGGCCTCTAGCTGTTCAATGTTTAATCTTCCTGATATTCAAAATTGATTTGGAAATTCTGGGGTTAATTACTTGTCAGTGATAAGAACACTTTTCTCATATTTTCAACCTAAAATTAAAAGTTAGATGTGTGATCCAAGATTAGTAATAACTCTGGTGGTGCCAACTCTAGCTACATCTGAGTAGCACCCAAAGCAGAGACATGCAGCGGGGAGGTGGCCAAAAAAAGTGCTTCGTCGCTTTGTCTCTTTTCCTTCCTTTAGTATGCCTTCATTCCCATTCTAACTGATATTTTTAAAAGTCTTCTAACACTATTTATATTCTGATGCATTGCAGATAGATAATAATATGCCATTTTGGGGAAAAGACAGGCTATTATAAATGGGTACATTGGCATTTTACTGATAACTATTTCTTATGTACTTGGTAAACCAACTGGAAAAAGTTCATTACAATTTTCTGTAAGAGTATTTTAATACATTTTCAAGAAAACAATAATCGATAATAATAATCATCACCATCATCCCTTTTAGTTACTGGGTTGAACCCAAAACTTAATATACATTATTTAGAGAAAGAAGTAGACAAATGATTATCTAGTTTTTCCAGATAAATCTATAGTTCTGTATTATATCTTTATTGAAAATTAACTAAGAAGAAAAAGATAGAAGCAAATGTGCTATATATATTACTGCTTCCAAAATTTCAAATATTCACATAGCAATTACCTTGGTGGTTCTACCACGTTATGGACCAACCACCTATATTATTGTACACTTAGTGTTCTTCTGTAAGTAAAATTCTGTTTCCAGGGGGATTTATTTTTTAAAACTCTATATCATGACTTAAATGGAAATTCAGTAATACTTTATATAAGTACAAAGTGGCCATAAAACTAAAGTCAAGGAAAGATAATGCCATCTCTCAATTCTCACAAGATCCTCTTTTTTTTTCCTGACAAACACTCGTAGCCTGAGGCCTGTTCTCTGTTACAAAGTTGATCAGTGAGGGTTGGAGGGACATGAAAGCATCCTAGCTCCAAGTTGAGATCTGCTCCCCTTATCTAATTCAGAAATATTAGAGTAGAAATGAAAAGCAAATAATTTAGTAAACAATATTATCTACCAGCATATCTGCTTGTATCTAAAATAATCTTCTATACCATCACTGATATGGACTCTATATTTCAAAAAATACTGTAGTCTATTATACTAGATATGAATTACTCAAGTAAAAAGTTATATTTTATCAAGAATGATGGTGGTTAAGCTAAACACAGAATGGCATTCATCCATGATCTGAATGACTGAGGGAAGGTAGTGTTTGCTTATGTGAATGGCAGTAGTGAGCCATGGAAAGAGGGGAGCAGGGGCATGGAAGCTACAGAACTCCTCTGAGATCGCCAAGTCCCACTTCCCTACTTAAACTGATGAACCACACAGGCTTTAAAATAATCAGGCTGAAGCCATCTTTTCAGATGTAAACATTTTAAGGAAGAATTGCTAATAATCTTGAGAAGACTACTAAGTTTATTTTCCATAATTAAAACGTAGTATTGTCTTGTTCAAACTAATCAGTTGGAATTCCACCCTGCCATTACCATATACTACTTTCATATTATTCCAAAAGTTTAAAGTTTTGATTTATCTGGATTTTAATTATTTTTGTATTGCATTCTTTATATAAACTATATATGAGATGCTTCAGAAAAGCACATATATCTTTCTTGATACCATCCTATTTCTCCAATTATTCATTTCCTAATGATATTGTGCTTTTAATAAATTACAGTATATGCTTTCAGCCAATGAATTGCCATTATTGTTGATTATTCACTTGAAGGTTAGTTATTAAAACAAGTAATATGAAAGAAGAAAATTACTAAAATGAAGTAATGAATAAATGTGTGAAAACTCTTTCTTGTCCATCAACTCCATCCCCATCTTTCTGATTCACAGGAGGCAGGAAGGCTGTAAACTACATTTTTCTTAATCCTTAGCCAGCTGGCTTCTTGTCAGGTCCTGCCAACGGGAGGCAATGATTAGAGATTTGAAGGTGATAGGAAGTATAGGTAATTTTTTTTCTGCTGAGGCAACAGCAGCAGAGGGCTACTGAGAACCACTGTAGGTAACTATGGTATCCAGCTTGGTAGTTTCACAGATATTAGTAGTACTGGCTCCTAGAAGGCTGCTGTGCCACAATGGCACAATGCTGTTGTGAGATCGCAGCAGAAGCACCAGCCTCTCCTGCAATTCAGCATCAAACACAATTTCCTGGCCTCCAGCCTTGGGTGGTAACAGCATTCTGATATTTGGATAACAGCCTTTTCTCTCTTTTGTGCCTCCTTCTGTTATTGTAATTGATTGCTTTCATTCAATATCTTACTGCTTATATTAGAGTAGGTTCTGATTTTCTGACTGGGCACTACAAATACACAATAAAACCAATATAAATCATAAGTATATTATCTTCTTATCATTAATGGTACTAAATTGAAAATTTTTAAGTATATATTTCAGATTAATGTTATGAAACCTTTGAATCTATATGTATGAATGTATATACACTAAAATATGAAGAACATGTTATACAATGTAAAACAATCTCTTGATGGTCAAATTATACGTTATTTTTTCTTCATATCTTACTAGTAACAAACACACTAAAAGTTATATGTAAATTTAAAAAGATAGAAATTATGCTAGCAACTTCAAAAATGTCTTTAAAATTTTTACTTTATACAAATAACATATAGTTATTTATATATTTTATACTTATTTAATATATTTTCTGACTTTGCTTTCCATAAGGATGATTTTCTGTTTGTAACAAGGTGTAGTAGAAGGCCCACGGGGTTTGGAGTTGGAAAGATTTCACAACTATTCTAGTCATAATTGTAAAATGTCAATAAAAGTCTATCTTCCAGGATGGTTCAAGAAATTACAGATATTAAAAAGTATTTATAAAAATGTCTTATATTTTCCACCCATTCTTTCCTTTTATTTAAATGCAGCTTGATATATACTCAACATACAAAATTACAAATAACAGATGTGTATTGTACAAATATTTAGAAGTACAATGAAACACTAAACTGGGAAGGAAAAGTCACCCATAATTTCTCCATCTCATAAGAAAGCACTGTTAACATCTGACGTATTTCCATCACCCTTATATCTAGGCACTTTTATTTATATATTTTTATACCCTTACATATTCTTTTTGTATAAATTCAAATTTTTTCCCTTCTTAAGGTTTTACCATAAGCATTTTTTAATCACTGTGAGCCATAGCAAACACCATGTTAATGACTATATAATGTAGTGTAGACAACAGTCTAATGGCCTCAAAGGCTATATGCATGGACAGTATCCTAATGTCTGTCTTTGCTTTTTACTGGCATAGCTCCGTTTCTGAATCTTAGGAAGGACAGCTTGTCTTTCTACCTACTGTCAGACAAGTAGAGCAAAACTGACAGTAGGGAAAGCCCTACTGTCTCTGGGAAAGCCCCTAAGTTTTGCTCTACCTGTCTGAGAGTAAATAAGAAGACAAGAATGGGATTCTTTCCAGTTTTATCTGCTTATAGTAAGTGAAACTCCTCCCAGACAGGCAGTAGGTTGAATGTCACCACAGTGTTCTGCATGTATCTTTTCCCGTGTTTCTAAGGGCACGTTAGTAAGAAGGTGGAAGAGAACTACTGACCAGATGCTATTTCTAAACTTAATCCAGCACACTCTTAAACATACACAAAAAGATTTGCCTCACATTATATATTCATCCCAAATCTTTTTGGAAAGTTTAATATTTATATACCTCAATAAAACTCAGGATAAGTAAAAGGACCGTTCTTGAAAAAACAAAGGAAATAGTGGCAACTAATGAACTAGATAGAAATGGGAATTGTAGAGGCTCATATGAGGCAATCAATAGCGGGACTTCCAGAAAACATATTAACAACCTTGAGGCAAAGCTAAAAGGCACCAAGCACTGTTCTTTGTACTTTTGCAATAAACAGGACAGCTGCTTTATCAATAATAAATACATCCATGTGAAGATGAACATATACAAAATAATGAAAATTCACTAGTATATAAAATGATTCAAATTTCCGAAATCCAGAAGAAAAAAATCTGGAAATATTTTTGAAGAAAAAAATGTCAATGATCCTATCTCCCAGTTAGTAAAGTTAGTATCTAAAGGAATCACTAAAATAATCACATTATCTAACTATATAAACAACATTGTTAAAACTCACTGAGAAGACAGGCTCAAAATGCAGCAATTTTAGGGAAATAAAATAACCCTTCTAAATGGCAATCTATGTGACATGTTTATTAATTTAATCAGGGCATAGTTCAGAAGTTCTTTTTAAAAACATTTTTACAGCATTGCCATAAACCAACTATGACATATTTAATTATGTTACAAGTTATTTTTTAACAGATATAATAACTCAGATAAGAAAATGTTCTACTTTCAACCTACCAAAAGTAGATTAACCCTTACTTTGAATAGAGACATTATACCCTTTTCTATTCTAGTTTCATTAAAACTTAAGGAAATCTGTATTCTATTTTGGGTCAACCACTAACATTATATAATAATTTATATATAAAATGTGTGTATATAGAATTCCAGTTAAAATATTTTGTATAAGGATAAATAAAACACGAATGAATTAAGTTGTACATATATGCAAACATTTTTATATGTGTTATATGCATGTATATGAAGAAATTTTACTTCATATGCGCCTTGTTTTATCCATAAGCCAAATACTACAAGTATAATACTATTGGGATTCCTACAAAAATCTAAGCCACCCATATAAATTTAGCATCTCAGTATAGCAATGTTAATATGAAAAGCAAAACTAAATGAAAAAATAGAAAATTTAGAATAGAATAATGTAGAACAAATAAAATAATAATAGAGTAAAGAGCAAACTTTCCCTGATAAGAATTAGAAAATAGAATATTTTCCTGTTGTATATTCCACCTTAGAAAGGAATTTCTTCACCACTCAATGTCTTTTCTCAGATTTTGACTGAAATTTTCTTGTTATGTGAATTGTCAGGTTTTGTTTGTTTTATGAGGTTTTGGTTTTTGTTGGAAATAGATGCATTTCTGATAATGAAGTGATTGCTTTGACTGTATAAAATGGGATTAAAGAGATTTCCTGGAAGGAGGCTTTAGTATACCTCAACCAAGGAAGAGAAAGCAAAAACTAAGGCTATTTGAAAAAAGCATCTCCATGTTTAGGCTAAGAGAGAACAGTTATTCTCAGAATGGTCCCCAGCTGGCAAACTCATCCAAAAGCATAAGCCCTCTGTTTGATTCCTGTTGCTAAGTCCATAACTTTCATTCTTTTTACCTGTCATTAAGTACTATTTTGTAAAGGTGCAAGGGAACTACAAGGGATTATTAAACTTCTAATAAACTGAAATAACCGAATCACTAGTTGCACCCCCATGCAATGCTTGGGAACTCTACCCATGGACACACATAAACATAATTGTATTTCCAGCAAATTTTTTTGTTGTTAATTCTTTATTACAGCATTAATATCGCTAGAATATTGTACAAAGTTGGTCATGTTTTTAATTACTGCAATGCTGGCCTGTTATTGTAAGTTGGTTTTGCTTTGGAGCTATCGATTTAGGTTATGGGAGGTTTGGTTCATGCTGCAATTCAGAGGGATGCATATTTTCATCAATACTGGAGCAAATAATTTCCTAAGAAATCAACTTTATGGTTTGAATGTGAAATACTAATACTTATTTTATTAAATTCTCCCCAAATTTGTTTGTATAGTATCTCTTTGGTGGTATAATGTATTACATAAGCAAACTAACTCCCAGGGAACATATTACAAAATTCAGCATTTTAAAATTCTACCTGCTTAGTATTTTAGCAAAGTTAAGCTGTATGACTTATTCTTGTCACTCAGGAAACTTATTTAAAGCAAAACATAGTAAATGCCTCCAATTCTCTCTAAAGACTCTAAAATATGTACTCTCTCTCCTCATTGAAGGAATGCTGCTACAGACGATGATCCCTTCACGAGGGAACCTACAGGTCATCGAGATGTCCTGGATATAAATATTTAAATATTAAATATTTATTGTCCGTTCATTTTTAGCGCTCCCATAAATTTTAAGATTTTCTTCATGTATTTCTTTTACCAAGGAAAAATGCCATATATTGTGATCAAATGCCAGTTTATCATTAAGATGTTACATTGATAGAAATGTTCCAGGGATAAACACTTCGATGGAGGAAAGCTTTAGATACATCACACAGTAACAGTCCCTAAAATCTGTTCAGGTAGACCCAAGAAGAGGTATCTGGATGGATTATTCTACTATCCACCTCTTAGATCTTTCCCAACCCTTTCAATGTTTTTAAATACTCACCTGGCATCATGCTACAAGAGAAAAGGAGAGAAATAGGAGAGGAACAATTACTATGATGTTTACTTATACACTTATAGTTAGAAAGCTTACCAATTTTAGAACAAATATAGAGACATGACAGGGATTTGTTGAAAAGTAGCCTACCGTTTCTTAGTAAATACTGAGTTCCATAACAAACAAGAGGGCTTGCTCACACATTCTTTAATCTTAATTTATTTTGCCAGCATCTGGTTCATGCCTACTACATGCCAGAATCCTGTTACAAGCACTTTTCTTTAGCAATGAGTAAGATAAAGCCAATGAAATCTAATTAAAGAGCTCTGCACAGAAAAGAAGCTATCAACAGAGTAAACAGACAATCTACAAAATGGGAGAACATTTTTACAAGCTATGCATCAGAGAAAGGTCTAATATCCAGCATCTGTAAGGAACTTAAATTCACAAGAAAAAAGCAAACAACCCCATTAAAAAGTGGGCAAAGGACATGAACAAACACTTTCAAAAGAAGACATACATGGGGCCAAAAAGCATATGGAAAAAAGCTCAACATGACTGATCATGAGAGAGATGAAAATCAAAACAACAATGAGATACCATCTCACACTAATCAGAATGACTAGTATGAAAAAGTCAAAAAGCAACAGATGCTGGTGAGGCTGTGGAGAAAAAGAAACGTTTATACACTGTTAGTTCTCCCATTCTGTAAATTAGTTCAGCCACTGTAGAAAGCAGTGTGGTGATTCCCCAAAGAGTTGAAAACAGAACTACCATTCAATCCAGAAATCCCATTACTGGGTATACACCCAAAGGAATATAAATTGTTCTGTCATAAAGAAACATGCACATGTATGGTCATTGCAACACTATTCACAATAGCAAAGACATGGAATCAACCTAAATGCCCATCAATGGTAGAATGGATAAAGAAAATGTGGTACATATACACCATGGAATACTATGCAGTCATAAAAAAATGAGATCATGTCCTGTGCAGGAAAATGGATGGAGTCGGAGGCCATTATCCTTAGCAAACTAACACAGGAACAGAAAACCAAATACCACATGTTCTCACTTATAAGTGGGAGCTAAATGATGAGAACGCACGGACACATAGACGGGAACAACACACATTGGGGTCTATTGAAGGGTGGAGGGTGGGGGAAAGGAGAGGATCAGGAAAATTAATAATGGGTACAAGGCTCAATACCTAAGTGACTAAATAATCTGTATAACAAACCCTTGTGACCTGAGTTTACTTACATATCAAATCTGCACATGTACCCCTGAACTTAAAAGTTAATAAATAAGCAAGCTAGCAAGCAAACAAACAAAGCCCTGCTCTTATTGAGCTTACATTCGAGTTAAAGAAGGCAGCCAATAAGAAAATAACACATCAGCTGGTAATACAAACAATGCAGAAAAAGGTTAGGTAAGCAGAGAGTGGTGAGGATAAGTGTGTACGAATTGTTTTAAATAAAGTAATATGGGGAAGACTATTCGTGAGGAAAATTGGAGCACAGGCAAGGAAATGAAAAAATAATCTATGTGTACATTGAAAAAAGTACATTCCAGGCAGAGGAAACAGCAAGTGTAAAAAATCCAAGGTAAAGATATGCTTAGCAAGTTCAAGCAGGAGCCAGGAGCTGATGTGACTACAGTGAGGAATGGGGAAAGTGTTAAAACATGAGGTCAGAGATATCACAGGGAGACAAATGATGGCTGAGCTCATTTCCTGGGTGAAGAATGTCAAATTTTATTCTGAATGAGAGGTGATGCAATTGCAAGACTGCAGAGAAGATATGGTGTACTTCGCCTTTCAAAGGATTAGTCCTGCTGCTGTGTGATGAGTAAACTAGAAGGAGGCAAGAGGGAAAGCAAGCAACAGATAATTCGGGCAACAGAAGATGGTAACTGTGCAGATAGTTAAATGGAGAGACTCTAGATATTTTGAAATCAGGTAGAATAAGATAGATCAAATGTGAGTTGTAAGAGAAACAGAGCCGAGGAAGGAGGACTCCAAAATCTGAGCAATTGGAAAAATCTTATGGGATTATCACTGTGTCAACAACATGATTTCCCAAACATAATCCCTAATTATATTCAAAACAGGGACAAAAAAGTATCTAACATTTTACAGGCTTTTCCTCTCTGGCTCCTTTAACCAAAAATTGAACTTTTATTTTACTTAGTTCTTAGGTACTCTTGGCAAATCATGGTTCTCTCTTTCCATTGTTTTTGCCATCTATATACTGATACCTCAGCAAACGACTTCTACATGATCAAGTTTGTCATCCAAAACCAGTAATCATAAATCTGGGAAATAAAAACCCAACTTGACCGTGGTTGGCTTTTAAATCCCTTGCACCTGCAGATTCAAAACAGTGCTGTAGGCAGACATTAAATAGGAGCACCATGGCATTCTTTCTGAAGGTACCTAAAGACAGGCTAAAAACATTTTAAATCTTACCAAGACAGCATCGAGGAAGTACTGCAAGAAGAATTAGCAGTGTCTTTAGCAGGTGAATAAGGTGCATAATTCCCTACCTGGGGCCCCTTCGCCTAACCAAGGTAACATGGTCTGAGCTATCAAAAGAGTGCAAGGGTCAGAAGTCATTCAGTGTCAGGGAGCTGGCATGCTTCCCTTCCATGTGTCTTCTGTCTATAGCTGATGTGTATCGTTAAGTTAAAGTCAAATGGACCACAGCCCATGATGACAGGGTGACTGCTGCACAATTCTGCCAGCATTTCCCCAAGTGGGTTTTGCAGATCATTAACCACATAAGATTCCCTGAGATGGAAAAAAGCTTCTCTGATCAAACAAATATAGCAAATGTTCTATCCTGCATTCCTTCTGTCAAAATGTACAATGTTCTTTCTTTCATTAGAGGTTTTGTCGAGTCCTGTGATAACTAAATCATTAACTGCTTAACTAGCATTTCCCAAACTTGTTGTACCAACAGGTAAAGAAAACAAGAATCTTAATCTGAAAAAGGAGAAGAGGATGATCATTTAGAAACACAATGCAAAGGAAAACTGTCAAAATTTCGTGAATGACTTAATGAATGGATGAGGGAGAGATCGATATTGAAGATGACTTCAGTTCTAATGCTGATGACCAGAAAAGGGGGAAAAATACACATTAAGACAAATGACTTCCAAATTCTAAAAAAATTATTTCGTTTCAATTACACTCATTAGGCATGATTGCTATGACCCGCATGCTAAATCAGGCACTAAGAACAAGAACAGCGAACAAGAAAGAGACTAATCTTGTATCTGCACAAGTCAGACTATATGAACCACAACGAGAACTAGTCTGATGCATGCAGAGGAATACCATGATTCAGGAGCACTAATATTTTACTGGGATTAAGTACTCCCTTTGGGAATATGGAAAGCCTTGTTCAGGGAAGCATTCCATGAAGTAACTTCTAAGCTGAGACCTATGGAGCCAGAGCATTTTGGTCAGGTGATGAGAGATATTGTTCAGGTACAAAAACAAGGCAGATTGACCAGATGAAGAACTAGTGAGTCAGGGCTAAACTATTCAACAAAGAGAAATGCAGTTAAGTGTGAGCATCCCACACAAGACGAAAGGGTGAAACATAGTTAAATAAACAACTGTGTGTCATGTACAATTGTGATCACATTATAGGCACAAATATTTCTAAATGAATATAAAACCTGACTCTTTCCAAAGGAAGTCCAACTCATTTATCTCACACAAGAGAAAATTCTTCTAGATACTGGGGTGCCATGTAATGTGGCAGAATTAAAGGAAAGGAAATAAATCGCCTTTTGTTTTGGGATCCTTCTCACATTCAAAAAGGTCACTGGTCCTTTCTCCCATAAAAAAATTAAAAACTATAAGTGAATGAGGCTGGGTGCACTTGCTCAAGCCTGTAATCCCAGCACTTTGGGAGGCCAAGGCAGGAAGATCACTTGAGACCTGGGAGGCCAAGGTGGGCGGATCACTTGAGGCCAGGAGTTTAAGACCAGCCTGGCCAACATGGCAAAATCCTATGTCTACTGAAAATACAAATATTAGCCAGGCGTGGTGGCACACACCTGTAATCCCAGCTACTTCAGAGGCTGAGGCAGGAGAGTCACTTGAACCTGGGAGGCAGAGTTTGCAGTGAACTGAGATGGTGCCACTGTACTCCAGCCTGGGAGCCAGAGCAAGACTGCATCTCAAAAAAAAAGGAAAGAAAGAAAGAAAGAAAGAAAGGAAGGAAGGAAGGAAGGAAGGAAGGAAGGAAGGAAGGAAGGAAGGAAGAAAGGAAGAAAGGAAGACCACTGAATATTTAGGAAAACTGTTAATACACTGAGGTCTGAAACAATCCTTATTTGGAAGTTTGAACCAGATTCTTAAATATCTGACATTTTACCATGATTCGCATCTTCCACAGCCTTTTGCAAGTGACCAAGGCGTATTTCCAAATACTAGAAATTTGCTGACATACCTGAAGAGATTAAAAGGTAACTACTAGATTTAAACAGTGAGCTTTGTAAAACTGAAACTGCAAGCAACTTTCTGCAGTAACTGAGCTTTTTTACTTGTTCTCCTTCACACTGTGATTCAGCTGGAGTTAGAAACTTGAACAAGTTCTCAGACCAAGTCAGAAGGCCAACTAGGTAAAAATATGTTACATGTTAAAATAACATGTAAAGGAGCATTGTCCATTTTAGGCATCAAACTTGTTCATCTTTTATAATATTCCATGAATCTGTTTTTCACTTTTCTCAAATAAAAGACAGCTTCAAACTGAAGCAGTTTTCTATTTTAAACATAATTATTAAAGTATATTGGTCTCCAGTGGGCTTAATAGAAATATGTGAAAATTTATTTTTACCTAGTTGGCTAAAAGAGTTCTCATGTACCCAAGTAAACCCAATTTTTGTTTAGCGCCCACTGGCTGTTACACTATTCTTCAAATCCCCTGCTGAGACCTGACCAGCTCAACATTCTGACATGTATCTTCTTCATTTGTTATAAAAACACATTACTCATCAAAATATAAGCACATTCCCAGACAGCATCTTTGATATACCAGGATGCAGCCAATTTCTAGATGACTCTTGGTTGAAGACAACTTGAACTACTCCTTCTAACACCTGTAGCCAATTCTGCATTTGAAGAGCATTCTCTCAAATGTTAAAATAACATGTAAAGGAGCTATGTCCATTTCAGGCATCGAACCTGTTTACCTTTTATAATATCCATGAATCTGTTTTTCACTTTTCTCAAATAAAAGACGCTTCAAACTGAAGGAGTTTTCTATTTTAAACACAATTATTAAAGTATATTGGTGTCCAGTAGACTCAATAGAAATATGTGAAAATTTATTTTTAACCTAGTTGGCTAAAAGATTCACGAATATGGCACTGTCTATTTGACAACCCCTTTGAAATTGGAATCTCAAAAGTCAGGGGAAAGGGCTAATTCACATCTGTGACTTATTGGCCCCTGGATGGCAGGGACTAGGTCTCATTCACTACTGTGTCCTCATGTTTAGCATAAACCTTATAATTTGTGGAAACTAGACAAGTGTAGTAAGCACTCAATAGATAATTATTAAGTAACAAACTAATGCAAAGCATCAAGCTCAACAAAATAAACCACAATAAATGGCAATGTTAGGCCACGATGCATTCTGGGAAAGGAGCAACACCAAATCCAAGATGGCGGCCAGCAGGAAGCTGATGAAGGAAATTGAATAAATCTGCAAATGTGGAATGAAAAACTTCCGTAACATCCAAGTTGATGAAACTAATTTATTGACTTGGCAAGAGCTTACTGATCCTGACAACCCTCCGTATGATAAGGGGGCCTTCAGAATAGAAATCAACTTTCCAGCAGAGTACCCATTCAAACCACCAAAGATCACATTTAAAACAAAAATCTGTCACCCAAAGGTCGATGATGAAAAGGGGCAGGTCTGTCTGTCAGAAATTAGTGCTGAAAACTGGAAGCCAGCAACCAAAACTGACCAAGTAATGCAATCCCTCACGGCACTGGTGAATGACCCCCAGCCTGAGCACCTGCTTCAGGCTGACCTCGCTGAAGAATACTTTAAGGACCATAAAAAATTCCTCAAGAATACTGAAGAGTTTGTAGAGAAATATGGGGAAAACCGACCTGTGGACTAAAGTCCGCCACAACTGGTTCCAGCAACTGCGAGCAGAGACCCTCAAAGCAGGACTCTGTGGAAACTGACACATGCCACCACCTGGCAGTCACTTTGGCAGTTACTAACTTTCTACAGTTTTCTTAATCAAAAGTGATCTGGGCAACCTGTAAAGAAAGGATTAAAAATTTTAAATGTTCTAAAAAATAAAAAATAAATGGCAATGTTTGTAAATGAAACACTCTGATTGGAAAAAGAAAAATGTGGTGGTGTAATTTTGCTACATCTTGCCTCATAAAATTTTATTTTCTAAAGTAATTATTAAAATAAATTAAGTTTTGTCTAAAATTTAAAAGACCTGGAATAACACAGAGTATTACTTCATCAAAAGGCAGAATCATTAGGAGAAAAGATGATTCCTCTATATCCCAATCTTCTTTTCCTAGGGGAAAATTTGAGCAGAAAATCTTTTCACTATTTAGGTCTGGACTGTGCTGTTAATAAAATACAGTGTTGAAATGGCTAAATCACATTGGGTGCTATGCAATAAAATTTTTTAGCTACTTTATAAAGTAGCTTTTACATACTTAGCAATCCAGTTGTTTATCAGGTGATAAACACATACGTTAAGAAGGATTAATGCACTTTAATGGAGGAAGTAGGAAATCAGAATAAATTTCATTTAAAGAGATTAACTGAATCTTTTGTAACAAAACCTGTTTTACAATGCAGGGAGATTTCTGGTCAAGATGGCCAAATAGGAACAGCTCTGGTCTGCAGCTCCCAGCGAGATCAACACAGAGGGCGGGTGATTTCTGCATTTCCAGCTGAGGTACCGGCACATATCATTGGAACTGGTTAGACATTGAGCGCGGCCTGTGGAGGGTGAACAGAAGCCCCTCACCCGGGAAGCTCAAGGGATTGGGGAATTCCCTTCCCCTAGCCAAGGGAAGCCATAAGGGACTGTGCCATGAGGAACGATTCATTCCAGCCCAGATACTATGCTTTTCCCATGGCCTTTGCAACTAACATACCAGGAGACTCCCTCGAGTGGCTATACCACCAGGGCTCTAGGTTTCAAACCCAAAACTGGGCAGCTGTTTGGGCAGAAACTGAATTAGCTGTGGGAGGTTGTTTTTTTTTTTTTTTTTTTTCATATCCAATGGTGCCGGGAAGGCCAGTGAGACAGAACCATTCATTCCCTTGGAAAGGCGGCTGAAGCCACGGAACCAAGTGGTCTAGCTCAGTGGATCCCACCCCCACAGAGCCCAGCAAGCTAAGATCCACTGGCTTAAAATTCTTGTTGCCAGCACAGCGGTTTGAAGTCCACCTGGGATGCTCGAGCTTGGTGGGGGACAGGGTGTCCACCATTACTGAGACTTGAGTAGGCAGTTTTCCGCTCACTGTGTAAACAAAGCCATCAGGAATTTCGAACACGGCAGAGTCCACTGCCTCAAAGCCACTCTAGCCACTCTGCCTCTCTAGATTACTCCACTCTGTGCAGGGCATCTCTGAAAGAAAGGCAGCAGCCCCCATCAGGGGCTTATAGATAAAACTCCTATCTCCCTGGAACAGAGCACCTGGGGGAAGAGGTGGCCATGGGTGCAGCTTCAGCAGACTTAAACGTTCCTACCTGCCGGCTACGAAGAGAGCAGTGAATCTCCCAGCACAGCACTCGAGCTCTGCTAAGGGACAGACTGCCACAAGTGGATCCCTGACTCCCATGCCTTCTGACTGGGAGACACCTCCCAGCAGAAGTTGACAGACACCTCATACAGGAGAGCTCCAGCTGGCATCTGGCAGATGCCCCTCTGGGGCGAAGCTTCCAGAGGAAGGAATAGGCAGCAATCTTTGCAGCCTCCAGTGGTGATACCCAGGCAAACAGGGTCTGCAGTGGATCCTGTAGCAAAAGGTCCTGACTGTTAGAAGAAAAACTAACAAACAGAAAAGAATAGCATCAACATCAACAAAAAGGACATCCACACATAAACCACATTCGAAGGTCACAAACATCGAAGACCAAAGGTAGACAAATCAACGAAGATGAGAACAAACTATTGCAAAAAGGCTGAAAATTCCAAAAACCAGAATGTCTTTTCTCCTCCAGAGGATCATAACTCCTTGTGAGCAAGGGAACAAAACTGGATGGAGAATTAGTTTGATGAACTGACAGAAGTAGGCTTCAGAAGGGGTGTAATTGCAAACGCCTTTGAGATAAAAGAGCATGTTCAACCCATTTCTAGGAAGCTAAGAACCTTGAAAAAAGATTAGAGTAACTGCTAACTAGAATAACCAGTTTAGAGAACATAAATGAGCCCCGGAGCTGAAAAACACAGCACGAGAACGTCGTGAAACACACAAGTATCAATAGCAGAATCAATCAAACAGAAAGAAGAAAGGATATCAGAGACTGAAGATCAACTTAATAAAATAAAGTGTGAAGATTAGAGAAAAAGGAATGAAAAGGAACAAAGCCTCCAAGAAATATGGGATTATGTGAAAAGATCTAACCTACATTTGATTGGTGTGCCTGAATGTGACAGGGAGAAAACCAAGTTGGAAAACACTTTTCCAGATTATTATTCAGGAGAACTTCTGCAACTTAGCAAAGCAGGCCAACATTCAAATTCAGGAAATACAGAGAACATCACAAAGATACTCCTTGAGAATAGCAACCCAAGACACATAATGGTCAGATTCACCAAGGTTGAAATGAAGGAACAAATGCTAAGGGCAGCCAGAGAGAAAGGTCGAGTTACTCACAAATGGAAGCCCATCAGACTCACAGTGGATCTTACTGCAGAAAACCTACAAGACAGAAGAGAGTGGAAGGCAATATTCAACATCCTTAAAGAACATAATTTTCAACCCAGAATTTCATATCCAGCCAAACTAAGCTTCCTAAGCAAAGGAGAAATAAAATCCTGTACAGACAAGCAAATGCTAAGGGATTTTGTCACCACCAGGCCTGCCTTACAAGAGCTTCTGAAGGAAGCACTAAATATGGAAAGGAAAAACCAGTACCAGCCACTGCAAAAACATACCAACATGTAAAGACCATTGACACTATGAAGAAACTGTATCAAATAATGGGCAAAATAACCAGTAGCATAATAATGACTGAATCAAATTCATATATAACAATATTACCCTTAAATGAAATGGGCTAAATGCCCCAATTAAAAAACACAAACTGGCAAATTGGATAAGGAGTCAAGAAACACTGGTGTGCTGTATTCATGAGACTCATCTTCATGCAAAGACACACATAGGATCATAATAAAGAGATGGAGGAATATTTGCCAAGCAAATGAAAGCCAAAAAAAAAAAAAAAAAAAAAAGCAGGGGTTGCAATCCTAGTCTCTGATGAAACAGACTTTAAACCAATAAATATCAAAAAAGACAAGAGCATTACATAATGGTAAAGGGGTCAATGCAACAAGAAAAGCTAACTATCCTAAATATACATGCACCCAATACAGGAGCACCCAGATTCATAAAGCAAGTTCTTAGAGACTTGCAAACAGTCTCAGACTCCCACACAATAATAGTAGGAGAATTTAACATCCCACTGTCAATATTAGAAAGATCAACAAAACAGAAAATTAACAAGCATATTTAGAACTTAAACTCAGCTCTGGACCAAGTGGCCCTAGTAGATATCTACAGAACTCTCCACCCCAAATCAACAGACCACACATTCCTCTCAGCACCACATCGGACTTATTGTAAAATCTACCACATAATTGGTAGTAAAACACCCCTCAGCAAATGCAAAGGAACGGAAATCATAACAGTCTCTCAGATCACAGTGAAAATAAATTAGAACTGAAGATTAAGAAACTCACTCAAAACCACACAACTACATGGAAACTGAACAACCTGCTCCTGAATGACTACTGGGTAAATAATGAAATTAAGGCAGAAATAAATAAGTTCTTTGAAACTAATGAAAACAAAGACACAACGTACCAGAATCTCTGAGACAGATAAAGCAGTGTTTAGAGGAAAATTTATAGCACTAAGTGCCCACATGAGAAAGCAGGAAAGATCGAAAATCGACACTCTAATATCACAATTAAAGAACTAGAGAAGCAAGAGCAAACAAATTCAAAAGCTAGCAGAAGACAAGAAATAACTAAGATCAGAGCAGAACTGAAGGAGATAGAGACACAAAAAAAAAACCCTTCGGAAAAAAAAAATCAAGGAATCCAGGAGCTGTTTTTTTTTTTTAAAGATTAGCAAAATAGATCACTAGCCAGATTAATAAAGAAGACAAGAGAGAAGAATCAAATAGACACAATAAAAAATGATAAAGGGGATATCACCACTGTTCCTACAGAAATACAAACTATCATCAGAGAATATTATAAACACCTCTACACAAATAAACTAAAAAATCTAGAAGAAATGGATAAATTCCTGGCCACATACACCATCCCAAGACTAAACCAGGAGGAAGTCGAATCCCTCAATAGAACAAAAACATGTTCAAATTGAGGCAGTAATTAATACCCTACCAACGAGAAAAAGCCCAGGACAAGATGGACTCACAGTCGAATTCTACCAGAGGTACAAAGAAGAGCTGGTACCATTCTTTCAGATAGAAACAACAAACAAATAGAGACTCCCTACTAACTCATTTTATGAGGCCAGCATCATCCTGATATCAAAACCTGGCAGGCAGACACACACACACACACACACACAGACACAGACACACACACACACACACAAAAAGAAAGAAAAATTCAGGCCAATATCCCTGATGAACGTCAATGCAAAAATCCTCAATAAAACGCTGGCAAACCAAATGCAGCAGCACACTGAAAAGTTTATCCACCAGGATCAAGTCAGCTTCATCCCTGGGATGCAAGACTAGTTCAACATATGCAAATCACATAACCCATCACATAAACAGAACCAATGACAAAAACCACATGATTATCTCAATAGATGCAGATAAGGCCTTCGATAAAATTCAACACCCCTTCATGCTAAGAACTCTCAATAAATGAGGTATTGATTGAACTTATCTCAAAATGATAAGAGCTATTTATGACAAACCCACAGCCAATATCATATTGAAGCATTCCCTTTGAAAACCGGCACAAGACAAGGATGCCCTCTCTCACCACTCCTATTCAATATGGTATTGAAAGGGCAATCAGGCAAGAGAAAGAAATAAAGGATATTCAAATAGGAAGAGATGAAGTCAAATTGTCTTTGTTTGCAGATGACATGACTGTATATTTAGAAAACCCCCTTGTCTCAGTACAAAATCTCCTTAAGATGATAAGCAACTTCAGCAAAGTCTCAGGATACAAAATCATTGTGCAAAAATCACAAGCATTCCAATGTACCAATAATAGAAAAATCATGAGTGAACTCCCATTCACAATTGCTACAAAGAAAATAAAATACCTAGGCATACAACTAATAAGCAATGTGAAAGACCTCTTCAAGGAGAACAACAAACCACTGTTTGAGGAAATAAGAGAGGACACAAACAAATGGAAAAATCATTCCATGCTCATGGATAGGAAGAATCAATATTGTAAAAATGATGATACTGCCCAAAGTAATTTATAGATTCAATGCTATCCCCATCAAGCTACCATTGACTTTCTTCACAGAATTAGAAAAAACTACCTTAAATTTTATATGGAACCAAAAGGAGCCCATATAGGTAAGACATTCCTAAGCAAAAAGATCAAAGCAGGAGGCATCACACTACCAGACTTCAAACTATACTACAAGGACACAGTAACCAAAACAGCATGGTACTGGTACCAAAACAGATATATAGACCAATGGAACAGAACAGAGCCACAACCGTCTAATCTTTCACAGACCTGACAAAAGCAAACAATAGGGAAAGGATTCCCTATTTAATAAGTGGTGTTGGGAAAACTGACTAGCCATATGCAGAAAACTGAAACTGGACTCCTTCCTTACACCTTATACAAAAATCCACTCAAGATGGATTAAAGACTTAAATGTAAGACCTAAAACCATAAAAACCCTAGAAGAAAACCTAGGCAGTACCATTCAGGACATAGGCATGGGCAAAGACTTCATGACTAAAACAACAAAAGCAATGGCAACAAAAGCCAAAATTGACACATGGGAATTAATTAACTAAAGAGCTTCTGCACAGCAAAAGAAACTATCATCAGAGTGAACAGACAGTCTACAGAATGGGAGAAAAATTTGTAATTCATCCCTCTGACAAAGGGCTAATATCCGCAATCTACAAGTAACTTAAACAAATTTACAAAAAAAAAAAAAAAAAGAAAAAGAACAAACAGCCCCATCAAAAAGTGGGCAAAGGATATGAACAGACATTTCTCAAAAGAAGACATTTAATGCAGTCAACAGACATATGAGAAAAAGCCCATCATCACTGGTCATTAGAGAAATGCAAATCAAAACTACATTGAGATACCATCTCATGCCAGTTAGAATGGTGATCATTAAAAACTCTGGAAACAACAGATGCTGGAGAGGATATGGAAAAATTGGAACACTTTTACACTGTTGGTGGGAGTGTAAATTAGTTCAACCATTGTGGAAGACAGTGTGGCAATTCCTCAAGGATTTAGAACCAGAAATATTTGACCCAGCAATCCCATAACTGGGTATATACCCAAAGGATTATAAATCATTCTAATGTAAAGACACATCCACACATATATTTATTCCAGCAGTATTTACAATAGCAAAGGCTTGAAACCAACCCATATGCCCATCAAAGATAGACTGGATAAAGAAAATGTGGCACATATACACCATGGAATACTATGCAGCCATAAAAATGAATGAGTTCATGTTCTTTGCAGCATCATAAATGAAGCTGGAAACCATCACTCTCAACAAACTAGCACAGGAACAGAAAACCAAACACCACATATTCTCACTCATAAGTAGGAGTTGAACAATAAGAACACATGGACACAGGGAGGGGAACATCACACACCAGGGCCTGTCAGGGGGTGGGGGAATAGGGGAGGGATAGCATTAGGAGAAATACCTAACGTAGATGACAGGTTGATGGGTGCAGGAAACCACCATGGCACATGTATACCTGTTGGGAAAAGCAGCAAAGGAGAAAGGACTTACAGAGCGCCTACATAAATTGGTATGAGTAACATATAAACAGGAACAACAAACCGTGGAAGGCCGCAGGAGGCCTCTGAGGAGGAAGGCCTCTCCATGCCTCATGTTCCAGTGCAGGGTAACCTGGGCTCTGTCACCATAAACATTGTGCTCAAAGACGTAAAACCCCTTTGTAGCACCATGATGTAGCCGGACTTGTAGGCTCCTTGTAAGGCCTGTGTTCCACCAGCTGCACATAGATAACAGGCTAAAGATAACCACATGTTCTTATTTTGTGAAACTCCCAAACTGCCACTGTTATCAGTCCTTAGAATGACACACCAGTTCCAGCTCACTGATTTACTTCTGGCTCCCCGATTCACTCCACCATCACGTAACCTACTCCCTACCATTACTCCACTCCTACACTGTAGATTAAAGTGATTATAATCAATAAATAGTGTGGATGATCAGAGTTCAGGGCCTTCACTGCCTCCTCCAGAGTAATAAGTGATGGCCCCCTGGTCCCCCTGTCTCTCTTAATCTGTCTTTTTCTCATTCCTTTGTCACCAAACTTGGGGTACCCATGGGTGATGTAGGGCTGGCTCCCCACATTTTGGTGCCCAACGTGGGGCTCGTGGATTCCCTATGTTCTGACGTACCAATCTGTGGGGCTCGTGGATCCCTACATATACCTATGTAACAAACCTGTACATTCTGCACATGTATCCCAGAACTTAAGGTATAATTTTAAAAATTCATGAAAACAGACATTTGTAAACTCCTCATTCAAAATGTAATGTGGTAATCCCAACTACTCAGGAGGCTAGAGTGTAGGGATTGCTTGAGCCCAGAAGTTTGACACCAGCCAGGGCAATACAGCAAGACTCCATCTCAGAAAAAAAAACAAAAAAAAACTTTATTAATAAAAACCTTAAATAATGTAATGCAGATTACTCTTTACAAACAAAATGTTTTAGTGAATCTGAGAAATATCAGTATAATCAATATTAGAAATCATGTAGGTAAGTGCCTGAATTCATATCCAAATTCATGAAAAGAGAAGGAAACCATTCAGGTTGGGAAAACCGAGGCATAATATTAAAATGTCTTAACTCAAAGTTACTTCGGTGTACTTTATTCAGAAAAGTCTGTTAACAAAAGTAACATACCCACCTCAGAATTTTTGTAGTTTACAATATTGTTCTCTTCAGTAATTGTATCTGTTTTTGTGTAGATGGAATTTACTGTCTACTTTGAAAGAATGGCCATCAGTTTCCTAGAACAGACAGCCTTAACATTACTAACGAAGTTTTAATATATGGCTAACGGGTTCCTCCCTGTGACTTCCCATCTCAGTAAATGACAGACCCAACCTTCCAGTCTCTCAGAATACAAATCCATTAATGTAAAAGAATGTAGGAAAAACCAGTGTTTCTCCTGGTATCTCGCACATGACTCAACACTTCTGACACCAGATCCTTCCGCAGCCACCAGCTGAGCATCCTCTAATTCAATTCAATCCTAACACTATCCACCTGGAGATAGCATCAGCCCTCGGCTTAAGGACTAAATCCCTCATGACTGCCTCCCATTCAGATGCCAATTCCAAATCCCAGGTTCTGACCCGTACTTCGAACAATCAGCTATAAATCAGAGCTCCTATAACCCACCTCTTTAGGTTTGATTAATTTTCTAGAGCAGCTCACAGAATTCAGAGAAACATTTCATATATATTTACCCATTTACTATAAAAAAATTACAAAGCATGTGAGTGAATAGCCAGTTGGAGAGCTGCATAGGGTGAGGTATGGGAGAAGGGGTACAGAGCTCCCATGTCCTCCCTGGGTGGGTGCCTTCTAGGAACCTCCACATGTTCAGCTACCCAACAGTTCTCTGAACACTGTCCTTTATTTAGGATTTATATGGAGACTTCAATCCTACAGGTATAACTGATTGCATCACTAGCCACTGGTAATCAGCTCAACCTTCAGTCCCAGAGAGGTTGAGAGATGGGGTTGAAAGTCCCAACTCTGTGGTCATGCCTTGGTCTTTCTGGTGACCAGCCCCCATCCAGAAGTTACCAAGGGCCTCCAGCCACTAGTCGTCTTATTAGCGTGCAAAAGACACTCCTATCAAGGGTTTTAGGAGCTGTATGACAGGACACACGGATGAAGACCAAATACATATTTCACAGTATCACAATTAGCAAATTCAACTGGCTCTACTTTTAGGACATCTTCCTTCCACCTCCACTGTCATCTCCAAGCCACTATTATCTCTCACCTGGATGGCTTGCAAGAGAGAGACTTGTCTCCTTTGCCCATCTACAATCTGTGTTCCACTGGCTCTTCTGAAGAGCAAGTGAAATGATACCATGCCTCTGCAATGTCTTTATCAGAATAAAATCCACAGCCCTCAGTATGTCCTGCACAGGCTGCCAGGGCATTTCTCACTGCTGCATTCATGACCTCTTATCATATCACTCTTGCCCTTGCTCCACCGATGTGATGTGCCCTCACCTGTGAGATTTACGCTTGCTGTTTTTTCTGCCTGTACTGCATGTTCCTCAGCCATCCACGTGGTTCTCATTTCCTTGCTTCTTTCAAAGAAATAAGCAAATGCCTCATCATGTTTCCCTGACCAACCTATATAAGATAGCATACATGCCCCATAACTACGTACAGATAACACTGAGCTTGCTTTTCTTCACAGCATTTATTCCTCCAAATATATTATTAGCTATCAAAATGAAATTTTTAATGAACAGCAGATTTACCTCTTGTTAACTGGAATTCTAAATGCTTAGGGAAGAGTCTGGCACATAGTAGGCTAGAATTAATGGTCCCTAAAAAGCATCGACAAATCAAGAAGAGAATAAGATGATGTATACCTGGCATCCAGCACACAAACTCCAGTGGCAACAAGAGTACTGTCCCCACTACTCACCAATCTTGTTCCCGGCCTTCCTCGAATGTGAGATTACCTCTAAGAATTAGCCTTCTAGTGCAGTGCTGGCTTAGACACCACAAACTGTAACACGTAACAAAGCTAGAGGAAAGCAGAAAAATAGCATCCTCCCTCACCCCATCTCAAAACACTCAACGCACGGTTCCTCACTCAGTAGGCGCTCAATAATACATGACTGTCAGGAAGCATGACCATTTTTATTTTACTAGAGAGAGAAGCAGAATGAGAGATGACATTTTCTCATGACTTGAGCTTATACAATCGGAAGGAAGAAAGCGGTTGTAGTAAGAGAGGCAGGCTCTTCAAATTCTCACAAAACACAAATTCCTAGTTTTGCTTTGGATGGGAAGGGCTTCATATCAGGCATGTTGGGGGAGAAAGGGTGAAGGGAAAAATGCTCAGACTATGCTATTTTAAGTTATTTGGTAAGAATGGCTATTTTTCCCTCTGATATTCTTGAACCACCCAAATGTCATGTTTCTATGCCCTGCTGTCTGGATGCTATCAAAGGCACGGCTTTGAGGTGAAAGGAAGGAGTCAGTCATATGCTCATCTTCTCACATGCTGCTACCACTGCTGATTTTTTTAAAAGCTTTGTGACCTAGAAAGGAGATGTACGGTATGAATGATGCACGGACTGCAGAGAGCATAGGGCGTCATCAGTCTATTTATACCTCCAGGAAGGAAAAAATGAGTACAGCGCAATGGCTGTATATTCCAAGGACTGAGTATGCAAAGATCATCTGGAAGAAACAATAAACAACACAGTGAGGGCGGCATTTACATCGTCAGTGAAAAAGAAAAGGTGAGGCCGTATTCCCATGTTCCTTGATCTTTCCAAAATTCTGTTGACTTTTACAGAATTTCAAGTTGATTCTCTGATATTTCCCATGACTGGATAATGCATCCCAAATCTGCATTAAAGACATTGCCATCCACATTTTAATATAGTTTCATCTCATATGTGCATATAGACTCACATTTAGCTGTAATTGATAGCCATTTGGATATACTGTAAATCCTGAGGGAAAGTTTTTAGGGTTAAGAAAGTATTTGGAAAAGCCTTACAGTTACTTGTGCTACTAATTCCAAAAACAGGGAAAAGAAGATTTACATACATTTGTACAATATGATAGAAAAAAAAATTTTTTTCTCAAGGTGTATAGTCTATTTCCCTTAAGATGTGAAATCCTTCCAGGACAAAGCAGGGAAAAAGCACCCAGGCCCAGCTACTAACAGTTATTCCTGCATCACTAGAGAATTTAATGCCGGATTTTACCTTCAGACTTCCATTTGTTTCCAATGTAAGCAGTATAACATGTAGGCTAACAGATGATGTTCTGAAATGTACCCATTTTGCTTTTTTGCAACCCGTTCATTTGTGCAATTACTGCCAGCTTCACTTGCTTTTGGAGTTATTTTACTAGCAGTGGTGATGGGTTTGATGACAGCTGGCCTGAGTATGAGAGTTTTCTAAGGCCTGACATTAGGTATTTCCCAGTGCAAAATCTGCTGATCCCACATAGGTTCAAACCTAGAGCCAGGATTCCTTAATGGAACACAAACGGATTTACTTTGAATACACTTAAGGTTCACAGCAAATACCTCCTGTTTCTATTACTGTCCAAGTCTTCTTACCACGTCTGAGGTAGACAATTTAAGGCTTGATTCTTCACCCTTTTCTTTCATCTGCTGAAATCCCATTTAGTTTTAATGCACCAGGCATGCACCGTTATTTCATCCTATGCACTTCTTCCACAGCCTGACCTATAAAGGACCGACACTGAGTCTTGGCTTGTTCAGATCAGAGAGAAATAACACTTTTACTTCTTTAATTTCAAAAGCTTCCAAGGTAACTTTTGAGCTTGTAAATGTCAATAATTTGCTGTCAAGCCAATTAATTCTTAACCCAGCTGCTACATATAGGAAACATAGAGTCTGAGAGCAAGTCAATGAATTTAGAATTAAAACAGTATTGACTATGCTTCTCAAAATGTAAATGGATGATACAAATTAATACAACCAATTTGTTTTATTTGGTTTGGTTTTGGTTTTTGAATGGGTTTGTGGGTTTTAGAGGTATTGCTCTTTGTTGTTTATGTGTATTTGCACATGGAAAACTGATACTCATGATGGACGGGTCAGGAGCTGGAGAACAGGGATAGAGAAAGCAGGAAAGAAAACTCAGATATAGGTACTCTGTAAGTTAGACTCACAGGTACTTGATAAATATTGGCTGTTTGATCATACAGTGGAGGGGAAAGGAATGACATGCTGTATTATCTTTGAAGACTCCTCTACATGGGCCACACTACTATGAATAGAAAATTGATATTCATGTGCTCAATAATTGCTGAGCTCTCTTTTCTCTTAACTTTCTGCTACATAAACCAGTCCTGCAAGGTCTTCCCTCCTTCTTTTCCTTCTCTCATATTGCCACAGGGGAGCTCAGAGAAGGAGTCTGCCTTTAAACGGAGATAAACCTAGCACAAACAAAATCGTTGTGCTTTCAATAGGTTATTGAAGTACAAACATTCAGAGGGAGTTTTAAACAATTTGGCAAATTTTCTGAGAGGCAGAGCAACGGTGTTCCATAAGAAAATTTGCTAAATGAAAATAAGTGGAATAATTAATACCTATTTCTCTTTTCAAAAAAGAAATTTCATTTTCATGGAATTAGGGTTTTTATGATTTTGATATTTCATCCTTAACTTATGCTAAAACCCCTGTTTATAATATTCAACATAATTACTGTGGGGCAAAAGAAAGCAAAAGGATCTACACATAGATATTTAATGTACACACAGCAAATGAAAAGAGATAGTCTCGTGCAATTTTAAAAAATAGCTAGTCAAAAGAGTGACTAGTCAAAGTTTTTGAAGGAAATAGATATTTCTTTTAGATTTCCTACTTTAATAGACATATCCTCAATCACAGTGACAGTCATCATTCATTCTAAAAAATAATGAGGTATCACCTAAATAGCTTATGTCAGAATGAATTGTTAAATAAGGACATTCGTAATTCCTCCTGTCACCCACATCCCCTTACATAGCTATGCAGATAGTCAAGCTCCTATATCCTAGTTAGAAGTTAGGAATATAGTGGTACAGTCTATCAACATCCATAGATAGAACAGAGTAAGATTTCCTCTCACTTACATTTAGGTTAAATCTCCCTCAAATCAATTTCTATTTAACTTCTTGCAAAAAGAAATAAAAACCAGCAGTTAGTGCTGACAAATTAAACTAAAGGTAAATACATACTAAATATATACATTTATATATTTACATTTGTATACATGCATTTATATATATATTTATATATTTTACACCTATTCAGGAGCACTTCATTATGGAATTTTGACTCACTCAAACTCTGCTAATTACCATTGATTGATAAATGATTTATGAAAGATGATCATGACCTCCCTAAAAAAAAGGATCCCTCTAAGCGTGATATATTTCTAGGAATAATGCACCCTATTTTCTGTGACACTGCCTTGTTCTTCAATACTATCAGTAGATGGACGATATAGTTGTAACACATTTTTGTGCCACAGCCATGAAATGCTTTCATTTATTGTGTTAAGTTTAAGCATATGCTTCAATATTCAGTGTTTTCAATTGAGATAATGATTTTGAAAGATACGATCACACGTTTAGGATTTTTTTAGTTTTAACTTCCAAACTGCTACATTTAACTTGACACTTTTACAAACTACTAGTGAACATAAATTTCAAAAGAATTGTCTTACAATTTCAAATCTTTAACACATTGCAGTGCCGTTAACTGTTTCCATGTGTCTCCCACTTTCAGCCACGTGGTAGAACTGTGCTTCCCTGTCTTGACATTTGATGAGGCTATGGGAGGTCAGTGAAGTGTATGCATGCACAAGTGGTATGCATCGCTACCAGGCAGAAGTGCTAAGAACCAGTGTGTGATTACCATGTCCTCTCCCTCTCCCATGTGATTGTGAAAGCATATGTCAAGTGGAGCTTCCTTCAGGGGTAACTATGACAAGCAGAATCTTCCTTTTAATCTACACAAACATGAGGGAAATCTTTTTTGTTGTAAGCCATTACAATATTTGTGGCTGTTGTTACTGCAAGATAACTTAGCCTATCCTAACTAGTATACATAACAGGTCATGATTTTGGATTATGCACTGGAAATTTGGGGAAAAATTACATTAGTTAACTTTAAAAGCCATTTTAATATGGAATAGGTAGTGCCAATGATTAAATTCCCTTTTGGTGTAGAACTGCACGTCTGAAAACACATTTTCAAATTTTTATGAAAGAGGGTTAATAAGCATTTCAATATTTCACAATAAATGAGAAAAGCAGAGCAAATAGATGGATCCAGAAATGCAAAAGGGTCATCCAGGAGGAGGCGCTAACCTAAGGAAAAGCAGAGGAAGATGACAAGGAGATTTCAGAGAAAGGAAAGTAGCTCCAAATGAAGCTATACAGATTGGCAGGGCCTTGTACACCACGGGGAGAAACAAGAAATGCATGCTGTGGACCCTGGGAGCCCTAAAGGATCATAAGCACATGCACTATATGATCAGATCTATAATTCCAAATGGTGTGTCTTGGTAGTTTAAAAGCAGGGTTGAAGAGAGGGATGGGTGAGATGAGACAGTAATTGGGAGGAACACATAATTCACTCTGCTCAAAAATATCCTATGAGTGACCACAGCTTACAGAATGAAATATCCATCCTTCCTCGTAGTACCAAATACCAACATCGGGGAACAGAGATTAGTGGTCAGGACCCCAGTCCCTGGTTTCAAGTTCATCTCCTGCCACATATTAGTTGTATCATGTCTTAAATTCTTTATCCATACATTTCTACTTCTTAGGTTCACATGAAAGTTAAATAATTTATGTCAAATGCTTGTTTTAGCAAAGTACCTGGCTTTTAGTGAGAATTAACTTGTCGATCTAATGCATTTTATGGCCCATGACATAGTTGCACTATTCTTCTTTGATACCGTATTTTTTCACTCTTATGCTACTAATGACGTTGCCTATGACTATGTCTTTCCTAGGTCTCTCCCTTTTCAAATTCCACTCACCCTTCAGGATCCCACTCAATGACTACCTACTCCATGAAGGATCCTACTCAATGACTACTCTACTCCAAGAAGGATCCTACTCAATGACTACTCTACTCCATGAAGGATCCTACTCAATGACTGCTCTACTCCATGAAGGATCCTACTCAATGACTGCTCTACTCCATGAAGGATCCTACTCAATGACTGCTCAACTCCATGAAGGATCCTACTCAATGACTGCTCTACTCCATGAAGGATCCTACTCAATGACTGCTCTACTCCATGAAGGATCCTACTCAATGACTGCTCTACTCCATGAAGGATCCTACTCAATGACTGCTCTACTCCATGAAGGATCCTACTCAATGACTGCTCTACTCCATGAAGGATCCTACTCAATGACTGCTCTACTCCATGAAGGATCCTACTCAATGACTGCTCTACTCCATGAAGGATCCTACTCAATGACTACTCTACTCCATGAATGCTCCCTTTGCCTCAGTAAATAATCTCTTTTAAGTCTGAACTATAACACAGCTTCTAATTGCTTCATGGTACTTAATTACATATTATTTGCAGAATTTATTTTTCTCAATTACGTACTATTTTCCTTTAACCAGTATCACTTCTTACATATCCACGTATATTCCCAACTGTACTTTGTTGAAGTGCCTTGAATTTACTGAGGTTCACTGTTGAACAATTCAAGGAATTAGATCCAATCCTAGCACATAATTTCATTATAATTTATTAGTATAATACATGTTTTCATTCATGTGTCAGAAACAATTTTACAAAATGGGTAGTTTTATCCCTCCTTTTCCCTATAAATAATAAAATGTGAGATAGGTTAAGTCATTCTAAAATGGCATAGCATGTTGATAAGAAATCCCAAAAGAATATATCCATTTCTGATGGCAAACCTCTAGCTCCAGGAGCAGAAAGGGAAGAAAGCTAATCTTCCATAGTGAGTTAGATCACATTCTTCATTCCACAGGCATAAAGATATCACAAAGAAGATAAGGATCCTTGTAAACAACTGGCTTTTAACAAATAGTTTTATTTTTCCCCAGACTCCACCACCAAGTAAACCTCCTGTTCCTTGATACCCTTTGTCCAGGCTGTAGTAAACAGAAGTGTTATGTAAGTGATGTGACTTATTGAGAAATAGATTTGTACTGGAAAATAAATATTAATAGATTTGCACGAGGCCCCTGTAGTTTGATCATTGTAACCTGAAAAAGATACCTCTATCCCAGTCCTTTGGGGTTAAGAGAGCAAATAAAAGTAAAAGGGTCTTGGAGAATAATTTTGCTTAATACTCTGATTTCAACTTTTCTGAAATAGACTTTGAACATTAATATCTATTTCATGAACTTTTCACTACACTCACTCCCAACCAACCCATGGAGCCCTGCCACCAATTAACTACTTTAAAATTTAAGTCTTTTGGAGGCCAAAAATTAAATCCTAACTACTCCTTGTAAAACCTGGAGCAGGGCATTATTCTATACACTATCACTTTAACTTTTCATACCTCACCACAATGTTAACTCTTTGAACGTCCCTTGCACAAGTTTGTCTCACACTCATTAGACTCAGAGCTTAGATTTCTTTGGATCTTACACCATACAATAACTTTTAAGTTTTTCTCTTTTTTTATATAGACCCAACTAAAAACAATCAGAAAAAATGTACACAGAAAAATTATGGATTTTGAAAGTTGATATCAACTTAGCTATTGATATCAAAATATGTAGGGAAATTATCATTTATGTAGATTATTTAACCAAAAATGTTGTCACAAAAGCAAAGCTCTACTAAGTAGTGCTAGCTGTCTGTTCCTATTTTTTCCAGACTGACTTATGCAACATCCTGATGTTTAAAACTATTCTGTCATGGAAAATCTGTCTCTAGGGTGGGGCGAGAGGAGGGTGTCCCATTTTCTTTTTAAAGTTATAATAAGAAGCAGACAGTTAAACAATATGATAAACTGGTACTCTGCAAACATTTTGAATTACGTATTGCAAGGCTACAAGGTAAAGACAGAAATATGCATTTGAAAGTCAAAACTTAGCAGAGACCCATTTTGCTCGCATCATGAACAATACAGTAAAATCAAAACATTGTGCCTTATAAGATAAGCAATCAGCAATAATCAGTGATCTGAATATTTTTAAGCACAATAGGTCGTATATCGAACGGAGTTTATTTCATTTTCCTCAAATTCTACTGTAGAAATATAAAGACTATTAAGAAATAATGATAATTTCCTGTTTCGTGAATATAAAGAATCAATGAGTATAATAAACATTCAGGTTTTTCTTTTCTATTTTGACTACAAGATATATGGATATAAACAGACAAAATTCATACTGAATGTCATAAGTCCATGTTATGAAAAAATAAATTTAGAGTATTTTTCCAACTGAGTCTCTTAATCTCTTCAAAGAGTAAACCTTGCTGCTTTTATCCCTTTTCTTGCAAAGCTACGGGCTTTCAAAGTCCTATTGTTATTTTTTGGATCATTATAGAAAAATTATATTTTGAAACTGTAAAGATTTCACTTTTTTTAACATTCAAAACTGACTTAAGGATGGAACATATTGGTCAGGTGTGGTGACTCACACCTGTAATCCCAGCACTTTGAAAGGCTGAGGCAGGCATATCACTTGAGGTCAGGAGTTCAAGACCAGCCTGGCCAATATGGTGAAAGCCCGTCTTTACTAAAAATACAAAAAAAAATTAGCCAGATGTGGTGGCACATTCCTATAGTTAAAGCTACAAAGAAGGCTGAGGCAGGAGAATCGCTTGAACCTGGGAAGCGGAGGTTCCAGTGAGCCAATATCGCACCACTGCACTCCAGCCTGGGAGAAAAAGCAAGACTCCATCTTGAAAAAAAAAAAAAGAGACAACATATTAAGTGACAAGAGAATCCAAGAGTCATGAGTTTGGCTCAGTGACTGGAAGTCATTATTGGACTAGATGCAAAGCACATATCTGGACTTCAGTTGCATCAGAGGAAACATGCTAACTCACATCATGGCACAGTCTATATCCTGTGTTATAAAGATACTATGACAGAAAGCTAAATCACTCCAACATTTCCACTTTACAGTATGTGCCTGAATGTATACCATATTTGTCTCTACTATATTTTGCATTGCTTTTTAGATGAATAACTTTTGAACCATATTTTCTCATATTACTAAATCACTAAGTGCAATGTCAACATCTGAAAATAATTATTTCTGTGTATTCACATAACCTTGGAAAGCTGAGAAATGTATTTGGCTTAAGACACAGCATAACAGCCATGACAACTCCGCCTTAACATTATATACAGCACATTTATTTAAGGGAGGAATTACTATGTGGTTAAAGCCTTATAGTAAACACTGAGAAGCTGGCTGTGCTGAAGATAAATTGAAACTTTAGGGGGCCGAACACCTGTGGACACTTAGGAGCTTCCTTAAAAGATAAATAGCTATAACTTAGAGCACTCTGGAGAAAACAGGACTAATTCTTTTTAGCAACACTCTACATCCAAGAAAAAGAAGACTTCTCTAGAGAGACTCAGCTACAGGAGATCCCAAGAAAAGTCTTAACATTAGCAATAGCCTTGCACAGGGCTGCTTTGTAAGACAATTGTAACAAAATGATTTCCTGCTTTGACTGGTAATCTTATACGGGGAAAAAAATCCTTTTTCTTTACATAAAAAGAGGTTTAGATAAAATTAGGGGAGAATAGCTTTATTCAATATAAACAACCCTCAATTTAGTTCATTTCAACCTTTCAAGCTATGCACTCAAAGGCACATCTGCTAGAATAAAGTGTAAGCTGTGTGAGTACAAGTCTATTCCCATTATAGGTCTTGATAAAGTTTGGATATATTACTCCTCTAAATCTCATGTTGAATTGTAATTCCCAATGGTGGAGCTGGAGCCTGATTAGAGGTGATGAGATCATGGGGGCAGGTTTCTCATGAATGGCTTGGTGCTGTTCTCGTATTAGTGAGTTTGTTCTCCCAAAATCTAGTTGTTTAAGTGTGTGGCAGCTCCCCGTCTTTGTTTTGCTCCCTTTCTCGCCATGTGACACACTTGCTCCTGCTTCCTTTCTACCATGAGTAAAAGCTCCCAGAGGCCTCCCTAGAAGCCGAGCAGAGGCCAGCACCAGTGAGCCAATGAAGCCTCTTTTCTTTATCATTGACCCAGCCTCAGGTATGCAAGAATGGCCTAACCCGTAATACTAGTAGCACATAGTAGGGATATGATCAATATATGTTAAATAACTGAATGAAGGCTGAGTCTGATGCAACACTGGATTTCAAGTGCTGGCCATAACAAATTTTTAACTAATTTATAGCAAAAATCAAAAAATAAGGCCTGAAATTTTTGTCATGAGCCATCTACTTGTCTCTAGTCTCAAAGTTGATTTAGCTCACATCATTCAACACTCTCAACTTTTTTTTTAGTAGCACAGTCCAGATGTGTAGTCAATATTCAAAGGAATCAGATAGCATCGAGCATGCGTGCACACACACACACACACACACACACACACACACACAATCTTAAATTTTACCCAGAACTCCAGGAAGGAGGGGAAAAGAAAAGAGGGAAAAAGAAGAAAGGTCATAATTATTAAAACTGTAGAGGAGGTATGATTAAAAATTAGCTTTATCATCCTGCAAAGAAAAGCACTGTTCTGAGGGAACGCTAGTTCAGTATCATTTAATCCTAAACCTTGCCATGACTGGAAGTGAGGGCTAATTTGCAATTACATGGAAAAGGTTTGGGTGTCTAAAGAACTATTTCCAATTTTCAAATATGCACATGATCTTTATTGAGGATTTAAGCCTCTCCTGCTCTCAATTCCCCTCTACAAGAGAAAAAGAATATATTTTATAAAACCACCTGATCTCATGAGAATGTACATTTCCTGGAACTGTGAACATGCAGAGCAAGGCTGCTCTTATTCATTTCCCTCAGAGATCAAAGGTGACTAGAAACCAGAATCCTGGCAATGAAATCATACATATCTCCTGATAAACTCCCAGTTCCTCTCACTAAATATTTTTCTCCCTAATCCCAGACACTATAACTGTCATTCATTTTTGGTCTGTTATTCCAATATGAGCAGTCTGACTTAAGTGCCATAAAAGTCTTGGGAAAAAAACATTTTTGAACACTGGTGGGCTCAGGGGACTGATAATGGAATATGAACCTTTCACCCTGAAAATGGTTCTTTGGGAACAGAAAGCAGCATGGTTTTTTTTTTTAAGTATAGCCCCTGTCTGCCACCAAATCCCCCATTCTCCCAGGTGATGCTAAAACATCTAGCAGCTGCTGTCATTGAAGCTGTAACGTCCTATAGAGTCTTCCGGAATGATCTGGATAGTTTTAGAAATCTGTCAACTTCTCTGCTTAGGAAAATTTGCATGCAGTAAATGTGAGGATTTTGTCAAAATGCAGATTTTGATCCAGTCATCTGGAGTGGAACCTAAGACCCTCCATTTCTAGTAACTCCCAGATAATTCAGATTTTGTAGACAAATCTTAGTTTGAGTAAGAAGGATCAATTCTATCTTTATTGATGTAATTTAATTTGAGGGACACCAGAAAAATCCCTCCCACACCAAAAATCTCAATCTTGCCTATCTAATGCAATACAAGAAATATGAAAAAAAAAATGGGGTCGTGGTGGGGTGGATTGGGGAGAATGAAGTCCAGTTTCCCTTATTTAAATTGTTTCTCCAGCTCTGACACTATATTGTACTAAGACTTGTTAGTCCACACTTGCAGTCTAAAATTTAACCATCCCTAGCTTCGTGCCTGTATTATAGTATAAAAGCATCTGAGCATTTCTCATGTGATCCTTACAAGAGCTGTGAGTTAAGCAGAGCAAAGGGAATTACCATTTTAGAAAAGGAGAAAATAGATTGGCCAAGGTAAGCAACTTACTCATGGCCTCCTTACTAGCAGGAATTAGATCCAGGAACCATATTCAAATCTTGTGATTCCCAAATCTAGAGCCTGACCATAATAATAGTACCTTTCCTGTCACCAATCTTCCTACCTCCCAGACAAATTTTCTTTGATATCGTTACACTATTGTTCCAGCAGTTGTTTAACCAGGAAAAAAAGAAATATCAATAGCATATGAGGTTGTTCCAGGTTCACTATTTCAGTACAAACTGCACCTTAGATGAATTTTTTAAATCTGGAAGACAAGCCTAAATTCTGTTGGATGACATACAAGAATTAAGATTCTAAGATTTCATTCAACAGCAGAAGGATATTTTTAATCAACCTGAATACAAATGCTAGTCAGAGATAATCGATGTTAGTAATGGAATGAAAATGTTCCACGATCAAGAATCTCACAGTGACTCTACAGTAACAAAGAATGCAGTGGGGATTCCCTATGACAGAGTGAGAAATAAGAGGTGCCTCCAAGTTCAAGGCCCCCCAGGACATTTCTGCATTGTTTGCTGCTGTGCTCCAGCACTCAGAAAACTGCTTAGCATTCAGGTGTTCCATACATATTTTAAAATCAAATGAATACCTGAAGTCGTACTATAACAATACACAATGTGATAAATGCTAGAATGTCTTTAAATGTGGAATCCTCATTTCTTTCTAAGTGGATTCTTTTTCACATTAATATGAATCAAAAGTTGCTTTAAAATGTTTAATTCTTTAGATAATTGGAGACATTTTGCTCTTCCCAAACTAAAAATTACTCTTTAGTATCTGAAAAAATTCGGTCCCAATGCAATAAATCTCACTCTATACAAATAGTATATTGACTCAAACAAGGGAAACCCAAGGGCTCATACTGTTTTCAAGTCTACTCTTCATAATATTGTGGGAGTTTAATTTCTAATTTCTCCCTAGATCTTAGCTCAGTCAGCATTTCATGAAATAAATATAGTTTTTTTCTCAGCACCATGTACTTCCCCTTCTTAGATGTCATATGATTTTATATTTATTTGCTTTACCTGTCCCTGCCACTAGACTCTACTCCCTCATAGCACTGGGATCAGGGATGCTTTTATTAACAGGTATACTCCTCACATCTGCCTGGTCCTGATCCTTGCTAGGTTTAAGAGTTACTAAAAGCTAGCAAATACTCTCTAAAAACATTTAATTCCAGACAGTCTACCTGGCTCTCCCCTTAAATGAAGAAAGATAACAAGAGGTTTTTTTCTGTAGTTTCTATACACACAATACCTCACACAAATTCAAAGCCCCTATAGAATTTCAACGGAAATGAATTCTAAGTTGCCAGCATTGCAAATGCATGCTCCCATCCTGGTCCAGTGAAGATTTAGGGCACATGCAATCAGTAGTCATGAGCAAGAACAAGCAGCAGTCAAGACTGTTGTAAGAGAAATTCAGCTGAAATGCAGGGGGAAAAAATGTCACCTTCAATGTTAAAGTCTTGATTTTACAAATCAATGAAGATTAAGTACGTTAATCGTATTTTAAAAGAATACCAATGTTGCACACTATTTTAACAATGTGAGAGCCTAATACCACCTGCATCAGAAACACTGAGTCTGATCTCAGAGTGGAAATAAGTAATTAATCACCCAGTTTTTCTACTAGCAATTCTTACTCAATATTAGAGTGGCAGAAGACTACTAAACTGAAAACACCGGGACAATCTAGGAATTTTATCTACACATGATCTGTCTCCACAATCCATCTGTGAAAAATCACAGTATCTGTGAAGTCTTAAGAAACATTCTACAAACAATGAATCTGAAGGCAAAATTGTGACAGAGGAGATACATATTTTGTCTGTATAGTTAAAACTATCCTTCCAGCAGTACATTCTTTTCTTAAGCTTACTAAAATTGCATTTCGTGTTTTTTTAAAAAAAGATGTTCTTAAAATTCTGACAGTAAAATATGTACAATATTTATAAAAAGTTAACTTGAGTCTTGAATTTATTAAAAACCAAATTGCAGGCAAAATAAATTTGGAATAAACAGCTTCCTTGAGAGAGTAGTGTCAATGTTTGTCAAAATTTTCATATTTTTAAAGTCATCTCAGATATTGAGACCCCAAGCAGAACCCAAAGATAATAACATACATTACCACCAATTGCTGTAATTTCCAAGCCTGTGAGCCACTTTTGTATCCTATAGATCTCAACTTCTTTTTCTATGTCCTAATGTATTCTCAGAGTGCAGTGAACACTTGTCTTGTTTCATTTCAGGAACACATAGTCTCCAGTTTTTCTAAGGGACAGGGTGGGCTGTCCATAATTTTTCTCCCTTCCTGGAGTATTCTGCTGCTATCCCATGTAAGCCAGTGTCACAGGTCTGCTGTGTCCTACCTAAGTTTGGTTACAGAGTTTGGTTGTAGAGTGATCCCATTGCCCTTTGAAGGGAATAATTCAAAAAAAGTCAGGTTAATAAAAGGAGGATTTTTGGAGGCTGCTGGGAAAGTTCTGCCTCACTCTTCATCTATTCATTGTTATGGTTGGATATGGGGTTCAGAGGTGCTTCAATTACATTGTTTCATTTAGAGGAGGGCAAAATCAAGAGAATTCCTGGAAAAATGGGGCCAAAACTCCTTGAGTTACCCTTAAGACCTTCTAGACTTCCATATGTAAGACAATATACTTTGGTTATTAGAATGTACATTATTTTTAGTTGTTTTTTTCTACTCCGGTACAAAAAAAGCATAAAGATACATTTTTATTCTTAATAACCATTTACCTAAGTTTCAATAACAAGTTATTCTAGTAAATGCCATGATAATAAATTGAATATTGCTTTTGAAATATAACACAGGTTTTAAAAAATATTGCTCAGAAAGTAGGCAACATAAACTAAGGAATTAGCACTCTGAATTTTTATGAAGGTATGGAAAAAGGAAAGAAGAGAAAAATAATTAAAGCTCTTCCTCTTTTTTGAGCTACTTTATTAAGGTATGATTGACATACAAAATGCTATACATATTAAACATATACAACTTAATGAGTTTGGAGATAAGCATATACTTGTGAAACCATCACCACAATCTGTGCCATAAACCTATCCATCAACTCCAAAAGTTTCCTCCCATCTTTTCTGTGATAAGGACACGACATAAAATCTACCCTCTTAGTAAATTTTTAAGTTGACAACACAGTATGTACTGTTAACTGCAGGCAATATACTACACAGTAGAGCTTTACCATTCACTCATCTTATATAACCAAAACAGAACACCCTTTGACTAACACCTTACCATTTCGCCCTCTTTTTTTTTTTTTTTTTTGAGACAGAGTCTCTCTCTGTCACTCAGGCTGGAGTACAGTGGCATGATCTCAGCTCACTGAAACCTCCACCTCTTGGGTTCAAGCAACTCTCCTGCCTCAGTCTCCCAAGTAGCTGGGACAACAGGTGCATGCCACCATGCCTGGCTAATTTTTTGTATTTTTAGAAGAGACAGGGTTTCACTGTGTTAGCCAGGATGGTCTTGATCTCCCGACTTTGTGATCCACCCGCCTCAGCCTCCCAAAGTGCTGAAATTACAGGTGTGAGCCACCACGCCAAGGCCACCCTCTTCACTTAAGAAATTTTCCAGCATCTCATATAAGCCCAGAAACATAGAAAAAATTCAACAATATCTAGAAAGTAAATTATTTGCTTTTCTGTCAGAGTATCTAAGTATCTGGTAAACTGTGAAATCAGAGCCATGCCACTTCTGTGTGACTTTAAGCAATCATTTAGCCACCTTAGGGCCTTTACTTGTTCCTCCATAAATAAAAATATCTTTTCTAGTTCAAATATTTCATAATCATCGGCACATTATCACTGCTTTTTGCAAAAGATCTATATAAAAAAGAAACCATGCTGGTAAGCAGATTAATAGTTGAAGTCAGGTTACCAAATCACCTAATCTCATTTACCTTAAAATTTTGCTTTAATACTCAACAAATAGTAACTAATAAACTTACAACAACTGCAAAATGTGTTATTAAACTATTAAGTGAACATATTTTCTTTCAAAAGGTTTATACACAACTGGAAGATAAGGCACATAGTTATCTTTGATTTTATGATTTCTCTTAATTCCTGTTCTTTAATTTCAAATAACTGAAGTATAATTTTATACCATAAAAAAATTACACATACTATAATTACATTAAATAGCAGTGCGGGATGTGTGTGTGCATGTATGTGTGTGTGTTTTCCTGACTAGTCACTATTTCACAGGCAAGGTACAGTTTCCTAACACTTAACCCTAACACTTAACCCTTTTGATTGAATTTAATGCTCACAGTAACTTAAATACCCTCATCTTAAACATAAGAACCATTCTCAGAAAGGCAGCTAAGGAAACTAACATCATGAAACCAGCAAAATCCTTTTTCTCCAACATTATATACATCACGTATACAATCCTCATACTCTCAAATGATGAGAACCTTTTCCCCACATGAACATACATGGCAGAACAACATTTCAGTGAACAACAAAAAATCATCGTATAAACCCAATGGAGAAACCTTTCCAAAATTAAAATATACAAAATCTTTTTTTCTTTTTGGTTCATTCATTCTCACTGTCGCCTTATTTCATTCTCTATCTTTTATTTTGAAAACATGTAATCAACCTGTTTCAGACATAATTATAGAATGGAAAACACATAAATATGTAAACTTTATATTGGGGTAGTAATAAAGATGGGCAGATAATATTTCATCCCACAAATGAGACAATTTGAGGGAAATACTACTCTCTCAGAACTAGGTGGACAGAATAGAAATTTTAAAATGTCTTTCAAAGAACCAGAATATTTAACAATTGTTGCAGTAACTGCAGCCCAGAAAGGGTGACTTGCCTGGAGCTGAGGAGTAAGACATCTGTAGCCCTGTACAAGAACATAGATTTAAAGAAGTTTTTACAATAAACTTATCTCTCTCCACAAAGCAGCAAAGCAACAAAAGAAAGAGGCCAAAAATATTACCTTCACTACAACACGATTCTTCCAAGCTCAGTGAAACTGTGTTTACATATACTAAAAGTGGAAAACCGAAGGGCTCAGAAATTCAGGTTGCAGCCAATGCTTCTATACACACCAGGAAACAATTCGTGGCAAAATGTGGTATTTTAGAATAAAATGCAAAATTTCTATACAGTAGTCCATCTCAACTTTGCTCACTTTCATAGTTTTGCAAATAATTCCTTCCAGGGCAGTGTTTTACATCTTGCTCTTCAATAGTAAAATAATGCACCCGGCCCCCAAAACAATTAAAAACGTGAGTAATGCATCTCTAAAACAAAACTGGTAATTTTGTTTTAGACAAAAGAAAAACTAGTTAAAAAACAGAAGACTCATTTAAGCTATGATGTTTATCAAGAACTAAAAGATTATATCAGTTTATAATATCAGCAAAAACTTCTTTGATTCAAACAAATATTTTTTTGAAGAAAGTTTCTCTTCCATTAGGGAGAGATACTTCTGGATGAAAAATCAAAAAGTTTATTTTGCCTTCAAAAATTTTAAATGTGCATTCTTTCTCAAAGGCCAGGTACTTTGATGAACTTTGAAAGACAATGAAATAAGAATGCTAAGCCACGAATATTTTAATCTTTTTAAACCATATTTAAGCAGTAGAGTGACCCTGAAGGAGTTTCTCCGATTAAGTGTACTGTTCTCTAAAAATGCCTTTGTACAAATATGTTCACTTCTGAAAGCGACACTAGCAAACAGTTAAATACCATATGCTACAAGTCATGGAAAAAAAAAGAGTTTAACTACAGTTCACATAAAACAGAGAACTCAAAGGAAGGTTATTTTGAAAACATACACAAAGAAATTTTAAAAACATTTAGAAGCATTTCAGAGTTCAAGCCTACAACCATGTGGCAAAATGTAGCAGATGTTGGCATTTGGGTGCTGGAGGGATGTCAAAATAACATAAAAAATCAGTGTCTAAGATGTATGGAACATGGATTTGATGTTTCTGTGTCTGAAACAAAATAAGAAACTGAAATGATTAAGGTAAAAAAAATCAACAATAACCACACCAAAAAAACACCTTTTCTATTGTCCAAATCTGTATATTTCAACTTTTTCTTTCATAATCCCTCACCTCCCAGCAGGTTTTGAATGCAGCAGGTGCTCACTAAAGTCATTCAACAATACCTACCTTCTAAATTAAAGTGAGCCCATTATATTACTTTGAACCATTTCTCCACCACACAGAGTTAGTTTCGTGAAGACTGTTCTAGGTTTAGGGGAGCAAGTCACAGAACTTCAGAAAGACAGATGTGATCAATGCAATATTCAAAATTAAACAGCCTTGCATTGAAAATGTTCTTTATACCGCTATTCTTTCAAATTTTTAATCATTTGGAAAAGGACCGTAGACCACAGCACTCTATGAGGGAACAATCTGAGGCAAGAGTTAATAATAAAATAACATAGTCAAAGAGTAACTGAAGAAAAAAGAAGGAAATCAGAAACAAAACCCACATATCCTCTTTTCTGACTACTATTTATCAATAGAAATTAGGGGCTTAATTGCAGATGCCAACTTTACAGGATTGAGGAATACCTAGAAACCGGATAAAGCAATTCATTATATTTTGTATTTCATCTTTGCATCATTTCCATTACTGGAGGTAAAAATTGTATAGAGACTTTGAGAGTTCTGTTTTATGCATTTTTTACAAATTCGACTTCACAAACATGCATTACTTTGTGTTAAGCACTGTGTATGTATGTAAAAACATTGAAATTCTCTCAATAAATAAAGAGATGTTCTTTTGTACATTTGCATTTGTGAAATATAAAATTTCTTGAGATCTCGGCGCTTTGGGTGACTGTATAAACATTGGTAACCTTAGCAGTTTTGGGGTTTTTTTAAGACAGAGTTTAGCTTTTGTTGCCCAAGCTGGAATGCAATGGTGCGATCTGGGCTCACTTCCACTTCCGCCTCCTGGATTCAAGCAATTCTCTTGCCTCAGTCTCCAGAGTAGCTGGGATTACAGGTGCACACCACCATGCCCAGTTAATTTTTTTTTTTTTTTTTTTTTTTTTTTAGTAGAAATGAGATTTCACCTGGTTAGCTCCGCTGGTCTTGAACTCCTGACCTCAGGTGATTCACCCACCACAGCCTCCCAAAGCCTATCACAGTTTTTGATGGATCTTCCCAAAAGACTTAGGTTGTTTGATATATTATTTCAGATAACCAAAGTTAGAAAGCTGGTTGCACACAATTATCTATCATAGTGATGTGTGTTTACACATTGTCCTTTTTTGACCTATTTCTTTATCAGGACTGTTCATCTGCTCATAACTGTTATACCAGTATGACTGTCATTAGGACACTTGAGTGTTTATGTTTGCAAAAGTATGTATGTTGTTATTACATATTTTGTTGTGTAAAGTGGCCTAGAAAGTATTCTATTTTTACGTTTCTTAACTAAATCCTCTTTTAAAAATATAAATAAGTATCTTTAAAGTAATATTTTAATTTTTTTTTAAATTACATTTTCAGAAATTTGGTGTTTTGGGGATTGTGATTTTCTGGGTTTTAGACTTTAGAGATTTTAATCTTCTAGGATTTTAACATGCAGAATTATGACATTCAGGATTGTGTCTTTTGGGATTATGACCAGCTCCCAATTTAGCCAACCAGAATTACCTAATTGGATGTATAGAAACAATTCCTTAAATGTATCCACTTTTGGTTCAAATAAATTCATCATTGACTTAAATGGTGTGGAATTACTATAATGTATTTTAGATTATAACAAACTCATATAATCCAGTGCTGCAAAAGAAAAGAATGTGACCGTGTCTTTTAATTCTGAATTCAGATAATCTTCTTTACCTTTTACATAGTCTATCTTATGAAGACATATATATACATTCTTTGGTTAAATGTATTAGATTACCCGTTTCCTATAAAAATATAAAATTACGAAGTCTATTCATTGCTTTTTTAAATCAATTATACAAACTGCTGAAATTGAACATAATCCAATGTCTTAAACTTGGTAATACTGACAAGAGGAATCTAAAGGAATTCTAAGATCTAGCATATACCTTACCATAAGTAGAGCTTATTTCATGATACAAGGATGAAATATGGAAAGAAAAACATGACTGTAAAACATAAAGTCAGTTTCCAGGGTCATACTATAGCTATCTTCTATTATATTTCCCAGTAATATACTTTTATTTTGCTCAATCCTTAAAAAGAACCCTTAGTGTAATGGTACAAACCTCAAATATTGTCCTGATAAAATTCAAAAGCACACAACATTTCAACCCTTCTTAGATAAAAAGCAACTAGAGTTCAGGGACAAACACTATGGTTTTCTCTGATCAGTTCCCAACACAATACAAAATTCAATGAGTCCTGCATCAAACTTTTTGCTGACACGCACAAAAGACTTCATAATTTACCTACTGAACCTAAATCACAAGAATTTCTAAAATTTGGGAAAATAACATTACCCTGTGTCCCTTCATCATCCATTGTTCCTGGATCCATTCTTAAATAACATTTCAAAACTAGACTGAATAAAAATTAATTATATTGACTTTTAGCTCCTTTCTTAGAATAGTCAATAGTGCCATCAAGCCTAATTTTAACCATGCATACAATCATATAACATCCCTTTAATGAATTTTCTGAGGATTTAATTCCTTTAATTCCCAAACCCAATGAAAATATGAATGCAAAAATTTTATTTTCGTGAATGTAACTGAATGTAAGTTTCAGCCGTATACAGGAATTCTTATATCATTGCTGCAAGACTCAGTATTGGTACCCATTAGTTTTCACCCTTAATACCGAGTAAAAATACACATGATACTTTCGTTATATTGATTCTACTCTTTGTTTTCTAGGGCAATACATAAGTGTGTCCATTTTTCTAAATGACAACCTTATAAATAATTGGAGACAAGTGTTTTAGTACCTGTTAGTCTTCTCTACACTATACAGTCTCACTTCCTCCATTTTTCATATTTCCAGACTTCTGGCACTCCAGTTTGTCAAAGTCCTTCCTAAAACTATGTTGTCTTGAATGGAACACAGTATTCCAACCGTGATCCAGCCAGTGTGAAGTACGTCAACGATATTACTTCCCATGAGTGGACACTCTGCTATTTATACTGCCTAAGGAATTCTTAAGGTTTTTTTTTTTTTCCTTTTTTTCTCTTTTAAACAGTTGCAACATACAGTTGGCTCATATTAAGTCTGTAGTCAAGTAAAAGCTCCAGATGTTTTTCACAAACTGAAAATTTTCATATTCAGCTCTCACTTGGAGCCAGCAACCACGAGCTCTAGTAACAAGCAGAGAACTCAGATGTGTAGCTGCCTGAATGAGGGATAAATACGTGAGATAATCCATTGTATATTGTTGCAAAATGCCTTCTAGTTGCCATTCTAATTGCTTAAAATTTCAATCAACAGAATTAAGTATTTTCCTTTGAAGAAGTCTTGAATATTCCAATACATACTTCTATATTTTACTACTTATTTTGTATTGAACATGTGCCAGTCCCTATTCTAAGAATTTTAAAGGTTTTTTTAGTAATTAATCTGAATAACAACTCTATGAAATAGGTGTCATACACATTTAACAATGAAGAAACTGAAGCACAGTCGATTTAAGTAACTTACCACCAGTCACATGACCTATAAGAAGGAGAACCAGGATTTAAAACCAGGTTAGTCTAGTTCCAGAATTGAGGCTCATAATCATTATATTCTGCTGCTTCTCTACCCTCCCATAAATGCTTGGTGAAACAGGCATGGTGCCAGACACTTGGAAAAGTAATATAATATCACCATTGTCATCATCATATTTCTATATGTTTGTTTTAGTTCTCTTAAATAGAGCTATGCTAAGCAACACAGAAATAGGTCATAGACAATCTGAGTATAACTTTTATCTTCAATCCTAAATATGAAAGTACTTTTCAAGGCTGTTGAAAGGATTGGAAAATTAATATCTGAAAAGCGCTTAGAATAATGTCTGGCCTATCCCAAGTGCCAGCTCTTTTTAAATATCAATTTTATAAATGTATTTATTCATACAAATTTGCATATATGTTCATGTTTACAAGTTACAAAGTTCCTTATGGCAAGAAAACAATAAACTTTTAAGTGAGTCATTATGAGACTTCATTTTGAAAGGTGAAATGTTCTCCTTTAAAAGAGACACACGTTGAGACTTGAAGGAGGCAGGACCATCAGAAACATTATATGATGAAAAAAATAAAATCGCTCAGTTTCTTTAGCACCCATCTTATGGTGAAAAGAACCCCACTGGCTTTATGTATGTCACCACCTTGTTTAGTGATTAAAGATAAGACTACACCAAAAAACATGCATTACCACCAGACGTTATTGGTCGCCTAGGCCAATTAAGGCACGTGCCTCTTTTCAATACTCTAAATGGATATTTATGGCAACCCATGTGTGTTCCTGCAAATACAAGTTTATCTAAAAACATGTTCTTTTGTCAATTCTTTCACAGACTGTCATATTTGCCTAAGATGAAGCGCTACATACTATAATATTAAAACTAAAAGCATCTCATTACTAGAATTTCCTGAGTACGCCGAGTCCTCATTTGGTTTTGAAGTCAGTTTGCTGTGCTGTGCACAGAGACATAGTACAATGTGAGCGTTATAATGAACAAGATTCAGGAAGGAATCCTACAGTCATTGCATCATGATCCACTGTCTTGATATGGTTGTTCTACTGTTAATATTGTTCTCTTCATTATTATAATCATTGTTAAGACTTATCAGTTTGTTATTGACTAGTTTTCTCTTCAGCGTGATATAAACTTGCATATTTTTCTATGATTTTCTGATAAGCAGATATTCTGACGTGTATGCCTAGAAGTTCCAACATAAATTATCCATAAGACAGGTGTAAACACCATTCCACACCACCCCTCAAATATTTATTTTATTTTACATAAATAGGATATCATTTTTGATTCATCTATGTTAACAATTTGCAATGATAAAATGTTTTTATAAAAATAAAATCCTGAACATGTTTTAATTATTAGCTTATAATCAGCAATTCATTTATGCTCCTCTACATCTATTTGTATCTACAGAATAATGTTTCTACTAAAATAGAAACTTGGGATCTAAGGAAAGTAATTGAAAGAGGGAAGCGGGGAGAGAAAGAAAAGTTGAGAGGTCTACTGATGTAAACTATCCCCTCTCCAAATACTTGCTTCTAGCTCATGTCTCCATTAATCACTACTTTTTCCTTTGCAACTCACAACTCAAAATTGGCTGCCTTATTTTATAGCCACCTTATTTTACAACAAGAACTAATATGATAACTACAATGTATTAAGAATTTCAAGTTGAGAAATATCCTTTAAAAGTTTTACTTTGGCAATACATATTTTTTAATACTGCACTTATACTTAAAACTGCAAAAATCCACCACTTTCTACTTCTGGTTTGTATATCTTTCACCAAACGCCACTTCAGGGAACACTGCTATTTCTTCATTCTTACACTAAATGCACTAACTCCACTCACACCCTAGTTATTACTAAAGATACTATCTGCCCTTTTGACACCTCTAAAATCTAAATGAATTTTTTAAAAATCTACCTTCTGGTGACACCGTTACCACCTGTAGCCTTACCTTGGAATGTGTTTGGGTAGCAGTGCATAGGATCTCAGTGAGCTGGCCCTGCATACCACCAGGAGGCTACAGGAAGCTGGAGCGCTGTCTCTGGCTCACTTGCTACAGAGGGAATCAAACTTTTAAGAGGGGCACGGTAATACTGGTGGCATAAGAAGGATGAAAACGAGGGGGAAGTAAAGCACAGATCAGCCACTCACCAGCTCTAAAATCTTACGCATGAGAGTCCACTTAACCTTCACAATTATTTCTAAACCAGAATTAATGATTCTGAAAGTCTGTTTTTGAAGGAACACCTTTGTTTGTCCAGGTGCATGAGGCTGTTTTCCTCTGCCACAGAGAAACAAGTTCAAGGCATTATAAAAAGTGTGCTCTTAAAAAGAAGACTTTAGTGTTAGATGTCCACGTAGTGTAAAACATTTCAGGATTAAAGTCTCAAGAAAGAAGTCAACTAAAACAGGTATGAGCACATATGTATGGGTGTTTACATTGTGTCTATGAAAGAGATACAGAGAAAGAAAGAGAAGGACTGATTTGGGAGAAAAATTGATTTTCTAACAGATATCATATCTAACCGCCATTATTTATTATAACTTTTATACCTGTGAAGATAAAAAATTTATTGGGCTCTATTTTACATCTGCATACGTTTCCTCTGTATATTTTATAAATATGTATACTTTATTAAGATGTTGTGTATAAATACATTTTGATCAATGAAAGGCCACTTTTTTCAGAGATCTGAATATAGCATACGGCATTAAAATTTGGTACTATATAAAACAAAAATATCAAAAATCAACCCAGACTTCACTGGCTATATATTCCAGTGATTTCTAGCAATACAAGTCTAATATCATGCCCCTAAAATATTCAACTATTACCATGACATAATTAATATAACAAATTAGATAAAGATGTATTTAAAATTTGTGTCCTTCAAATAAACATATAAGTGTTATATTCTGACAGTCACAACCCAAGTTTTACAATTTTAAGAATTGCCTCCAAGGCAACAGATAAACATACTAGAACTAAGATTGTCTTTTAAAATTCAAACCTTTCTAAAAATATAAAAACATTCATATTTACCTTTGGGACTGTTTAACAAAATTTGTCTATTTTCTTGAAAGGAGGACATGATACACTAAGTGCATACAGAGTTATTATCATGTCCTTCTGTATATATTTTAGAATATGACTTTGATGGAAATATGTCTTTATTAAATCATGGTGTTTTTCTGGCAGAGAATATTTTCTAAAACAGGACACTGTATATATTATAATGGGGTCCCTCAATAATAATGTGCAATGGCATAAAAGGTCTATTTTTATTCAAAGGTACAAGATTTAATACATGGCCACAACTTCATATTAGATTCCATTCTTCTGATACCCATTTGTAATGACAAAAATAAAAATGCACTTCAAGGCCTGGATTGTCTTTTTAATAGACTAGACAGTAGTTAGTGCCACCCCTAAAATTTTAAACTAAATATAGCAATAGTTCTATCAAAAAACACAAGTGAAGTTGAGATTTTTTTCAATTATTCTTATAGAGGAAATTTATACTATTATATTCATAAAACTTCACAATTTACCTGGGAAAGGAAAATACAGTCACAACACAGACTGAGCCAAATCATCCTAGACAGGCTATTCTCAGAGCTTGAATTTTCCAAGAATTTGCCCACTCTTTACTTTACATTGCTCATTACCAATCTATGTTTTTAGGACTTCAAAGGCCAGCTATTCAAAGGAGCAAGAAGCTAGACAGACATGAAACCTGAATACCACTCTCAGGAACACAGAGTGCTCTGGCCCAGCCACAAAACCAGGCCTCATTTCACCTCTCCCACTTCCTGTTAATAGCAAAGGTTAGAAACAGATTCTGTTCCCAAGCACAAAAGTGAGCATGGGTGGTATTTTTTTAAATTTTATTACCAATAAAACTCTGAGGAGTACACACAGGTACAAGTGTTTTATGCTATTTGCTTATTTTATGCCAGAGTTATAAACCCTTAAGATAAATGGCAACATAATTGTTAAATTCTACAGATTAACTTGGCTGCAATTAAAGCAACACTCCTCATAGCTAATAGCATGGTCACTGTCTTGAGTTGTTATCTGCTATGAACACAGATTTAAGTCTGATAAAGACATGATTGTCACAGTTAGAGCTCCTATTATTATAAAATGGCTACTGAACACTAACATTTTATTTATACAATGGTAAAAATAAATGGCAGAAAAATCCACTTTTGAAAAAAATTAGAGAGATATACAAATATATGTGCCTAAAAGTCAGTGCCATAATATATTAAGGTGGCTAAATTTCACACTAACAATTTCTGGACTCATGGAATATGTGTTCATCTAACATAACTATTCTGTTTATCAATATTATTGTGGTTTTACCATTTCAGTGTGCTTTATTTTATCCCTACCAAACTTCATTTCTGCTCTTACTTAAATACCTCCAATTATCAGAAAAAAAGAAAAAGACTATTTTTTGCTCCTAATTCTACCAAATGGGCCAATATGGAACAAGTCTAACACTTACACACCTGTCCTTCCCCTATTCCTATTAAAGTATAGTTTGATTGCCTACCAGATTTAGAATATATGAGTAAGACATTCTTCCTTTTATTGCTCAATAACTTATCTGTAATTTGATAGCAAAGTGAAATGGACTACACCTTAACTCAGAAATGTCTAGAAGCTTGTATTTCCAGAGAGGCTGGTGTGCATTCACAGGGATTTCATTTAGCACGCGATAGCCAGTCCTTCTGGGACTCTGCTCCATACAACAATAAAAAGGCTTGTGCTTCCTGTACGGTGCTCTTGAAAAAAATCAGATAACCAAGCTGTCACCTGGAGCCACCCTGTCCCTTGTAATACATGTAGAATTGCCCTGACTGTCCCCCAATTCCACAGTCAGTTGAAAGTTCCTGACTCAACTTAACTCCTGGCCAAGAGTCCTGCTACTAGTAATTACCAGTGGGGTTTCATTCCTCTTGGATGCTACTTATTCCAGAGTAGACTCCACCCTACATCAGTCAACTCCACATGAACTCAGACAATTCTTGTGTTAAAAATAACATAAAACTTGGAGGTAAGCAAAACTTGAGACTTGACTGAGTTTAGAGGGTGGAGATAGGAAGGATTTACAGGTAAGAGTCACACTGCAGTTTTCTGTGCGTCCCTGTCAAGTTGTCAAGAATACTGCAAAATAGTCTCTCTCTGTAACGCAGATATTCTCTCTTCTCTGAGCCCTGGCTTCATGTGATACTCAAGCCCTTTGGAAATAGGTAGAATGGTGTTCTTTCTATATATGCACCAATATCTAAATACTTTTCCTTATCTTTGTAAATAAAAATTATAGTGACAAGTCAGCAAAATACTCTTCACCTAATTTTTGAAAAAAATTCCTAAACTAACCCATGCCACAGTTTCTCTTCAATGATATTTGATATGGTTTGGCTCTGCCTCACCGAAATCTCATCTGGAATTGTAATCCCCACATTTCGAGGGAGGGAGGTGACTGGATCATGGGGACAGTTTCCCCCACGCTGTTCTTGTGATAGTGAGTGAGTTCTCACAAGATCTGATGGTTTTATCAGCCTCTAGCATTTCCCCTACTTGCACTTCTCTCTCCTGCCACCATGTGAAGAAGGTCCTTGTTTCCCCTTCACCTTCCACCATGATTGTAAGATTCCTGAGGCCTCCCCAGCCATGTGGAACAATAAGTTAATTAAACTTTGTTTCTTTATAAATTACCCAGTCTCAGGTATTTCTATATAGCAGTGTGAAAACAAACTAATATAATATTAGGTCAGGTGCAGTGATTCACACCTATAATCCCAGCACTTTGGGAGGCCAAGGTGGGTGGATCATTTGAGGTCAGGAGTTCGAGACCAGCCTGGCCAATGTGGTGAAACCCCATCTCTACTAAACATGAGTATCAGCTAGGCATGGTGGCACACTCCTCTAATCCCAGCTACTCCGAAAGCTGAGGAAGGAGAATCACTTGAACCCGGGAGGCAGAGGTTGCAGTAAGCTGAGATCGCACCACTGAACTCCAGCCTGGGTGACAGAGTGAGACTTCATCTCGAAAAGAAATAATAATAATAATATAATATTTAATTATAGGGTTGATAATTTAAAATATTTATTAAATAAATGTACTTATTTGTGGTTCTCTAATGAGTTATAGGAGACACTTAACATTTATATTTTATTATAAACTGAAACAAAAACATTAGCTACATGAAGCAACATATCTTGACTTTATTTTTTGTGAAACTTGATACTTTGAAAAGCATCGTTGGTATTAAAAAACACATAGTAAGACCCTGTCTCTAAAAGAAAATTAAAAAAACAAAAAACAAAAAACAGCAAGACATGGTGGTACACACCTGTGGCCCCAGCTACTAGGGAGGCTGAGGCAGGAGAATTACTTGAACCTAGGATCCTAGGAGTTCAAGCCTGCAGTGAGTTACGATTCCACCACTGCACTCCACCCTCAGTGACAAAGCAAGATCCTTCCTCAAAAGAAAATAAGCTCCACTTGGTATAAGTAAAAAAACAAACAAATCAACAACAACAACAAAACCCCCAGCATTTAAGAAAAGCCACCTTCAGTGTGTAACTCTCCCCTCTCAATAGCAATCCTAATGGAGACGCCACAGGGAACTTTAAGAATCACTGCTCTAAGATTTTTAAAAGAAACTTTCATCCAATTTTAATTATGAGGTTGAAAACCATTATTCTGAAGCACAGTGTGCTTAGTTTCTTTAATCCATAACCCCACATAGAGAAATATATCTGAAAACAATAATCAGAAGTACAAGCAAGAATTTACTAAAATATGTACTTCAGTATTATTTACACTGACAAAACCAGGAGATGACTAGCCTAACAAGAGAGAAATATTTAAATAAAAATGATACAATTATATATGAAATATTAAGAAGTATAGAAGTGATTTCTGCAGACTTTTAATGTTGTACAAAATGGGTTATAACATACTGTTAATTTCAAAATATAGAACCCTAATCCATATATAATACTATCCTGGTTATGTAAAATATAAAAGCATTAAAAAATTGTGGGAAAATTAACACTATATTAATCACCATTATTTTTATTATTTTACTCTCTTATTTCAGAAAGTATTTAAGCTAATCGAGGGTTACGGAGACAGCTGCCAATGGGCATGATCCCAAAATAAAGGAGAAAAATAGAAAGAGAAAAATCAGAAATAAATAGAACATAACTATCTTGATATTCTGTAGTCAAAAAAGAAAGCCTTTAAAAATCATCTTTTAAAAATATAACCACATTAAATAAAATGTAAATGAAATGGCCGAGGAAAGTATATCCCCTGAAAAGCGGAGAAAAGCTAAGATGCAGCCAGTGGTGAGGTCAGTTCACAAAAACCTACCACCAAATTTGGTGCACATAATTCAGTTAGACCACAAGCTGAGCACTTATAACCAATGCAATCAGTCATGTGCATTCCTCAAAGCAACAAGAACGGCCTTCCTTTACTGAGTGCCTATTATGTGCCAGGCTTTGTATTCTGCAGCAATATACATGCATTATCTCATTTAATCTTCCCGACACATTGCGGATTCATATTACTGATATTCGCTGTTACAGGAGGAGAAATTGAAATGGTTTAAATAACTTTACGTATACTCAAAGACTAGGCAGTGAAAGAGGTCATAAGCCGACTTCTTTCTTTTCCAGAAGGCTGTTGTGGAGGACAGTTTACAAGGAGGCTCTGGGTACCCTTTTTTGGCCATCTTAGATTCTCTACATTGAAAACTAGAATAACTCAGTGATATGGAGAATGGACTTAAGAGACAGACAGTCTGGAATTCCAATCCCTGCTCTGCCATCTATTGGTTTTCTATTATTTTTATGACAATAATGTATAATTATATGAATAACAATTGTTATTCTTACTTAAAATACGTAACATTCATGTGCAAGACACACGTATGCTTTATATTAACTCATTTAATCTGTGTAACAAAACTCAGAGATTATATAAGTACACTGACTCGAGCACTCAGTAAGAACTGAACAAATACCTGCTTTTATTATCCTACATTTTTTCATTTCAAATGTTTTCTAATTTTTACCTATTATTCCTCTGTAAAACATTGGTGGGTTATATGCATACTTTCAGACTTTTAATAGGGCAATCACAAGGCTTTAATTGCCTGCATGAGCCACGGAACCATTCAGAAGCAGTTCTGGCTAGACCTGGGTGGATGAACTCACATGCTTCTTGATGTCTCTTCAAGTTTTAAACAACCTTTGCCTCTAGACAAAAGGAAAGTATATCCCCTGAAAAGCGGCTTTTGGCACTGAAAAAAGTCCAGGCTTTTGGCACATAAACCGTAATTTTTATTTATAAAGTGCTACCACTGGAAATTAAAAATAGAGTAAGTTTTACCTCTCGAGGCTATGATATTGCAATTTTGTCAAATATTCTTAAATGTATCAGTATCTAAAGACATAATTGGGGATTTGCTAATCTGTCTCCAAATAAATCAATTTTTTAAATTCACAGTAAAACAAAAAGGAAATTATATCATTCTAATACTAGACCTAAAATGATCTTTTTCTACAGTAGTTTTGTGTACTGCAATTTATTTTTTGAAAAAGTAAACTGGTTCTAAAAATGAAGGACTGCCATATAACGTCACATAAATAATTCTGCTAACTAATGATTGATCAAGAATGGGGTAAAGTCAAATTAAATGTATTTACTTATAGGGAATCAATGTCCACATTATAGCATGAATTCTAGTTGCAGAAACAAAGTTTCTCATTATTTATACACATTATGTACATTCTGGTTAAAGTTCCCAACCATCATTGGTAAAATTTCTATTTCTGTTTTAAATAAAAATAACCAATTTATTCCCTTATTGGATAAATTTATAAGAAAATAACACAATATCTCACCTTATGTACTTTGAATATAAAGACAGATTTCATGTGAATTTAAATAATTTACAGCTCTACAAAATACCTGTTCCTAAAGGAAAGTTCCTTCTAAATTAAAAGTGACCGGTAGTATAGTCCATATATGTATGAAGTACCTTGGCAAAGAAGAATTTTCAAATAATCTAAAGCAATTAACCAGCAAATTTAAATTTAAGAAATCAGACAGGCTGCCTTCTGAGTTTTCATAATTTCTTGAGTGCTGTAAGAAGTAATGAAGGCATTCAGAAAAAGTCTAAAGATGCAACTGAAATACACACCAATCAAGAATTAAGTTGTTTTATGTTTTATATAGGACGCGTGAAGACTCCTAAATTTGGAGTACTTTAAAGTAACTGTAACTTTAGAAAATTTTATTTATTCTACTATTCCTGGTACATGGTGGCTGCTTAATAAATGTTTTTTGAATGTTTAATTCTGGTCTTGTTTTAAATTGTGGCCATTTAGTGACACATACATATACACACACATACATTCACATACAAAGGTGGGTTATATCCATTTATATTTTAAATTTGTAAATTTTATTTAGTTGTCAATTATTCTGCATAGGAAAATAAACTAACAGTAGTTTGTCTGTTTAATTTAGACCATTCACAGTCAGATCCTTAAGTCCAAGGGTATTGATATTCTCAAGTGAGAATTTTCTTTTCTTTTCTTTTCTTTTTTTTTTAAGAGATGGGGTTTCTCCATGTTGGCCAGGCTAGTCTTGAACTCCTGACCTCAGGTGATCCGCCCACCTCGGCCTCCCAAAGTGCTGGGATTACAGGCATGAGCCACCGCGCCCGGCTGAGAATTTTCATTTTTTAAAATCACATTGGCTTTCCATGTCCACCCCAGTTTCATATTTATCCATATACCCACTTGGGAAATTTTCATGCAACTGAAGTTAATACTATGCTTTGGATATTGCTGAGCTATGGATGCATACCTTAGAATTAATAATCTTGATTTTATATTTCTAAGTAAAACAGTGATGGGGCCCATCACGTAATCGTTTCAGATCTACCAAATTTTACACACGAGGAAATGGAAACACATAGAAATTGAATATCACATCCAGAGTCACAACCTATTATGAGTCCAGGGTTGGACTGAATCCCATTTCTGTCTAACACTGAAGGCTGTGCTGCCTCTCTGTTTCTGTCTCCAATTCTAATATCCTGTGAGCTTCACTCAAACTGACTCCAAAGAGCCTAAGAGTCATCTGTCAGCATATTATCATGGGATGAGGAATTGAATAAAAGGATGCCAAAGGCTTATTCAGAGTGAACTGAATACTTTATCACAAAACAATTACCTTGTTTTGGGGAAAAATAAGCATAATTACCCTGAGGGAAAACCTGATAGATTGTAGCTTGGCTGTAACTACAATTCAGACACATGTTTTATCTGTCAAACTCAGGATCCATGCCAAATGAGAGCCAAAAAAGGAGCGTGGGAAAGCCTGTGGGTTGGGGTAAGGGTTAGGGAAACAGCTGCTATGGGCATGATACAAAAAGAAAGGAAAAAAATAGAAAGGGAGAAATCAGCAATAAATAGAACATAACTATCTTGACATTCTGTGGTTAAAAAAGAAAGTCTTTAAATAAAAGATATTTTGGAAGGTAAAAAAAAAATATGCTATTAAGTTTATCAGTAATCCTGTAAAGTTTAATCTTTATGATAAAGAAAAAGTAATGAGTACTTTATAATCAGAGTTGTATTATGTTTGACATACTTCTAGGTCTAATTGTGGTTTACATTTATTAGATTTTTAAACATCGACTTTTTGCTCTTAAAAATGCCTTTTTACACCATGAGAAAAAATAGCTACGAGAAAAAAACAATAATTCAATGTAATTGTTATGCAAGTATTTGCACTTCGCTCAGAAGAAAAAGACAAATAATTGAGTTTCTATCTTTAAAGAATTGATCGTCTCAGAAATCTGTACATTTGATTCATTCAGCAAATACTATGTTTGCCAAGGAATGTGTTTCATAATTTAACAAATTTGAATACTCAAGAGAGATGTGAAAATTTGCTGCCACCAAAGGGTGTTAAATATAAACATAGGAAAAAATTTTTGACACCTTCTCAATTTATAATTCAATGCAGACAAATATCAATAGGAAGTTGAATTGTATTTTTCGAAACCTACAAAAGAAACGTAGACTTAGGAGACTTCCTATGCCATGACTTAAATTCACACAGTTTGACAGAATTTCATTTTATTCATCTTCATTTTAATTATATCAAATTGGATGATGTATAAGACTTTTTCCTGCTATATGATTTGAAATCTACAGTTGACCACCCTAAATTGACCTCTACTCTCTTGTTAAATATTTGTATTCTCAAGAGTGCTTCTTTTTCTACAAACATATTTTGTCTAATTCCATGGACCTACTGGCCATTTGTGGAGAGATGATTCCAAAATCTGTACCCTATAGGCCTATAATCATATATATGCATACATAAATATTACACCATATATGAATACACAACAATGTATAATACTGCAGAATTCCTCATTGCCATCTCTCTAGAATCTGCTCTTTGGCCAGTTTTTCTCATCTAAGGAATCATATTCTGTTATCTATCATCATCTTTCACAGAACTACTCAAGGTATAAACCCAAAAGCTATTGCTGTCTTCTGCCTTCCTATCACCTTTTAAAATCTAATAGAATTTACAACAAATGATTTTAAAACTATATTAAACATCTCTGAAATCCATCTATTTTCACTCTCCCCAGCCATCACCCTCTCCTCTGCTGTCCTGGCGCCGGTTGCCCACATCCATTCCTGGCTTCCTTTCATTTCATTTCATTCTCCTTAATGCAGGAGAATGGCTACTTTAAAACACAAATTAAACCATAATAGGCCCTTGGCTAAGCCTTTAAATAGCTTCCTTTAAGGCTCATTTCAAAATCCTTGATAAGTAGAGATAGGCCCTGCATCATTTGGCCCCCACCTGCCTCATCTCATACTTGTTGCTCAGGTCCCACAATCTCCCCAGCAGTCATGATTTCTCAGTGCTCTCTGTTCCACCAATGCTGCCTTTCCATTTCCCCAGCATTCTACAGTACACCTCCGTCTTGTCCTAGGCAGGGGTGTCCAAGAGAGAAAATGCAGTCATGGGTTCCGAGTTTCTGTTTCTGGTTGGGCCAGTGGAGCCCCTCACTCATCCCACTTTTCCACTTAAAACTAGAGACAGAAACAAAGAACCATGGCTTCAGGCTACTAAAAGCCTAAAACAAAACGAAACAGAACAACCACCACAACAAAATAAGGCAGGTTGAACAAGCTTGCAAGTCTTCACACATGCTATCTGGAAAACTCTGGGTTCCTTTTTGACTGGCTGCTTCCTCTCAACTTTCAAGTCTTCGTTAAAGAACACCTTCTCAAAGGTTGTCACTGTTCCCATAGATGAAGTAAAATTCCTTTGTTATTCAGTATTGTACATCCCTTTAATCATATTCATGTACTTGTCATACTTAATACATTCCTACTAAACTATAAAAATCCAAAAGGACATGATGGTGTTACTTTATTATTTTATTGTTTTAATCCTAGCAAAGTACGTAACTGGTGTTTCAATACATCATTATTGAACTGATTTATACACTATCTGCTTCTTGCCACGTATGTGGTTTAAGCTAATAAGCTACAAACTTTTAAACATGCACTCCCTCACTCTTATTTCAGTATTTGGTTTTTACAGTTAGTATGACGGTCTTAAATGTTAACAGAAAGAAGAAAATAAGGCCAAGCTGGTAAATCCTATCTACCTGAGTAAAAAGGATGGCTAAAATAACTCTTCCCACTCAACGATTGAGTTTAAGGTCACTCAGAAAAGGACAGGAGAGTTAAGGAAAACAGAATAGTTCAAAAGAAACAACAACAAAAACAGAGGACTAAACAGTATTCCTTACACATACCCTGTAATTCACATAAGTAGGAGGCACAGCATCTCATGTGCCGTAACAGCATTCTAAATCCTGTGGCCAGTATTACTGACTGAGGCGGGTTTTGTTTGTTGGTTGGTTTTTCACTTTCTATGTATTTAATAATTGCCCATAGATATATTAACTACTTCTAATATTGAGATAATGCTAGACAAAATATAGATTAAATCAAAAAAGTTGTGTGAGTCTCAGGAGAAAAAGAACACTAATAATTTCTTAAATATTCTTACACGTAAAAGCAGTTTCAGGTAAATTAAGAGTGGGAGATTTAGAAACAACAATGAGGTAGAAAGTGACAATCATGCAATAAAAGCTTTTATAGCACATCTATAACTTATTCCATCATTGTACTATTAATATTAAAATACCACTAACACAACCAATAGTTATTGCCCACTTAGTACATATGTACACTATGCTTGCTAATGTGGAGCTATAAATAACAAGCATAAATTTTCAAGAAACTGAAATCTAGTTAGTATGGCTTCTAACAAGTACGACACAGTCTACAACAGTGTTTAAGAGTACGAGTGTAATGAACGGAACTATACAGGGCTGTAGCAATGTGAAGTTTTAATGAAAAAGGTAAGCTCTACACAGAACATATGATATCTGGATAGGTCATGATAAGTATGCTGAAATTTTTGGCTGAGGGGAATTAAAAGCAAAAAGAAGAAGTCACAGATATAAACACTGAGAAAATTAAATTACTATAAAATTGAAAGGAAAGTCCTTGGCTAACAACGGTGGAATATACATTTAAGCACATGGTAATTTTTTAAAGGGTCTACCTAACTTATAAAGGTCTTAGAAATTACATTGAAGAGACAGACTACCTGGAGACATTAGGTGAAAACGTGTAATGTTTTCAGCAAAAAAGGGGGCTATCTCAGACCTCTACATTGAACTAACCACCCATGGAGTTCCATTCATGATAGCCCTATTGTCAACCAGCAGAAGAAAGCCATGTATATAAAGATTATTCTCGCATTACAGATTATGACTGTAAGCAGGGAGAGAATCTCCAGAGACCTGCTAAGACATTATTTCAGTAGCTCAGGGGCAAAATAATAAAACTGTAGGCCTTCTAGTTGTCAGCGAGAGCATAAAGATAGGAAAAAAGAGTAAATAGCAGAATAATGTCAACACAAGCAATGTCAAAACTCTGACACATGCTACAATACAAATAAACCTTGAATACATTATGCCAAGTAAATAAGTCAATCACAAAAAAAAGACACATACTGTTCCTATTCCATTTTTAAGAAGTACCTAAAGTAGTCAAATTCACAGAAACAGAAAGTGGAATGGTGGTTACCGTGGTCTTGGTAAAGGAAGAAATGGGGAGTAATTTTTTAATGTGTTCAGAGTTTCAGTTTTGCAAAACGGAAAAAGTTCCGAAGATGGATGCTGATGATGGTAGCACAACATTGTGAATGAACTTAATACCACTGAAACGTGCACTTAAAAATGGTTAAGATGGCAAGCTTTGTTACGTGTATTATACCATGATTTAAAATATTAATTTAAAAATAAATGCCAAAATTTGGAAGGAGGAGAAAAAAACTTCCAAATTACTGTTAGATCACTAGTTTAGAAGGTGGGGTTAATGGTGCTGCTATGAAAACAAAGTAAGAAGATCCAGCCTGGCAAGACAGAAGAGTATGAATTGTGAAATATGTCCGATGGGGACATCTAAATGGAAATATTTCATAGGCATCTGGAGACAAGAGATAAGGGCTCTGTGGACAGAACAGGAAATACGCTGGCTTTTATTTTAGCGTCACCATTTCGGGGGAGAGGGGAGCCAGTTTTCATGTTCAATTCTGAGCCTTAGATTTTAACAGAGATGTTTTCAAAATAGACTGTATATGAAAATATTTTTTTCACATTTTGATACCTCTGAATTGGGAAGGTCTTAAAATGAACAGCATCTTTTAAAAATAACTCTATAGACATAATTGACAAGTAAAAATTATATATGTTACAGGATACACGTTAATGGTTCTCACCCAAAACAATAACAACAAAACAAACAGCAATCTTTTGATGAAAAATAATTGCAATATCAGTAACTCTAGGTAGCTTAGAGAGGTGGTTATTTATAGAACAGAGGGCAGGATCACAGCATAGCTTCAGGGAAGAAGTAGAGCAAGAATCATGAAAGTCCTGAAGTAACTGAGATCCCTCTTTCTCTCCCCACACTGAGAGAGAGAACAGAAATATGTTTCATTTCTCTGTGAATTGACTGTCTCTGCTTCAAACCCTACAGCTTTTGCATGTTTGAAAAGACTGACTTAACTCTCCCTTGGTCCCAATACTGAATGCCTGGATCATAATCTCTCTGCTCAGTTTGGGTACAACTGAGTACAGTCAAGACAACAGGGTCATGCCAAAGAAGGGGGGTTCCCTGAGTATGGCTACAAAAAATGATATCCCAATACCACAGTAAAATTTAACCGGTGCATCCCAGGGAAGAGCAATGTTTAAGAAATATGAAAATGAGGTCAGACAACGGACAGTAGAATTAAATGAACAGCTTTAGTCTGGGGACAGGAAGACTTGGGAATCCTAACAGGCATATAGGATAGAAAATAAACACTAGGACAAAGGAGTCAAAGTTACAAGGCAGTTTTTGGCTTAATATACCAAGTATCCTATAGCAGTATTTTATTTAAAAACATTTGTATATGAGATAATCCATTTATATTATTACTCAACAAACCTGCAGAGCCAGAATTTAAATTTTCCTTTAGTAGACAGATGATCAAAAGCTAAGGAATTTGCTGAATGCCCAATAACAAATAGCTAATACATAGCAGAATCACAGCTTGCTCCAACCTGCACTTGGATTCAAAGTCTTTTTCCTTGTAATATGCCCATTGCTTTGTATTGGTTCGATTGTGGTAAGCTCTCATTCATACAATGTATTTCAATAGAGACTAAACATTTGTAACAGAAAGACTATAGGGAAAATCACTATTTGGGGTAGATTTATACTATCACTTCTGTGATGATATCCAACCATAATATTTCTTAAGATTATTATTTTCATTTAGTGACTTCATTTTGAAAGTATTCATTATAAGCAAATATTTCTCCCAACTATCAAAGATTTCACAATTTTGATAATTTCTAAATGAAAATGTTCTCTCTATACAGCAACAAATGGTAGGTAACAAAAATTGTTTTTGTCCTTAAGAAATTTAATTCATCTTTAAATAAGAAAGCTAATAATAGAGAGAGATCCAAGATGGCTGATCACTAGCAGCTTGGGCTTATAGTTTCCAGTGAAAGCGCAGAGAACGAGAGGACGCCACACTTTCAGACGAATATTTGTTGCTCACGGACCAGGAGATTCCCAGCAGAGGAGCCCCACGGGTCGCCAGGGCGACTCTTGTGGCCGGTGTGGCGGTTTTGCTGGTGCCTTAGCGCACCAGTTTTTGGTGCAGAGTCCGGAGATTCCCGGGCAGAAAAGCACCACCCATCTTAACACCGCTGTTTTGGCCAGTGCAGTGGTTTGCTCAGATTTTGGCGCTGGGAATCAACAAGTTGGACGTCTGCTCAGAGGCCTAGTTAGAAAGTCGATAATTACAAAGACAACAGATGGATAAATATATAATGAAGGGAAGAAATCAGCGTAAAAAGGCAGAGAATACTCAAAATCAGAATGCCTCTCTCTCCACAGGGGATCGCAATTCCTCATCAGTAACGGAACAAGGCTTAATAGATTACGAGTGTGTTCCAATAACAGAAGCAGGTTTCAAAACGTGGGTGATAAGAAACTTCTGTGAATTAAAAGAACTTGTTCTAACCCAATGCAAAGAAACTAAGAACCTTGAAAAAAGGTTTGAGGAAATGTTAACGAGAATGGACAATTTAGAGAGGAATATAAATGAATTGATGGAGCTGAAAAACACAATACGAGAACTTTGCGAAGCATGTACAAGTTTAGACAGTCGAATTGATCAAGTAGAAGAAAGGACATCAGAAGTCGAGAACCAGCTCAGTGAAATGAAACGAGAAGACAAGATTGGAGAATGAAAGGATGAAAAGGAATAAGCAAAGTCTCCAGGAAATATGGGACTATGTGAAAAGACCTAATTTACGTTTCATAGGTGTACCTGAATGTGACGAAGAGAATGAATCCAAGTTGGAAAATACTCTTCAGGATATCATTCAGGAAAACTTTCCCAACCTGGCAAGGCAGGGTAATATTCAACTCCAGGTAATACAGAGAACACCACAAAGATATTCTTCAAGAAGACCAACCCCAAGGCACATAATTGCCAGATTTATTAGGGTTAAAATGAAGGAGAAAATACTAAGGGCAGTCAGAGAGAAAGGTCAGGTTACCCATAAAGGGAAACCTATCAGACTTACAGCAGATCTTTCAGCAGAAACCCTACAAGCCACAAAAGAGTGGGGACCAATATTTAACATCCTTAAAGAAAAGAACTTTCAACCCAGAATTTCCTATCCAGCCAAACTAAGCTTTATAATCGAAGGAAAAATTAAATCCTTTGCGAACAAACAAGTACTTAGAGAGTTCACCACCACCAGGTCTGCTTTACACGAGCTTCTGAAAGAAGCACTATACATATAAAGGAACAACCAATATCAGCGTTTCCAAAAATATATCAAAAAGAAAAGAACATTAACACAACGAAAAATTTACACTAACTAATGGGCAAAACAGCCAGCTAGCATCAAATGCCAGTATTAAAGTTATATATATTCTAATTGGATAAAAAGCCAAAACCCATTGGTATGCTGCATCCAGACCCATCTCACATGCAACGATACACAAAGACTCAAAACAAAGAGAAGGAGGAAGATTTATCAACCAATCAGAGAGTAAAAATAAACAAATACATAAAAAGCAGGCGATGCAATTCTCGCCTCTGATAAAGTAGACTTTAAAGCAACAAAGAGCAAAAGAGGCAAAGAAGGACATTACATAATGGCAAAAGGATCAATGTAACAAGAAGAGCTAATGATTCTATAGATCAACGAGACAGAAAATTAACAAGGACATCCAGGACTTGAACTCAGACCCGGAACAAGTAAACTTAATAAACATTTATAGAACTCTCCACTTCAAATACATAAAACGTACATTACCACCTCACACCTATTCCATAAGTGACTACATAATTGGAAGTAAATCACTCCTCAGTAATCGCATAGCATTTCATAGGTTTAAATGAAATATTGGTTGGCTGCTCGTTTGTTATTTTCTTCCCTTATTCCTTCCTGTTTACATCAAGTATAATTATTGGTATAAAAGAGGTTTTCAATACCCACTACTAAACTGCATTCTAGCCTGGGCAAGAAAGCAATACTCCCATTCTCTCTCTCTCTTTCTCTTCCTTTTTCCTCCTCTTTATTCTTTCTTTCTTTCTTTCTTAAAAAAAAAAAAAAGCAAAGTCTTATGTATTCCTATATTCCTGCATGTATGAATGCATAAAAAAAAAGAAAGCTAATAATAACAAATATATTCAAATCTGAGAAACAATGTTTTCTAGAAAGAGTTGTAGAAATGACCACAATTAGCAAAAAAACAAAAAAAACCAGCTCAAATAGAATTTTAAAAAGTAAAACCTATTCAAGATTAAATATTGCTTGTGGCTTCAAGCTGTGTCACTGACTTACAAATATCACAACTATTAAGAATTTGAATAATCTATTAAATATTACTTTTAGATTCCAGATGCATCTGTCTAAAAAACTACATGAGAAGCGATTCAAGGGGAAATGGAGAGATGATGAAGAGGCTGGAGTTCTTAGCCTACCTCCACTTCTGTCAATAGTTTGGATCAGATTTGTTTTAGCCATCCATTCACTGAATTTGCATGGAATTTCATTTTTAAAAACATCCCATTTCTAGAAGAAAGGGAGGGAGGGAAGAAAGGAGGAAAAAAGGAAGAAGGAAAAACACATAAGCCACTCTTTTAGAGTTTTCCAGAATCCTCACTCTCAATGGATCCATCATTGCACTCAGAAACTATGCAATAGAAATAATATGTGTACACATAATCAATGTTGTTATATAGCTTAATATTTATATGACATTTAGAAAAGTCTGCTGAAAAACTTAAGGCGTGTCATAAATAAAATGAAAATTATAACAGAGAGAATGGCAATAAATTATATAATTACTCAGGATTATATATTTTCCCTTAAAACTTGTTTGTATAGTCTATGAAATACAAACATGGAAAATCTGGGAAGAAAGTTCCGAATAGGGAAAAAATGAGAACAGATGTTATATTAAAATAATTATGTATAAATCCATTTAATCTTTGAAAAAGAAATGAAAAATGACCCTTATGAAAAGAAATTCTTTAATGAACGCCATCTGCAAATTAAAGTCAGCTTCAATCAATTTTATGTGAAGTGCTGTCCTTAATAATGAAGGGTTTTCTATCATCAACAAAGACAAACAGCCATGTAAACACTACAGTATAGAATATCACTAGGAATATCCATTTTTGTAACTATAAGCTTTTATTTAAGATATGCAGGTTCTATACCAATATTTTATGTAGGAAGACTAATAACAATTGTTTAAATTTCTTAACCTCATCCATATTCTTACAGATTTCTAAAATAGTAAGTTAATATACATGACTTTTCTAGTAAAGTTTTGTTTTAAAGAAAACACATTTTACTAGACTTCAGTACAAGAGAAGTCCTAAACAATGACATTCCACAAAAAAAATAATTTTTATATACTAGTTGCTTTTCTTCATGTAGTCAATTTAGATACATAATATACTGTATCTATTCTATGAAAAACATATGAAAGCCAAGTGGAAATAGTTTTTTTAAAAATTATAAGTTTATAAAGACTTAATAATGGACAAAGAACCTGAACAGACTGTTTTTAAAGAAGACATATAACTGGCCAACAGGTATATGAAAAAGTGCTCAAGCTCAGAAATGTGTCAAAACCACAATGAGATATTACGTCACACCTATAAGGATGGACACTACCAAAAAGACAAAAGATAACAAGAATTGGCAAGGGTGTGGAAAAACAGGAATGCTTACATGCTGCTAGTGTGAACATAATTTAGTACAGTGATTATGAAAAACAAGATTCCTCAAAAAATTAAAAACAGAACTGCCATAAGATCCAGCAATCTCATTTATGGGTATACATGCAAAGTAAATGAAAACAGCATGTCAAAGAGATATTTGGCCTCCCATGTTCATTGCAGCACTATTTACAGAGCCAAGACATTGAAACGACCTAACTGTTCAACAGTATATAAACGGATAAAGAACATGTGATGTGTGTATATGTATATGTAGATACACACAATGAAACACTATTCAGCCATAAAAAAAGAAGAAAATTCCACCATTTACACATCATGGGTGAAGCTGTAGGATATCGTGCTAAGTGAAATAAGCCATACCACGTGATCTCACTTATTTACGAAATCTAAAAAAGTTGAACTCATAGAAAGTAGAATGGTGATTGTTAAGGGCTGGAAGGTAGAGGAAGTGGGGAGATGTTGGTCCAAAGGTAGAAACTTTCAGTTATAAGATGAATAAGTTAAAATGTTCTGGGATCTGATGTATGATATACTTAAAAATACTGTATCATTTATTCGAAGTTGACTATGAGAGCACAATTCAAGTATCCTTGCCACCGCTCCCCAATCCGCCACACACAGGTAACTGTGATTGATGTGTTAATTTGATTGTGGTCATCATTTCACAATGTATATGTATATCAAATCTTCACATTGTATGCTGTGAGTATATTTGATTTTACTCATCAATTATATCTCAATAAAGCTGAACAAAAAAGAAAACAATGGGATGTCTATGATGAGATCAGGAAATGAAGACCGCACAACAGAGTAAGAAAATGCTAAACTGTGAGGTGCCATGTGTGAGCAGCTCAGGTAAATGAGAATGAAGCTGTATAGATTCAGAAAACTTTGTGAAAGAGATGGGCCTAGAAATGCGGAGCAAAAAGATGAACAGGATTTTAGTAAGTGCAGAAGAGAATTTAGGTCAGCCCAAAGACTGGAAGAGGACGAAGGTGGGAAGGAACCTGGCAGGCTCACAGAAAACAGGAGGTACCGAATGGAGTAAGGAGAGGGCATGCACAAAGAAACCAAGAGAGGTCTGGGTTATCCCTAGCAGTAGACCCCCATAATAGAATGGACAAAATGCACTTAGCAAAGATAGAGAGAAAAACTGCTGAGGGGACAGAGAAAGATTAATTAGAAGCAGCGGTTTAGGCAGCATAGACCATACTTCCTCTTATCTATTTCCCCTTTTCCATTTCCTCTAACACTTATCCTCCCTTCACACCAAATTCAAATGCTTACACAGAAAAGCTGATCCTATATTCATTCTCTCTCTGAATAAAACTGTTTGTCAAAATATATGTTGGGGGAAGAAATAAAGCTAGCAGAAAACTCCGTCCTTGAGTCAGCAAGCAGTAGGGAACCATTATCACTCCTCATCAGGTATCAGCCAGTAGATAAATACATATTTTGAAGAAAGGATTTACATGCTAGTTCCTACTCAAAAAAACAAAAAGAAACAAACAAACAAAAAACCATTGTAACCTACACACGTGTGGAATGGCAATGTTGTCTGGCATGTGGCCAGTAGCTGAAGGGAAATGAATCATGCCTGAAAATGAAATAATTTAGACATATATAAATAAGGTGGTCTTAGGTGGACAGGTCAAAAAGTTAATAAAACCTTTAGGAATTGTTATTTCCATTAGAGAAGTATCATTAGATAAAGACAGATCCGTGGGGAACAAGCTAGAATTGCTAGTACCATTCAATATATTTATTTTGTACCCAATAAATCAATCAAAAAATTTAACGACTATCTGTCATGCATATAACAATTAGGTTCAATTCAGAGTAAAGAATTAGGTTCAATTCAGAGTAAAGAAAAAATTAAGAGATGTGGTTCTTGACCTCATGAAACTTAGAATATTTTATTTTTAACTCAAAAATTACCGAAGTCATCCCTTTTCTTTTTTAACCTACAGTATGTGGCTTTCTACATAAGTGTGATTTTATTAAGTCCAGGACCCAATTAGTTTTAAGCAACATGCATCTCCAAGATTATAATCAAGTCACTTTTGCTAAAATTTCACTCAAAAAATGTGGAAGAAAAAATATATCTCCTCTGAGATAAAGTTATAAACCCAACAAATTTATTAAAAAAACAAAAAACTACAATAAAATATAAAAGAAGCTTAAAAAAATGACACATACTCCTAATAATATGCCATAGGATTGTGCTCTATTTTAGTTTATCTCCAAGTAATAATATTAAAACACTTAAGAGTCAGCCTACATTTTTCTTTTAAAGTATTATTTTCCAGAAATCTGGCCAAATGTTGTTACTTGAGATATGTAAACATACCTGCCAAAAAAAAAGAGAGAAATTTCCGGAAGAGCCTTTGAAAGAAAATAATTCATTAGGAAGTTGAAGTAGAAATCTAAAGATTAACTAAATTATTAACTTTTCAGAGTTCAAAAAATTTCAAAATTGAGTGCCTACCATGACTACAGTCGCTCAAGATAGATATATCTATATGTGTATCTATGTATTTACATATATATTATATATAACCAAGTTTCTAATTGTGCCAGATAAACTTAAATAAAAATTTATTATAATTGATAGTCCTAATATTTTGTTTGTTTTTATTTGAAGCTCAGATTTGAAATAGCCCTGAAATAAAAATGTTTTATGCCTTATAAAAAAGACAAAATGTAGGCTGTCATACTTCTAAGTTCTCCTTCTTCATCATAGGATTGTCATTTTGCACATTCTGATGTTAAATGACTTTGTTTTCTTTAATAAGCAATTCCAACAAGCTCTTCATTCATAACACAATTGTAAATTTGACTGTAATGGAGAAAGGCTGCTAGATGGTAAATGCAATGGTGCTCACAAACCCTAAGAGCTGTCCTACATAGGAAAAATACTTTGTCGCCCTCAGGCCCAATGACGACAACTGTGAATAAATAAGACTATTCACTGACAAGCATGGTTAAGTGCTCTCCCTGCAAAGTTGCAATTCTTCCTCAAAACAGAAGCAAAGATACCTGCTAACCACACTGGACAGCTAACTGGAAAGGAGAGAATAAACATTTAAAGAGGCACACACGCTAGTATAAAGAATGAAAAGTAGAGCCATACAGCATTAGGAAAAGAACTCTGAACATGGTAACTGTCTCCAAACACGATATGGAACGGCTGCATTTTACAATAATTCAATTGGTAAAGGTAAATCTTGAGCAAGCAACAAAAAATTTAATTAAAATCACCCACACAATAAGAAAATGAAATTTGGTTTCCAATGTAACAGCAACGATAAAAATTCATGTAATGGCATTCCTTAAGGAGAAAGAAAAATGAGACATTACTACATAATAAATAGGAGTTATATATTAAGTCTCTATTCTTATGTAACTTTCTTTCATCAAATGTTTCTCATTCATATATAAGATCTTTCCGTTTTCTATTTTGAGTTTTAAATATAATCTTTACTGGTACCCAAGCTTGCATTTCCCAGAAGCATGAGCTGACCCACAGTACCCATCATAAAGCATTTAACTCTTATAGCTCAGTTAGGATTATATCAACATAATCCTGTGCCTCTGAAGGGTTATTCTTGTACAAGTAGGATACAGATCTATTTTTCAGCCTAGCATCAGAAAAAAATTTATTTTTGACAACACTGCAGACATAAAGAAAAAGTCAAATTTCTATTTTACAAAAAGAAAAAAAGTCTGTAAATGATTTGCTCAAAATTGTTGAGTGTGTTCATAATAGCAATAATAAATTTATATTCATAAATATCTTCCATACATTCAGTATAATATTTTTCAAAGTTGTTACACTTAAAAATAAAAATTTCCAACATATGGGGCCCACCATAAGATGAAAATCTGATGGGGTAGTGCTTAGTAAATGATTTTATATCTGATTTCCTGAGGATGAGTCCAAATCACAACCAGAGTTCAGAAATCCAGGATCCAGGCCAGGCACGGTGGCTCACACCTATAATCCCAGTATTTTGGAAGGCCAAGGCAGGCAGATCACTTGAGGCCAGGAGTTCAAGACCAGTCTGGCCAACATGGCAAAACCTCATCTGTACTAAAAATACAAAAATTAGCAGGGCATGGTGGCACACACCTATAATCCCACCTACTTGGGAGGCTGAGGCAGTAGAATCACTTGAACCCAGGAGGCAGAGGTTGCAGTGAGCAAAGGTTGTGCCACTGCAAGACAGAGTAAAACTCTGTCTCAAAAAAAAAAAAAAAAAACAAGAAGAACTCCAGGATCCAACTTCCCAAAAGGTCTTGTTAGCTCCCTACTACTTAACTTGGACTCCTACCTTACAACTTCCCCAGAACTAACCACAAAGCTCCATAGACACATACTAAACTTATCTCTGTGAATTTCTAAGTACCATTCATTAATTGGGGACAATCACTAAATTCCATACTATTGTTGTCAGATTTAATATTATATATTTAAGACATTATCTAAATTCCCAAGCACTACCTGCATTCAAGTTACGGTATCTCATTTCCTCAAAAACATTTATTAAGCATCTACATGGCATTGCAATAAACAATGTGGGGCACATGAGAGGTGGGCTCAATTATACAATGATCATCCTCAGGGAACTCACCCTCACTTATAAAACTATTCACATTCCAAGAGGCAGAATTTAAGTGCCATAAGAGAGCAATAGATACAGTGCTATGGAGACTCAGAGGAAGGAGAAAGAGCTTCCAACGGGGATGGTCAGAAAACACATCATGAAGCAGGTAGAAGGGTAAAATTTCAACCTAAGCTGGTTGGAGATCAGGACAGAGAGATGAGAATTAGGGGCACAGGGCAATAATGTGGTAAACAGAAATAGGAACTCAAGAGATCAACCTATCTCTACCTTGAGAGAGAAAGAGTGCACTTCAAAGTCACTAGAAAACTGACGTGATGAAGGCAGTAGCAGTTTAAAATGACTAAATGGTAGGAAGGGTAGATGAGAGAGGGTCCTGAATCCCAAACGAGAAGGTATTTCTTTCATTTGAAAGGCAACAAAAAACTATAAACTACTTTTTATCAAAGGATTTCCATGATTAAATGTTAACATTCAACAAAACTGCTGCATGATTAGAGCTGTACATCAAGAAGATGTAGTTTAGTAGTGCAACGAATAAATCAATCTTCAGAAGGCATGAGGGTAGGGAGACCAGTTAGGAAGTTACCGCAACAGCCCATCCAAGTATGAAGTCATATAGCCATAAACGAGGACAGTGAGAGTAGAAAAAGAAGAGAAGGACTAGGTATAATGATTATCACTTTGAAGAAAGTTATATCCTGTAAATTCCAGTGATGTTTTGGCCATCTACTGTAACAGAAACAGGAAACCATCAGCACCAGACAGACCTGGACCCAAACCCAGGCTCAGCATCTGATAAACAGTGAGACTTTGGGTAAATTACTTAATCCCTTTGAGCTTCAAAAATAAATAATACATACATACCTCTAATCTTGAGAGAATTCATAGTACCTCTAAAATGCTTGGCATACTAGGAGAAAATTAGCAATCAGGAAAAGAACAAACAAAAGAAACCAAAGGGTATATTAAAATATAAACAATGTTAAGGAGTCAGCATGAGCTTTTATAACAAAAGACTCAGCTACTACCTCCACCCTCATCAGTGTCTGGCTGTGCTACTCTTTTAGACAGCAGGACTCTCGAGGTCGTTCATTCTTCAGTATCTCTCTGGCTTCAGGTAGCAAGCAGCTCCTTACTTTTAAAAATAGAGCTCAGCCGGACATGCGCCAGAACACAAAAATAGACTACTAGAAGGTAAAATGACACCTGCATCCCTGGCTCCTGGATTCCTATGTATTTGGGACAGAAAACGGATTAGTGTTAAAGTATCTACTGGATGTCTCAAAGCAGAAGAAACACAACAGGGTTAATGGAGAACTGTGCAAACACTGCAAGCGAAGGATTCTTACAAAGCTTTGAGACTATACAAAATAACTCGTTCTCTCTAATTCAATCACTGGTACACAAAACTTTGCCTAATTTGAATGATCAGATTGAAAATTAATACGAATATGCAAATAATTGCTTAAAGCAACATTCAAAAAGGGGTTTGTAAAAGGCTTGCCATATATGGTTACACCATCTTTAACAACAGTCTTTTGAATTCAGAATATTGCTATACTTATCTTGTAGGTGGAAAATTAATTTATCTCCTTGGATAATAGTTTCATTAGTTCCAAAGGGAGCCTAATAAAAAAAAAGCATTATGTTAACTTGAAATAAACGTGTTATTTTGTTCACATTTTTGTTATTTATTAAGAGAGGCTTCTTTGCTTCTCTGGGATTACTAAAATCATAGTATTTTAAGCTTTTTAAATCAGCTTTTCAATAGTCTGAATCCTATATGTAATGACCAGCTAAGCAACAAAATTTCAGGTTTAAACCAAAATTCAAAGGTCCTAATAAATGTGCTAAAAGTGTTTCATTTATGCTTTTTATTCTCTTCCTGTAAGCTCTAATCTTTCCATGAGGAGCTAATTGATTAGGATCAGTTTAAGAAGGTGTTCTAATTTTAAAAATACAGTAAAACCACCCACATTTGCTCCACCTCCTTTGTCAACTTGGTGATTTTATACAAAAAGTTTACATTATTGCCATTTTTAAAAAATATAAAAATCTTCCTATTTGTACACACATATTCATAGCAACGTTATTCACCATAGACAAAAAGTGAAAGCAACCCAAGCATCCATCAATAAATAAATTGATAAATCAAATATGGCATACATGTACAATGGAATATTATTCAGCCTTAAAAAGGAAGGGAATTCTGACACATGCTATGACATGGATGAACTCTGAAGACATTATGTCAAGTAAAATAAGCCAGTCATAAAAGGACAAACATGAATCCACTCATATGAGATATCAAGAATAGTTAAATTCATAGACACAGAAAGTGGAATGGTAGTTACCAGGGGTTGGGAGGAGGAGGGAATGGGAAGTTGTTATTTAAAAGTGTACAGAGGCCGGGCGCAGTGGCTCAAGCCTGTAATCCCAGCACTTTGGGAGGCCGAGGCGGGTGGATCACGAGGGCAAGAGATCGAGACCATCCTGGTCAACATGGTGAAACCCCGTCTCTACTAATACAAAAAATTAGCTGGGCACGGTGGCGCGTGCCTGTAATCCCAGCTACTCAGGAGGCTGAGGCAGGAGAATTGCCTGAACCCAGGAGGCGGAGATTGCGGTGAGCCGAGATCGCGCCATTGCGCTCCAGCCTGGGTATCAAGAGCGAAACTCCGTCTCAAAAAAAAAAAAAAAAAAAAAAAAAAAAAAAAAAGTGTACAGAGTATCAGTTTGGGAAGATGAAAAAGTTCCGGAAGTGGACTGTGGTTACAGTTGCCCAACAATGTGAATGTACTTAATGTCACTGAACTATATACTTAAAAATTGTCAAAATGATAAATTTTATGTTATGTACATGTTACCACATTTTTAAAAAATACAGGAAATCTTGTAGCACTGAGACTTCTTAAAATACTGAAGTTCTAGGAATGAATGAGTAAACAAAAGTTTTGCTTTAAGAATAGAATATCTAATCATTGGAACTAAACAAACTTGTCAACATGTTTCTTTCCATTCATTTAATTTATATATTTAAGAATCATCCTGCACATGGGCTATAATGAAGGCCACTAGAGTAAATGCTCTCTTATTAGGCTGTATCATTTTATGGAATACAGAGAAACCAAGGCTAAAAAATTAAGTGCAGTTTTTTTTGATGGCTCTTTCATATTTATGAAAATACTAGGCTTTTTATAACCCAGAGACTCAGTATAGATTTTCAAAACAGTATTGGCAAGGTTATCAAGATGAAAGTTTGGAGGTGGATTTGAATGAATTAACTGATGACATAGAGTGAGAAATCTGATATATCTAAATTGAGAAAATAAAAATTTACTGCTGTTACCCCTAATGTCACCAAAGGCAAAAAAAAAAAACAAAAACAGAAAAGAAAAGAAAAGTGAGCTAAGAATCATTTCTGCAAATGGGCCATGCTGTTTCTTCTCCAGACCAATGAAAACTTAATAATAATTCCTTCTCTCACACACCCTTCTTTTTCCCTCCAGTAAGCCATCAGACATTTTCCCACTTTCCTCTAGGATTGTTTAGCCTTATTACTTATTTGGAAATAAAGTTCAGAGTTCCTAACCTAGCCAAAAAACATTAGACTGAATTAGATAGTGATTGCCAGTACTTCTGAAAAAATAAAAGCAAAACAAAACTGTCATTCTCATGGAGAGATGGATATCAGTGTTTCTTTAAAATGATTTAAATAATCAATTAAGGTTCAATTAAGTATTCAATAATCTTCTACTTCTTCTAAGCCTCTCCCTATTTAATCAACATGATCAAAACAATTGCTTTCTTTTCATTCACTTGCAATGTCCGCTTTGTCAGAATCTGTATAATCAGTTTTGTCAGCATCTAAGAAAATGAGCTGGTTCTCTTTGTTACTGAGTTGCCTATTTTAATAATTTTGAATTAATAAATCTAGTTTGTAGGCCATCTTTAAAATATATACCCAGCAGGCAATTATTTCACACTTGAAATTGAAAAGAATATCTCTATTTTTTTCAAAGTACATGGAAGAGCATATTTGGGAAATATTTTAAAGTATCATTCAATAATATTATTTGAACCCACTCATGATTTTGCTAATTATGCTATATTAATTTGAACATACATTATCATATATATCTTACTATATTATACATGCATACTTACATATTACTATATTAACTTGGTAAGTTGCTTTTAGTATGAGTTATAGGAAACATATTAACTTATAAGTTGTTTTTAGTATGGGTTATAGGAAGCAAACTCAGCTTTGAGATATACTGTAAATATAATTCTTTGTATTTATCTTCATAGGTAATAACAGGGCTCAAAACATTTATTGAGATAAGCCCAACTTCCTTCTCCTGGAAAAAATCCACAAAGGTATATAAACACATGATACTATGTCTGGCACTGATACGCACAAAAATTTTTAACTATGATTTACTAGAATATATAGAGACATTAAGCTCACTGTGCCCGTTTCTTCAGCTGTAAAATGAGAACAATAGTATCAACCTCAGAGTACTAATGAAAATTAAATGTAGTTACAAACACAAAGTTTTAGAATTTCGCTTGGCTTTGAGTAAGCAACATACAAGGTTTATTAAGTTATTATTATTAGCATCATTATAATCTTAGTCAACCCCTAAAATATTTTCCTGGGTAGCTTAAAAAAATTTTTTTATATAAGAAAACCTAAGCTTTGAGAGATTAAGCACTACAATTTACCTAAAGCCACAGAGTTAATACACGGCAGAGCAGGGATTTGACTAATTCCAGGCTTTCTGACCACTTCATAGTGGTCAATACTCCTCTTAAAATATAGCAAGCAGAACTGGTCACATGCAACAAACATAGCAGAGCATTCTGAAAATTTTGCTTTCAAAATCTAGTCTAAGAGATAGTTCAATGAACTGTGGCAATCTAACCCTTAGGTAATGGGCATTAGATAATGGTTGAACTTTGCTCATCATGAAATTGGAAAATTATTTCTAAATCTAAATTTATAGAAATTTACCTTTTCACCTATTATTTTAAAATTCAATATTTTTAAAATGTAATGTTTACTCATTATTCAAATCTATGCATATTTTGAAATTAATATTCAATCATCTAAATTATTATCTATGCCTTCTAGTTTTTGTCAACTGGAAATTTAAATAATATGCTTTCTATGTTTTTATTGAAGTTCTTAATAAATTGTTAGAGAAGATTTGGTCAAGGATAGAGTTCTGGCTTTAGAGATTCAAGTTCTAAATTCTTCTGTATTTTTCCTCTATTCACCACCCAGACCAAACTGTACTGGCTTCATGATAGCACTACATGCCAACTTAGGAGATAAAGGCATCAATATGAGCAGCTTTATCATGCCAGTAAAATGTTAATGGTCCCGCAGTTTATCCACTTTTAGAAAGGTGACTGAAGAGAAAAACCAATAGAGATAAACCAGCAAAAAGAGGTAACCTTATAAACTAGAAGAAGAATGTTTTAACAATTATATTTTTCATCATTTATACTGGAGAGCTATAAGGGTTTTTTTTTAATACTTGTTTCCTAAATTATAAAAGGAATATATGTTTTTTGGGAAAAAAAAATAAGCAGTATGACAATATAGAAGAATGGGCCAAGTGTGGTGGCTCATGCCTGCAATCTCAGCGCTTTGGGAGGCCATGGCCAGAGGGTCACTTGAGCATAAGTGTTCAAGGTAACAGTGAGCTATGATCATGCCACTGCACTTCAACCTGGGTGACTGAGCAAAATCCTGTCTCCAAAATAAAGTAATAAAAGAAGGTAAAATTTTAACAAGGAAAGGATTCTTTTTTCTTTTTAACAAAACTCACTGATAACCTGTTATTAACTCGGCATTTTTAATGTTAGTTTACTGTCTTGAAGGTTGCATCTCTACAGATCTCTCCAAATTGTCAAATATTATTTTCTAGTTATAAATCTATATAATTGTGCTTTGCTAGATATATACATATAATGACTCTATTCTAGTTATATATAGTATACATATGAATACTAAATATATATATACTATGTACATATATAGTATACATATATAATACTATGTATAAATACTGCATCTCTTCATTAAATTGCAAAGAAATATTTATATTCAAGAAACTCATTTCTGTTAATATTTCTACCATTTCACTCTCTATATAACCATATAAATACAATGCTACCAATATCAATACACATTCTAAACATAACAGTAGCTATAATGTATTGAACATGTAATACTTTCCAGCTTGCAAACAATTTTATTCATCCAAGCAAGCCTGTAAAGTAGAATTTATTATCTACATTTATAAATTACATTCTGTCGCAGAGGGATTAATGATTTTACCAAGGCCACATTGCTAACAAGTGGCCAGAGTGGAAACCAGAACTCCACCTTGATAATAAATCCCGCATCTTAATCACTGCGCCGTATTTGAATCCCTCCATCAATAGATCCTGCCATCACCATTTTTATACTAAGAGAAGGAACAATTCTATTTCTATTGATTCCATCGTTCTGTCCATATGGAGTACTGATTAAAACAAATGCAGAATAATCTATGATATCTCTCAACCTTGGCATTACTGACATTTTGGGTCAGATAATTCTTTCTTAGAGGGCGCTGTCCTGTGAACTACAGGATGCTCAATGGCATTCCTGAACTTTACCTAGTAGATGTCAAACCAGCAGCACTCCACAAGTCCTCAAAGCTAAATAATATCTTCAGGCAGGGGCAAAATTTAGCACTGTTGATAATCAATGCAATAATCTACTTAAAAACATGAAAAGACAGAGTAAGCAGAAGCAGAATAACAGATTCAAGTTCTTGCAAGTTTTATTTGCATTATAGAATCGTGTTTTCTTCTGTGGACATTATAATTGTAAAATTAAAGTACTTTGAGAAGAATATGTAGAGTTTGATATCCTTATAATCCTTCTCTGCTATTTATACAAACTAATTGTTAAGTATATTAGAGAAAAGTATTCCAAGTGCAACTCTTTAGATTAGTAGTCCATTTCATTGCAATGTTAACTACAGTAGAACTTCTTTTATTGCTCAAAGTAACACAAAGAGGTTTCTTATTTATCCTAACTCATGAAAAAGTATATATACCATCTCTAAGGCAGGGATATCCTTTTAGAAGTTCAGCGTTGTAACTACACTCTGTTCTGATTTCCCTTTAAGTTACACACATGGACTCATAAACTATAGAAAATAAAATGAAACCTAACTTTATGGGGAAACATTATGAAACAGTCTGCCATTCAAGGCTATAAAACCAGTAATTAAAGTCAAAAGTAAAATCTAAATGACCAATGAAAATACTGAGTCAAATATTGCCTCTTGCAAGAATATTTAACTGATGTTAAAGAAACTCCTGAAAAGGCCCTTCCTCTACACTGTATTTACTTAAATCTCTCTTTACGGGAACTTTGTACAGGAAGGTAAATGCTCTTTTGGTCCACAAATTAGGTTCATGCCCTTCTTGGTTCAAGTTTATAGAGCTGTGATTTGTAAACTGTTTTTCTCACGTCAACATACCTGATGGATGTGACACACACATCAGTAACTGTGGCTCACTACAGCATTGATTCAGGAGGTTGGGGGTCCCCTAGAGAGAACATATCAGAATCGAAGGCAGGTTAGTGTTTGAAAAAGCCTACCATGTGATAATCACCCTTGTAGAAGACAAAGAGTCATTGTTCCTGCCATTCTCAAAGGGTGCACCTAGGATGAAAAGCTCATTTCACCATTAACAGTACCACCTTATTTTAATAATATTTCCAAAAGTACGCATAATTTAGTGCATCAAATCTCAAGCTTTCCTTTTCTACCTTTTTTTCTGTACTTTTTAATTGATGTATCAGAGTTGTACATATGTTGAGGTACATGTAATGTTTGGATATATGTATATAATGTGTAATAATATAATGTATAGAATGTATAATGATTCTATGGCTGAATAGTATTACATCAGGGTAACTGGATGATCAATCACCTTAAACATTTATCCTTTCTTTGTGTTGGGAACTGATATAGTTTGGCTGTGTCCCCACCTAAATCACATCTTGAACTGTACCTCCCATAATTCTCATAGTTGTGGGAGGGACCTGGTGGGAGATAACTGAATCATGGCAGCAGTTTCCCCAATACTGTTCTCATGGTAGTGAATAAGTCTCACGAGATCTGATGGTTATAAGGAAAAACCCCTTTTGCTTGGCTCGCTCTCTGTTTGCTGCCATCTACGTAAGACGTGACTTGCTCTTCCTTGCCTTCTGCCATGATAGTGAGACCTTCCCAGCCATGTGGAACTGTAAGTCCAATTAAATCTCTTTCTTTTGTAAATTGCCCAATTTCGGGTATGTCTTTATCAGCAGAATGGAAACAGCCTAATAAAGGAACATTATAATTCTTCTCTTCTGGCTATTTTGAAACATAAAATAAATTATTGTTAACTATAATTTCCCTATCGTACTATCTAAAATTTATTCCTTCTATCTAATTGTATGTTTGTATCCATTAACCAACTCTCTCCATTCCTTCCTTCCCTCTTCCTTTCCCAGCCTCTGGCAATCACCATTCTACTTTCTACCTCCACAAGATCCACTTTTTGGGCTCCCACATACACATGAGAACTTGCAGGTTTTGTCTGTGCCTGGTTTAGTTTACTTAACATAATTACCTCAAGTTCCAGCCAAGTTGCTGCAAATGAAAGGATTATATTCTTTTTATGGCTGAATAGTATTCCATTGTGTATAATATCACATGTTCTTTATTCATCTGTGGATGGACACAGAGGTTATTTCTATATCTTAGCTATTGTGAACAGTGCTACAACAAGCATGGAAGCAGACTGATTTATTTTCTTTTGAGCATATACCCAGCAGTAGGATTGTTGGATCATATGAGAGTTCTGTTTCTAGTTTTTTGAGGAACCTCCATACTGTTTTCCATAATGTCCAGCTAGATTTTATTTATTTATTTCTTCAGAGACAGGATCTCACTACATTGCTCAGGCTGACCTTGAGCTATTGGGCTCAAACAATCCTCCCACCCAGCCACTTGAGTATCTTGGACTAAACGCATGTGCTACCACATCTAGTCCAGGTACATTTTAGACCTGTAGTGATAGTTATAAATTTGTCAAATTGTTTTAATATTTTTTTAGTGTTTTTGCCTCCCAATTTTCACTGTTCTAGCTATACATAAATCACCAGAAGATATTTAACAAAGCAGAAACCTTAGTTATCTTCCTATTTGCATGAGAACTGAACAAAAACAGAAGATCTGAAGTACCAAAGGCACACGACAGATGAATGGAGCACAGTATTAACTCACGTGAAGGTCTTCAAAGATTTAGCTGATAAAAACAAAATATACATCTATAGATTATGCTGACAAAAAAGATAGAGCAGTCCTAGTATGTGTTAGGGGTCTTAGCATCTAGACTACTGGTTCGTAAGTAGGTATATGACAAAATTACACATTCCCCTTCCTGCTCACCCACATTTTGATATTCCGTAGGTTTAGCGTTGATGCTTAGGCAAGTGTATGTTGTAAAAAGGTTCATAAATAATTTTTCTACAAAAGAGGTGACAATCAAACTTTGCTTTGTTCCAGTCAGACCATGTCTGTTGTACCAGGTTCTGGACTTCTCAATTTCAAAAGACCGTATCTAAACAGAGAGGAGGGGAAAGGAGAACACGATGGCATGGGAAAGGACTCAGTTCCCTATTATGGCAGTGATTAGGCAAAAGCTTAATAAAGATCACTTGTTAGGGATTTCATAAACTGAGCTCTACCTTTAATTTCCCTCCAATCCTGTGATACAACAGCAGTGTTGTTTTTCAGGAAAAGTAACACATACTTAAACTGAAAAGTCCTCCAAAAACTCACTATGATATACAAAGACAAGCCTAGAAGAGTAGTAAAAGCAATGGAGATTGTACAATGCAGGAAACTTCACTATGTGAGCAAAGAATAAACAGTGCATTGCACTTCTGGACCCTTGATCCAGAGTCAACGGTCTAGAATTGTATATATATGTATAATATATGTACGCATGTATGTGTGTATATATATCCATATGAATATGTGTGTATATATGTATATATACACATACAATGATGCTAGCTAGCCTCATTGAATACAGCCTAATTTATACATACATATATTAACTTTAAAAAGACAAAGCAGAGTAAGCAACTAGGATAACCCAAGAAAAACATCAAAGTGGAACTCAACCTGATAATTTTACAAGGTTAACTTCTCTCAATGGCCTAGATTGTCTCTACTGTTAAAGTAAGTTTTTAACTAGTCATATGAACGAGCACTCATCTGCTCAAGGATAAGAACCTTGCCCATGTACTTTTTAAGTGTGATCAAAGGTTACAACAGTATATTGCCCTAGGGATCGTTAGAGGGTTACACAGAAGCTGCCATCTGTACTGACTCAGTAATATCTTTCATCGGTAGGATTCAGCACCAACGGTACAAAGTCATCTGCCTTGTAAGATTTAGGACCGGGCTTAACATCTAATCTTTAGAGTGATAGTCTTTGCACAGATTAAAATGTCCAAAGCCTACAACCTTTCTGTGTTTGTGGTGATAGACTGGGCACAAGAAGCTCCAGTTCTAAAAAGCATGTACATACTAATTAGGAAAATATGGTAAACTAACGTGGCTGTGATATTAAAATATTTTTTGTTAACTAAGAAAATTGAGCAGCTTCAAGCAGACAAGGTCCCATGAGGTTGTAACAGTAACACACAAGGAATATGTCCAAACCAAACACATCATCTTCCCACCTTCACCCCGAAACTGAAAAAAACAAATTCTGATCTGACACTTTTTCTCTCAGTGACTAGTGCCACTATTTTTCTAGTTTCCCAGGTTCACAACTTTAAGTGTTGTTCACGCCCTTTGTTAATACCTTCCACCATCAATCACAGGCTAATCCTCCCAACTGCAGGGGTTTTTTTCCTTAAATCATCTTTCCTTCCCACCACTATCTTAATAAATCTTCAATGTCTCTAACCAGGACTTTCACAGCACCCTCTTAAAGGACTCCTTGCATCCATTTGGGTCCTCACCTAATCCACTGCTAGTAAAATTATGTTTAACCTATTATATCACTCTTTGATTTAAAAATACAATGTTTGGTATGCATAAAATAATCAAATTCCTCAACCCAATCTTAAAACACTCAATTTTTCATCCTGCCTACTCTCCATAGTGACCCCATGCCCCGCTTATCTTACCTCTTAAAATTTCCCACCACTCTACCTCCACTCCTCAACACAAAAGCAGGGCTGTCGGTTCCACACGTCTTTTCCACAACACAGTGCACACTCGACACGTGGTATCCAGCTCCACGACACATCTCAATCCTTCCCTACCTCATGTCCTCTGGGCCTTATGCCCACAGGGGAAATATATAGAAATATTCTTTTACAAATACACTGGGTTTTTTTCTATTTTAGATACATTCTTTATATTGTACCAAAATGGATCATAGTTGGCATACTACTAACATACACACGTGAGAAAGTTAAACACAAATCAAAAGGAAAAGTCAGAAAAGACGGGAAGACAGAACTTCACCAGAAATCCATGTTAAGAGGGTGATGGTATTTGAGCATTAAATTTAGCTATGACCTTTCTGGAGGGCAAAGTTCTCACGACTTTCTGTTTTTCAAAGCATTTATCCCTTGGCACTATAATCATTTGTTACTGTAGTATCTTTACTCAGGGAGCGTGCAAGGGTGGTTCATTTCTGAATCTTCCCCCAGCAATCCCCACACTTTCTGGGATGTTGTGGGCACTCTTCAAACGTTCTGGAATAAAAAACGCAAACAGTGTAAGTTTTCCAAGGAGAATTCCCACAAGCCAGAGATCCCAGTTGCAGTCTAGGAGCCAACCATGCTAAAGGTGACTTTCCCACTAAAAACAAGAAGCATTTACTAGTAATTACTGGCACTCTGGTCTTCCTTACAGTTAAATTCCTGAGTCCATTAATAACCTGACATTCTGATTGATGAGATATAGTTTTATTATTAGTGTGCCTCCGCAGTGGATAACCTCTAGTTTTATGGAAAAATTGCATCTCTGACCTACAAGACTGAGACCTGGATTCCACCCAAATGCTAACTTCAGTACTGGGTGCCCCCTTTCCTCCTCACACACACACAGAAAAAGAGAGAGAGACAGGACATGCCTACTAATCTCTGTCACCTTAACTCAACCATCACAGATACAAGCAGCTAGTACTATCATGCTAACTCTCCTTGGACAGAACAGTGAAAAGTGGGTGGAATGATTGAGTAAAAGTGATTTTTCTGTTTACATTCTCTGATTCTATCATATTTTCTTCCAGAAAGTTTTTTTCTTGGTTAAGTGAGAGCACGCTCTCTATTTTTGTAAGTAGTTACAGAAACTGTTTTAATATTCTCAAATTTATTTCTGCAAAATTGTACGGCTCTTTAAAAGCATTTTAATAATCCTATATGTGGCAGTATTTTAAAAAACATTATATATACATTGCTTTTTTTCCCTATTCATTTATTCAAACAAGCAATAGAACATGGAAATGTATAAAGTTCCTTAGTCTTACTCAGGAAATGCAGGGAATACTCAACAAAACCCTGAGAACAGAAACTGAGGTTAATCAATATTATATACAGTGTATGTAACTCAAATACACAAAAACAACAAAATATAGAAATAACTCATTTTTAGAAAACATGCTGATTACTTTAAACAATAATCATTACAAACCTAAATTTTATTCGTAACCTTAGTAGCCTGATAATCAGTGAGGTGGTCTCAATACTCTCCTTCTACATGTTTTATAAGCAATTTTCTTTCCTTAGTAGAACAATATTTGTTTTCATGTTCATCTCAATGTATCAGTTGTGGTGGCAGTGGTAGAATTTGTTGCCACCTCTGCAACAAAAATACACCAAAAAGCCTTTGTAAAAACTGAAACATATTTCAGTATATATTTACATACACATGTATGTATATATTTTCATAAAACTATAACTTCAAGTAAAGTTACACAATTGTCTGTACGCTGATCTAAAATTTCAGGGATCTACTTTGGAGGATCTACTTCGGAGGATCTCCAATCTTATAAGAAATTGTAAGCCTGTTCAGTCATCTGGGTCAAATATCAGGAATGCCAAAGGATTTAACTTCCAAGGGTGTTTTATAGAGTATTGAATATCACAATTACCATTCAAAAACGCACCTGGACATGCAATTTCCATGTCTCCAACCCAAACAACAACTAAGGCAATGGCCCTACTAAATATTCTGTGAACATATCCAAAGGAACAATGTCAAAGGACTACATTTCTTTATAAAGTTTTGTTTTTCTGATTATAAAATATGTGTGCGGGGTTGAAAACTTAGAAAATACAGAAAAGTAAGTAAAAATCACCCATTATTCTCCCATATAAAGAAGAATGAACATCTTGAAAGTTTCCTTTCTGCTGTGAATTTGGCCTATCCTCAATTTTGTTTCATGATTTCATTTTCCACTCGTCGAAAGTATTTTCCCATATGATTTTAAAACTCTTCATTTCACACATTTTAAAATATCTTATCTTTTGTTGTTCCCAAGCAGTATGTAAAAATGTTTCATAATCAGAAATTAACTACCATGTGGAATTAGCAAACTCTAAATTTACAGAGCAATCAGCTATCGTAATTTAAATATTTATATAGCACCTATCACTGAAGTGCTCTGTAGGTCAACAGATGGTCTGAGTTAATATGAAAACAAAATAGAAGTATTTCCTCTATAGAAAGACCTGGAATGTATTGGCAATAGATCTTTTATGGAAATGGGATTTGTCAGACTATTCAAATAGAGAAAGCCTTGAATTTTCTTTGAAAGTCTCATGTTTTTGCTGTACTAGAGCTTAAGATATTTAGAGCATCCAAGGAATCAGAGAGGACCCGAATGTAAAAACATTCTATGCTCATGGATAGGAAGAATTAATACTATGAAAATGGCGAAAAGTAATGTAGAGATTCAATGCTATTTCCATTAAACCACCATTGACATTCTTCACAGAATTAGAAAAAAAAACTTTAAAATTCATATAAGACCAAAAAGAGAGTCCATATAGCCACAACAATCCTAAGCAAAAAGAACAAAGCTGCAGGCATTATGCTATCTAACTTCAAACCATACTACGAGGTCACAGTAGCCAAATCAGCATGGTACTGGTACAAAAACAGACACAAAGACCAATGGAACAAAATACAGAACTCAGAAATATGATTGCACATCCACAACCATCTGATCCTCAACAAACCTGACAGAAACGAGCAATGGGGAAAGGATTCCCTATTAAATAAACGGTGCTGGAAGAACTGGCTAGCCATATGCAGCAGAAAATTGAAACTAGACCCCTTCCTTATACCTTATATAAAAATTAACTCAAGATGGATTAAAGACTTAAATGTAAAGCCAAAAGCTATAAAACCCTAGAATAAAATCTAGACAATAGCATTCAGGACATAGGCATGGGCAAAGATTTCATGACAAAAACATCAAAAGCAATTGCAACAAAAGCAAAAATTGAGAAGTTTATCTAATTAACGAACTTCTGCATAGCAAAACAATCATCAGAGTGAACAGACAACCTATAGAATGGGAGAAAATTTTTGCAACCTATTCACCTGACAAAGGTCTAATATCCAAAATCTACAAGGAACTTCAACAAATTTACAAGAAAAAGGCCAGACCCAGTGCCTCTCACTATAATCCCAGCACTTTGGGAGACCAAGGTGGGTGGATCACTTGAGGTTAGGAGATCGAGACCAGTCTGGCCAATATGGTGAAACCCCAACTCCACCAGAAAAAAGAGGAAGAAGAAAAAAGAAAAAAAAAAAAATCCCAACCCCATTAAAAAGTGGGCAAAGGCCATAAACAGACACTTCTCAAAAGAAGACATTTATGTGACCAAACAAACACATGAAAAAATGCTCAACATCACCAATCATTAGAGAAATGCAAATCAAAACTATAATGAGATATCATTTCACACCAGTCAGAATGGCTGTTATTAAAAAGTCAAAGAACAACAGGTGTTGGAGAGGCTGTGGAGGCATAGGAATGCCTTTACACTGTTGGTGGGGATGTAAATTAGCTGAACCATTGTGGAAGACAGTGTGGTGATTCCTCAAAGACGTAGAACCAGAAATACCATTTTACCCAGCAATCTCATTACTGAGTATATATCCAAAGGAATATGAATCATTCTATTATAAAGATACGTACGTGCATATGTTCATTGCAGCACTATTCACAATAGCAAAGGCATGGAATCAACCCAAATGCCCATCAATGATAGACTAGATAAAGAAAATGTGGTACATATACACCATGGAACACTATGCAGCTATAAAAAGGAATAAGATCATGTCCTTTGCAGGTACATGGTTGGAACTGGAAGCCATTATTCTCAGCAAACTAACACAGGAACAGAAAACCAAATACCACATGTTCTCACTTATAAGTGAGAGCTGAACAACAAGAACACATGGACACAGGGAAGAGAACAACACACACTGAAGTCTGTTGGGTGGGGCGATGAGTGAAAAAAAGCATCAGGATAAATAGCTAATGCATGCTGGGCTCAATACCTAGGTGACAGTTTGATAGCTGCAGCAAAGCACCATGGCAATGACCCCTCATGGCCTATGTAACAAACCTGCACACCCTGCACATGTATCCTCGAACTTAAAAACTAAATTAAATTTTTAAGGAAAAGATATTTAGAGCATCAGCCACAAATACATCTGTTTAAAAGGAAGAGCATGTGAATGACACAAATTTATTAAAAATTCATCTTGTTAAAATGAATTTTAAAATATAAAGACATTTATATCAAAATAAAATTTCAAAACCAGCTTTTAGTATACAAAACATTATAGTATCCTAACAAACTAAAAACTTTTAAAGAGTTTGAGATGCTTGATTAGAATTTATTTCCACGTAAGGAGATTTCATGACCTTCCTAAAAGTCCAGTCTACAGTTTTCACATCTTCTGGAAGGTGGAGGCAGAAGATAAAATTAGAAAACAAAAGTCAACCCAATCAGATGTTTTTAAAGCAAGAAATAAAAATAAATATTTCTTTAATATTTGGTCCCTAAAATAAGAGAAAACATTAAAGGAACTCTCTATCCTCAAATAAAGTATCAGCCAATCAATACCCAACTTGGTAGTACAGATTTCAATATGTTTATTAAAACCTGCCCACCAACATCATTTTGGTCCAACTCCCAATCATCTCTGGATTATTGCAATAATCTTAATTGGTTTCCTTCTTACATCATAACATCTGTTCTCACTCAACACAGAGAATATGAGGATCTTATTCAACATAAGGCTGGTAGCATCCTCTCTTTGCTCAAAACCCTTCAATGGTATCCCATCTGCCTAAGAACGAGTCTTGCAATGACCCCTCATGACCTATGTGATCTGCTGACCCCTCCTCCTCACTTTTCTCCATCTTCTCCTGTATCACAGAAGTAGAAATCCATGGACTGTCTGTAACCAACTTAGGAAAGAGATGACCACTCCAGGCAGAATTTATAAATTGAAACCAACAGGAGTAGACTGAGACTCCACAGGACTCCTGCTGCTGCTAGGGCCAAACCAAAATAACTACCTCAGACTAGACTGAAAGATCATTCAATAAGTGGAAAAATCTGAAAGAAGAGTGGTCTGAGGGTTAAGGTCTAGAGTAAACCCCCATGGAAGCTGGTAAAAAGAGAGAGCATCCTGAGGAATATTTTTATGTGATAAAATAAACACTCAGTACCTTCCACTGAGGGCCACAGCTGAGCCAGGGCTTAGCTGTTTTATACAGTTAATAAGAAGAAAGTCCCTGTCATTTGAGAATAATGGCACCACTGTTACATAATGAGAAAAAGGATGGGCATGACTGAAATTTTACCATGAAAAATGAAACTAAAGTTTTTGAAAATAATTTTGTTTTTCGAGACAAAATGTGGGTTTATAATGGCAGCTAGAGTACTATCCAAATTTAAAGCACAAATCAAGTTTCTGTGTATGGGGTTAGAAGACACACTACATAATGATTCCATCGATTTCTTAAATATCTCTCTTAAGCCTTTGTCACTGAAGCACTGAAGTCACTGACAGATCCCTCCTTCTACTGTTACCTTACCTGGCTGGCTCTCAGGACTCCTCACTTGGCATTGGCTTTGGTTACAATTTAAGCAACTCCCTAATGCTGTTTTAATTAACTTGCATTAAATTTGCATATTTTGTAAGACCTATGAGTATGTGTAATCAAATGCAAATTTATTTGCATTGTTGTACATGGTGCCGTCTGAAATTTAGCCTATAATCTTCAATAACCTGGCCCTAATGGGCAAGAATATGTACTATTCATGTTTAGCTGGGTACCATGCTTACAAGAACCCCTGTCCATTATTACATTAATTTAACCTTCACAACCTTAAGAAGTCAGTCATATTATTTTTATGGTATAGATAGGGTCACTAAAGTTCTGAAAGTTTAAGAAACTGGTATACATTATAAGCTTTGGTCTGTGTCAGTCTAGAGAGTGCATATATTCTTTCTACTCAACGTTTGTATAGCAATTTATTTTTATTTAGCCTTTATAACAGCCATATAAGATAGGTAATGAAACTGATATTCCTATTCCTGTTTTACAGATGAGGAAATTGATATGCAGGGTGATCAAAAAAACTTATTTGAGGTATCATCAATGAAGTTTCTTGAACTTCAAAAAAATGAAACCAAAGTGAAACATTTATGAAAGTCATAGGTTCATAAACTATGTTGTCTGTATATAGTTTCCCGTATGATACTGACGCATCTTGTCTGAGCCAAGTACTATTAAACTGTTTGTTGAATTGGATTGCAAAAGTCAGAACTTCCTGTACAGTTTCAGTAGGCAGAATTTATAGTCCTGTGATTATAGTCCAGTGATTCTCAACAGAAGCAACTGGGGTGTTCCTTAAAACTGGGGTGTTTCTGGACCCCACTCTACACTTAACTAAATCGAGTATCTGGAGGGTTACAGGATCTATTAGCTAATATTTTAGAGGTCTACATTTTAATATTTTTCCCAAATAACTTTTATTCACACTAAATTTTGAGAACTACAATAAACAGCTCGATTCAGAAAGTGTCAAATGATGTGTAATTACACCTAGGTGAAATTAAGTAATGTCCTCATTGACTTCAAAAACATCTAAGACAAGGTGATTAATCTATTAACCAGGGGCATTTACTATTATAATTCATAAACAAGAGTTTGATTAACATGGCATTATAGTTATGTAAGAATAATTATCAACAGAGGAAAAGTTAGAAAAAAAGAAAAATCTAGTCATACTGAAATGCTTACAAGGTAGCAAATACGCAATGTCAAATAGAGAAAGTTCTGAGATTTTAAATAAACTTACTTGCTGACATTTTTTAATCAATTCTGGTCATATAAAAGTTCACACAAGATTGCTATTAGCCTACATGTATGAGTAAAAATGATAAATGTGTTAAAAAGTTAAAGAATAAGAATCAACGTCTTGAAAACTAATGAACGTCAGGAGAGCTTGTGAATAGCATTAGGACCTCTTACATGGACCATCATCCCCTGAGTGCTTTTGGTCTAATGACAGATTTTGAGGCAATGCATGGCTCGATTTCCCACACAGAATCCAAGAGTGTCTCTATCAGGGTCTTCTCCACTTTCCAAATCATAAGGGGTTCTAGATTTTTAAATGCACTAATATTATGTCCTCAAAAGACCATAAAATATTTTTTGAAAACTGAGGAATTATTCATTTGATTTTGAATTAGTCTTTCTGCACAACAAAAACACTACCATTAGTTTTTTGCAGTTATTTTTATGGTGGTTTTCATATCTGAATGCTACTTTTTTTTTTTTTTTTTTTTTTTTTTTTTTTTTTTGAGACAGAGTCTCGCTCTGTTGCCAGGCTGGAATGCAGTGGCGGGATCTCAGCAGCTCACTGCAACCTCTGACTCCCTGGTTCAAGTGATTCTCCTGCCTCGGCCTCCCATGTAGCTGGGACTACAGGCATGCTCTCCAGGCCCAGCTAATTTTTGTATTTTTAGTAGAGACAGGATTTCACCATGTTGGCCAGGATGGTCTCCATCTCCTGACCTCATGATCTGCCTGCCTTAGCCTCCCAAAGTGCTGGGATTACAGGCATGAGCCACTGCACCTGTCCTCCACTCTATTTTTTAGATAACTTACTTAATCAGTGTTTCCTTACGTATGTATCCAACATTCCCAGTCTAATTCTCACACTTTTCATTAGGACTAATTAATTGCTTAAAGGAGTTCCACCAAAAACACTTAAAAGCTCTAGTTGTACCTCTGTAAAGGGGTTAAGTGAGCAAATCTAACTGTTACTCAAGTAAAAAGGAATGACAAGTGGACAAAATGAGGCTACTGCCTTAATAACTATACTGTAATTTAGAACCTATTTATCTAGCAAAACACAACTCCAATTATAGCAAAAAACAATCACCAGGAGTAAAAACAGACACTATTCAAGATGCTACCCACAGCTCCTTGTCTCAAAATGCAAAGTTAAATGATTTTGCTTCTAAAAGGTTTTACAAAATTTAAACTCACAAATAGCTTGACTATATTTTGATTATTTCAATTTAACTTATAATTAATGCCTGTTTGTAATTTATTTTTTCAAATAAAAACCATATTCAGATTTTTAAAAAATGATATATTCAAAAAATTCTCAAACTCCGAAAGCTGTCCATGATAGGAACCTCTCTAAAAAGTCTGTCTTTGAGAACACTTGACATCTACAGATGAAAAGAAACTTGACACCATAAGGCTGGAAATCACTTCTTTCCTAAACATTGTACTCCTAGTTCATCTAATGTCATGATCATCTGCCTAACATACTCAAAAGATATGTCCCTGATTTCAGTGAGAGGATTTGACAATACTGTATCTCCTCTAAGTATCAAAACTGCAACAACAAAGCATTCTTATTTGACTTAAATTTTGTTATTTCCACAAGTAAAGTTCTATTAAAAACTAGGTGGACCAAAGAAAAAAATGACTGAATATAAGCTAAAATTTATTATTCAATACAACCATATAAAATTCTGATTTTTCAGTTCAACTTGACTCTGAAATTATGCTACCAAATTTCTAGATCATTCCACATGATGGAACTAGCACTACAGTTGGATGACATTTTAAATAAGTCAATTTCACAATGTCATCTCTGGAAGCAACCACCTCAGACTTGATTTTGTAACTGATCACAATTAAAAGCTAAAATAGAGATAAGATTTGATTTACATTAGACTTTTCAGGAAATACAGCTATTCAGTAAGAACCTCTAACAAGAATACAGACTAGTAGAGTGTTAAAAGGTGATAGCTGAAGAGCACACGTCACAGCCCTGTGGGATGGAATGGAAGAAAAGAGTTTTTTCTCTCTCAGTGTATTAGTTGAATGTGAAAAAGACTTGGATTTGTATTTTTCTAAAAGATAAACCCTAATTTTAGAAATCTCTCAAAGGTTTATACTACAATGATCTTGGTGGTAGCTTTGGTTATTTTCAGTTGAGAGTGAGCTAAAAATAAATATCTAGGACTCATTCTGAACATGGGATTTCCCACCAGTAAGGACACAGGCAAATTCAACACCTTATATAACATATGCAAGAAAATATTAAGTAACGAAAATGCAAACATCATATTAAAAATGAATATTTATAGGTTTGTTGATAGTCTATTTCTTTTATTCTTTCCATAGAAATTTCCTTAAATCAATTTAGTCACTACCTCAATCTCAGGAGAATGGGGAGATAAATATTTCAGGTTAAAAATCTTTTATTTCTTTTCCATCCATTTTTCCTACCATCCAGCCAGCACTTACAATAAGCAAGACACTGGGCCAGAATTTTCTAAATGAAATTTGATTCCTTCTGTAATGAAAATTGTCTTAATCTGAATCTGACTTCTTTAGTTCCTGAGACTAGAAAGCAAATTCTCAATACAGCATAGGCAGTTGAGCAGGCTCTCCACCTTCCAAACTTCCTGGGGCACTGCTGCTGAGGCTGGACCCCAAAATAATATCCCCCAAACAAGGAGATGGTTCATACCAAGAGGACAAATACTGCTTACTAAAGAGCATTTCTGCAGTGGATCTCTAAGATATGATAAAAAATAAAAACTATTTCATATATTTGTGTTCATGCTAGCTTAAAAATGGGCTACGGATGCTGATTCCACACAGCAGTATAGCAGTTGCCACAAAAGTAAACATTTCCCCCCTGAATAATATCTCTATGACTTCAAACTTCCATTAGGTCTCCTTAAGTGGTTTATACCTGGAGAGGAGGAAACACTTGCCACAAACATAGCATAAATATTCAGTTATTTAAGCTACTTCTCAAGATGGAAAATTTTTACTAAAATCCTATTAAACCAAACCACAAGATTCTTGCATAAAATTATTTCAGTATTCTAACAAGGTACTGGGAGAGACAGGATGGCATTCCTTAAAATTTTAAACACATTCTGAGGAAGAAGAATCTATTAGGTAAAAAGAAAATAAAATGAAATAAAACGTGCATGTAGATAAGAGATGGAGAACGGAGAAAGACTGACCAAAAAAAAAAAACAACAACCTCTATATTAATTTAAATCAACCTCAAAATTAGCCAGAGCTTATAGTGACTATATACAATCAAATATAAACTCTTTCAAGCCACAGATGTGTGTAACAATGACATTTCATTCTTCAGCTAGCTCCCTCAAGAAGTCTAAATTAAGTCAGCTTTACCAGAAGTGAGCCGGCGTCCACATTATTTCATTTCATCCAAATGTGCTTCTGTGTATACCATGATTCTAGTGCCTTTTGACCTTTTTAGAATTCCTAATAAGTAAAAAATATACATATGTATCATAAAAAATCTATATTTAATCTGCAGTGTAAAGATAAATAACATACCTTATCCTAATCACTAAAAGCATCACACAGAGATATAAACATTATACACAAAATAAATAGTCCTTAAAAAAGTTAATCTATATATCTATATATAAAGGAAAATGTCATATATAATTTTCTCTTTAGTTCTTGATGTAGCATAAGAATTATGGCTATTGTTAATGAATTCATAGTCTGAGGAAAGGTGATAGAGAGAACATGACATTAAAAATTTCCAGATTTTTTTCATCTGAAATCAGTTTGAAATTGCAAACCAGAGTGAACTCAGAAAATGGCTCCAAAAGTTACCTAATCTCACTTCTAGTTTAAAATTTTCACACTATCAAAATCTCCAATCCACTCTATACACAAAATAAACCATTTCATTGTGTTTCCATGAAAGTGGTATTTATATAAGCAATAGTGAAAAGTCATCAGCCCTTTACAGACGCTGCTATAATTTTCATCCATTAAAGCTACTAGCAGGTTTGTCACTTTTAGTTTCCTAAGTCACAAAGATAATGACCTGCACTACAAACATAAGCACTTTCATTTCTAAAGAGACATTAGATAACCCAATTACAGACTAATCATCATGAACATGTACTGTATTCAAAGTGTATCCATAAGCAATCCCTGTTACATACCAAACTCCAAAAGGCAAATTCATAATTAACTGGAAATACTGATACTGTTATAAATCAGGTTAATATAAAGGTCTTTTATTAAGGAACTCTGCTAAATCTCCCCCCTCAATTAAAATAATCGTGTTTTAAAATAAGTGCAATCATGTGAAATGAAGAAAAAAGGAAAATCGACTTGGCAACCGTTAGAGTGGCACAAAAATGAACTATCAAGATTACAGATAAAATTTTAAAGACTGTATATTAAGTGTTATCATTAAATCCACAAAGATTTTCCATTATAACTGAAGAGGTAACATTAGTATTTCAAATATTACAAATCTTTAAAATATAGAGCTACACTGTCCAATATGGTAGCTATTAGCCACCTGTATCTATTTAATACTTGAGATGGGGCTAGGCCAAACTGAAATGTGCTTTAAGTGTAAAACACACACAAGATATTAAGACTTACAAAAAAACAGAATGCAAAGTATTTTTTTTTACAGTGATTACATGTTGACATGATATGCTGGGTTAAATAAAGCATGTTATTATAATTCATTTTACCTGTTTCTTGTGCATGTCTGGCCTCTAGAAAGTACAAAATCAAATATAAGGCTTGGGTTATATTTGTACTGGACAGTCTTTATCTATAATGTTTACAGGACTGTTTTCATCAAAGCCACTGGGTGACACTGTTTCTTCACCAAATTGATACAACCAAAGCAATTTCCTGGCAGGGGAAAATCACACATGCACACCCACGCATCATAAATGCACCTACAGGTACACATGTGCACATACACACACACACACACCTTAGCAAACAGCATGTACCTTTTATAACCAGTCATCTTCTCAGGATGAAAGAATGAGTATCCTTAAAGTAATGTTATTACTATGTTAGCAGGACTGGCTATACTTGAAAGCTTTAATAATCATTCACAGATTCCTGAATAATAAATGACAGCTCTAATCAAACAAAAAACACAGACATTGCTTAGTTGGTGACTTTGCTCCAATAGCCTTCCATCTTCTAAATGGCAATGTTCTTCATGACCTCCTCTGATATTATATCCTATTTACTTATATTGTAATGAAATTCTAAGGAAATGCTGCAAAATAACAGATAAAAAAAAATTGCCAGCTGTTTTTGCTAATGAAGAAATGCCTTACTGATTCACAGATTATGTTTTGCCTTAAATTTTGAAATCCTGAACATACAAAAATCAATGTATTGAAAATCTAAAATAAAAATATTCAATATTTAAGCCACTGCTGAATATTTTTGTTAGATAAAACTCCACAAAGTTAGACTTTTCAGTGCAACTGATGTTCATATATGCCACAACGTCAAGAATAATTCATTCCAGAGGCTACCTGGTACTATTTGTTGACCAGAAAATTCATTGTAGGGGCTGAACAAGTTTTGTGTTATTTACACATCTGACACTCAATCTGATTACTCAATCTTCTAATTCTGAATGAGAATTTAGAGTTGGCTCCATGTGTAAAATTACAAATGATACCTAGGCTTAAAGTTACCAGCCTGACTCTTTGCCTACTCTGTTTCCCCAGCAGCATAGTCAAGTCAAAGAGGAAATGGACAACAGCCATCTTGCCTTGGGCTATCTACCTACATTTAGCTAACTCTCAGTTTCCCTCTCTCTAAAATCAGACTGCCTCTAGTCTTCTAACTACACCCTTTATGGAATTAAGCATTGAAAATATTATAGCAACCAGCTTTTACAGTCATAAACCAACTCAAAACATAAATACAATCAATCAGTGTGCTATTTTGAAGTGTAACATGTCCAAAATCCAATAATATTTTACTTTTGTTTCAGAGCAGACTGTAAAGGTATAGTAAACTAATTTCTATCTCAAAAAATACTCTCCATGTCTTCAAAATGTAAAGTTGCTTAAAATCTAAACCATTTATGTTTGACCATTTATGTGTTGAGGACCTTCTGAAAATCTATGACACTAAGACTTTTTGCCCATAAGAATGAACAAATGAAGTTTTGGATATAATTTCAGAGAAGAGATAAATGAGTCCTGAAGCCAGCTTAAAAACCTGCTGCAGGGCGGGCTAGGTGGCTCATGTCTGTAATCCCAGCACTTTGGGAGGCCAAAGCAGACAAATCACGAGGTCAGGAGATGGAGACCATCCTGGCCAACATGATGAAATCCTGTCTCTACTAAAAATACAAAAATTAGCTGGGTGTGGTGGCACGTGCCTGTGATACTAGCTACTCAGGAGACTGAGGCAGAAGAATAGCTTGAACCAGGGAGTCAGAGGTTGCAGTGAGCTGAGACTGTGCCAGTACACTCCAGCCTGGCCACAGAGTCTCTGTCTCAACAACAACAACAACAACAACAACAAAAATACAACACACTCCCAGACACGCCTCCTCCAAGTTATTATACATACGCATTTCTGCATTATCTAAGAGGTCCTTTAGATATTTCACTGACTTCCCTTTTTCTCATGCTCATGTTTCATTACTCTCACTAGGCTCTAAACTTTGGAGAGACAGATCTGTGTCACATCTGTTTGTATATTATTTGTATGATTTTTAGCACAAGGACTAATGCACAGATAAAATGAGTTGATTTGAGATCTGATAGGTTGATTGACCAAAGGCTTTTATGGCTAACATTAGCTGTAGGTAGCATCTTCTTTTAAAACAGTGGTATACATTCACAATGAACAGGTATGGCCAACTAATATTTTTTACAATTGTTATTCAACACATCTTCCTCTAAACTACAACTCAGGCAAATTGCTAGACTTTTTTTCCCAGTGATCAAATGTGTGTGTTTTATATCGATGACAGCACAAACATACATTCTCAAAGTTAAAACAATTGCCAAGTAACCTTGGCAAACAAACAAAAACTCCTTTAATAAAAAATACTACCTATCGTGAAAGTATATACAGGTAATTACCAAAAGGATTCAAGTTTCAATATAGAGGAATTATATTCATTTCAACATTAATGGAACACATCTTTAGTACAAGAATAGGAGACTGGACTTTCTGAGGGTCTTCAGAATTATTTCACAGAGGTTCATTAAACACATGAATGCAGAATCTAAGCATACATTTTTTAATCTCAATTTGAGGGTTTTTTTTTTTTAGAAGATATGAACACCACACAGAAACAGAGCAGGAAGACTCCACTGAAGAGGAGACACATGGCAACTAAGTAAACAATTCACCATAAACCTGTAGGGTTACCCGTCACTTCCCGAAGCATCAGACGTTTCCCCGTTGCCCAATGCAAAGGCACAATACAATAGTTGCATTGATTATCTTCACACGTCCAGGACAGTACAACTCGCAACAATAACTCTTTTTCAAAAATACAACTTCCATCCTAATCCCAAAACAAACTCTTTCTCTGGATAGATAAAATAACACGCGTTTTCAATGAAGTCAACATTGACACTACTGGGCTGACTGACATAAATTACATTAATGGAAAATCTTAAAATATATAGGCATACTTCCAATCTTGAGGTTTATAAACATCCCACCTTGACATAATGAGAACTTGCTTAAAATAGAAGTAAAATTGAATTTGGCAAAGGCTTTATTCAACTAGCACTCTGAAGAGATTATTTCTCAGATCTGAATTTTCTAATAGAATAGAACAAATTCACACAAATGTCACTGAAGATAGAATGAATGTTTTTTCATGCCAGTGTCACTCACCCTTGCCTGCCTGTACCCCCTCCCCCAAGGCTTTTCAAAATGTATTTCATACACAGAGTCACTGTTCTGGTTGTTTATTTAATTAACATGACAGCCCAGCATACACAGCATTTCTTTCAGTTCTACAGTTTTAACTTTTTACACTTTCGACTCAATGCAGAAAGAGTAAAATTACTGTTTTCACTCCTTCCAGCCTCTGTAAATTTATATAGATTCACTGACTATTTATGTCACATTAAAAAGTTTTTCACTATGCTTTAAATATCTGTATTCACAAAGTAAAATCACAATTTTTGTCCCTCCACTCAAAAAAAATTCTTTTCCTTCACCTTTCCAAAGGGATAAAGAAATCTTGTTTACCTTTTTCAGTATTTTCAGAAGTTGACATTAATCAATTTCAATTCTGTCATCAAGTCATAAGTAATCTATACTGCTCTTTGAATCACCATAAACTAAGTAATACTGCTGAAATGTAGAAGCTACAATTTAAAGTTCATGAGTATTCTGAAACTTACCTAATTTGAGCTATATGTTATATTCAAAGACATTTTGGATTTAAACAATGTATTCTACATTTTGAGAATAAGCAAGTTTTTGGTCAAAGAATAACAATGCCTCCCATCCTGCGCCAACCATCAAACACCATACCCACGTCTCCTATTTTTGCTTTGTTGTTGTTTGCTTTTTTACTTAAGTTTCTAACATCGGTAATAAAAAACTTGACTCTTCTTTTGATAACTAATTTTAGTTTTTAATTACATAATATAAAGTATATATCTACATATTTCTGGATGATGTTGTATCTATAACAAAAAAATTTGTTATTAAGTGGCACAAATGCATTAATGAAGACAGTCATGTGCCTTGTGTTTATCTGAAACCACAATTCAACATATTAAATTTTTCTTAACAGGTAACTAAAATAAAATTGCGTTGGTTTGAAATCTTTCAAAAGTGAATGTATAAGGTGGTCTCAGTAATTAGAGAGGAATGAGTAGCCAGTTATATCTCTTTATTTACCAAGAGAATGGAGAGATACCCCTTCAAAAAAATTTCCACGCAAAAAAAAAAAAAAAGAAAAACTAAAATTTTACATTAAAAAATAACACATTAATCATGCATAATATCTAATAGTCCAAGAAAGTCTAGGTACCTCTGTATATTCCCACGTTTGGGGCTGAGGGCACAGTGGTAATTTGAGAGAGACATATCTGCTCTGGGATGTGAAAGTCCACTTAGAAAAGATACGCACACCTTAACAGACACTTGCCTTCTTAACACTGGCAGCCAGAAAAGTAGTTTGACACACTCATCTACAAAATCAGACTCAGTACTGCGGACACTGGGTTGTCAGGACTAAACTAAATGCCAAACAAACTTTATAGTTCTTTAAAGCTTAAAGAACTATAAACTTTGTCTTTCCTGAGAATAAAGATATTTTCACTTGCATTCAGAGACACCAGTGCTATAGACTTAGAGTTCTTGAAAGGAAAAAAGGGAGAGAGAGAGAAACATGTATCTGTCAGTTGGTTTCTCTTATGAGAATTTTATCATATATTCTCTTTGCACTTTTAGAACTGAGGGTCACTGAAGAGGGATAGTTCATAAGTAACCAGCCACTGCCATTCATACAGAGAAGAAAATGATGAAACTCTCTCACCTGTAAACCTCACAATGAGCAAAGTGCAAATAAATTGTCAAGAGGACTCTGACAGACTGTGCTTTTAAGTTCTGAAATGACTATTTAAAATTCACTTGTTGCCTATGAGTATTGTCTTGAGTCAAAAGTAGACACTTCTTCAGAAAAAAGGCTGATTGACATTCAGGGGAGTGTTACATGCTTATTTTATACTTATTTTGATTTTTAACTTCATAAAGTATGCAAATGACAGTGGTACACTTTGCACCCTTCATCAGAAGTTTGTTTCCTTATGATAAAACAGATAAGCCATTTACTATGTAGCTCCTGAACTTTTCACACAGTAAGGTTAACGTGTATGAGATACTGTCCTATCTTATAAGACAGTACTCTACGTTAGTTTCCACCCACTCCCCACAATTATGCTCAGAAACAACTTTTAATGGGTCATATGTAAAAACTAGTCTTCAGTGACACACACACACTCACCCACTCACCCATGGCCTCATTAAAACTTCAAGTATCTCAATATCTGCTAAATGTATTCTTGTTTTTCTACCAACCATAAGACATAAAGTTTCTCACTTTAGAATAATCTTCCTTAATACAGCCTTCAAAAAAAAAAGTGACCAAAGAAAATTACAGAACTAGATTGCCATTATGCATTTTCCAACAGCATTAATCAGCAAAACATTAAATATGCAATGCTTATTTTGATAACTTTGCAGATAATTCCAATTCTCCATTTATCAATTTAAACCAGGGAAAACCAATAAAAATGTGTGGGTTAATTAACGCTGCTGGTTAATTCATCTAACCGCCGTCTTTGCTTAAATCCACCCTTAATTTCTTAACTTATGAATGTTAATATAACATTTAAAAATTTGGATTCAAGTTATTGGAGATTAAGCCCCAGATTTTCCTTAGAAATTATGGTTGTGAATTTTGCAATAGTCACATCACATTTCCCTATAAGTTAATGAATAGTGTATTCTGAACATACTTAAAGCTGTGTTGTTTTCATTTAAAAGACATTGTCTCCCATAACTGTGAAAAGAAATCAAAATGGTTAATTTACCCTCAAACAGATAACTTACTTTATTATAATGATAAAACTAAGTATCAGTCAGTGGCCTGTTTTCTCCTCCACTTAAACACAAGAAATATTTGTTTTATGTAAACAAAAGTAAATAACTACATTTGCTTTAAAATAAAGAGACTATGATGCTGTCATCTACTCTGCTAAATAATGTCAAACAACCATAGATCTGTGTAATCAACTCCATTTCAGAAACAAACTAGCCACCCACACCAGGTAGTGACTGCTATATCTTAGAAATACCCAAGTGATTATCCACAGAATAACCCTAAAAGAAAAAGCCTACTTTGTCTTAGAATATTCTCTTGCTCTCTAAAGTTGTTCTAACAGTACCATAGGTAGGCATAAATTTAATGGGAAAAGTGTAAATTTCCACTTGCTGTATCCAACCAGCTCCTCCTCCCCATCAAGTGTCAAATCCACTTCAACTAGAGAGGTGAAGAAATCTGCTTCAAATAGAGAGGCATACACTTCAGTATGCCTTTTCAGCTACAGTATGCATTAAAAATTGGGATTTGTTCTTTTATGCCCTTTATAGCAACTATTTTATCGTTTTAAATCATTTAATGATAATAAGGAGACCCATCCCCAAAACTGACTAAAGTTTTATTTACGACTTCACTTAAAATCCCAGGTTTCTCCTCAGTATGCCTTTTCAGCTACAGTATGCATTAAAAATTGGGATTTGTTCTTTTATGCCCTTTATAGCAACTATTTTATCGTTTTAAATCATTTAATGATAATAAGGAGACCCATCCCCAAAACTGACTAAAGTTTTATTTACGACTTCACTTAAAATCCCAGGTTTCTCCTCCTCCCACGTTGTAGGAAGATATACATCTCCAGCAATCTTAGAAATGGTCTCCCAAATTAGTATTTTCTTTAAAATCTGCGTAAATCCATTTGAATTTATAAATATCCACTTAAGTATGCACATACTAAAGAGAACTGTTTTGTTTTTGACACTAAAGCGCAGTTGACAATTTTGAACAATTCTAAAGTGCACTCATATTATTCCCCAAGTTGAAGTTTGTGATACAAAACACACTAGCATGTAATAATATATGCCCCTAAATTATATTTAAAAACAAATTGGGCACCATCAGCTGAAGTCTCTCCAAATAAAACTTACTGCAAAACCAGAAAGTATCAATTCCTCACATTCAAGCATGGCTTGCTTTGCTCTAGAATCTTTTTACTGGTTTTCATAAATACTTAATATCATTTCATTAAAAAGACATTTTACTTTTTAAAAAGCAGAAGTCTAGTAAAATCTCTGTGTTGAAAAAAAATCATTCACGCCTGAAAAACTAAACTTAATTCTAAAATTTCTGCTAAGGAAGGAAAGGGTGAGAGTACTTTAAAAAGTAGACAAGCCATACACCAGGTGTAGCAGATTTAAAAATTTGGCCCAGCTGAGGAAGACCCTACAAATGCCATCTAGTTTTATTACTCAGCCGTGTTTCGGTTGTTCAGGTTATAAAACTACTGTATGAAAGAGAGGGAAAAAAACCTGCTAATTTCTTATCAATTCTGAAGTTAGACCACTTTTCTAGGCTATCTTTCCCAGCGCTCTGATTCTCTCCACTCTGCGCGGGTTCCCAAGTGTTTCAAGTTTCCCCAAAAGCCGAGAGAGGAGTTGACAGTGCTTACCTGTTCCCTCGGTATACAGGGCAGGGAGGTCCTCCGATGGGACTTGCTGCTGCAGCCGGACATCTCGGCGGACACGACGGAGCTGGACCGCCTCCTCCTCTTAAACACCGGGATATCTTCCTTGGTCCCAGCAATCAGCTGGGACCCCAAATGCTCCCTTGGAGCCGCCTCCGCGGACTGCGGCAAGATTTGTTCCAAGTACCTGGCCAGGAGGATCCCCAGCAAGCCGGCTAAGTACGCCAGGTAAGGTCTCCAGGCGACCTTGAACCTCTCCAAGGAAATGAGGGACACGGTCCTGACCGCGCTAGTCAAGGCGATCATGAGGACGCCCAGCCTCAGCCTCAGCACCAGCCATGTCGCGGCCGCCAAGCAGCTGAGCACCACCCCCGCGGCGGGGAGCGAGAGTAAGTGATCTTCCCCGACGCCCAGCCCAATCTGGACGAGCGCTTCCCCCCCGCAGCAGGCGGCCAGCAGCGCGACGGCCAGAGGCAAGCGCACCCCGGCGCGCAGGAGGTACAAGCCCATCCAGAAGAAGGCACACAGGAGACTGAAGAGCAGCGCCGAGGGCTGCAGCCAGGGGCTGAGCGGCGCGCCGCCCCCGGGAGCACCTCCCCGAGGCCCCGGGAAGACGCCCCCTTCTGCTCCCGGGGCTGCTTCCTCCTCCTCCTCCGCCGCCGCCTCCTTACGCTGCTCTAGGTCACAGCCGACCTCCGCGCGGACCAGCCTCACCAGCAGCGCCAGCAGAAAGGACAGGGAGCCCGCGCACAACGCGGAGGAAAGTTTCCGAGAGCGCCGGAGCGGCTGCAGCACTAGGTCTCCCCAGCAGCCACGGCAGCCCGAGTCGCGCGGCGTTGCGGGGTCCGCACGAAGGTGGCAGTCCCGGCTCGCCTTGGGGGCTTGGCTCACCCCGCTGTAGACGGGCTTGTCCCTGACTCGTGCTGCGTTGCCGGGCATTGCCATGGTATGGGGTGCCCTCTTCACGAATTCCTAGTGGTCCCCCGACGCCCCCGCCCCGACCCACAGGCGCGCGCGCGCACACGCTCACACACACAGATACACCGCACGCTCTCCCAGTTCCACCCTCGGAATCCTTCTTTTCCTCAGGCCCACAATCCACTGAAAGTTTCAGCTTTCGAATAACTCCTGGAGAATGCTAGATGCTCCAGTGAGACTTCTTCAAGTTAAAAGCTAGCACGCTCAAGTTCAAAGCAAGCACGGGCAGAAACGATCAGGATTCCCCTTTTATCTCTTTGAATATCTTTTACAGATTCTCGGCTCCACCCCCACCCCCAACTTATGTCCTCCGGGGTCTCTTCCTACTTCAGTATTTCAAAAATTGCCCAATGCATCCCGCGCGCAGGAGCCGCTGACGCTGGAGGAGCCGGGGGCGCAGGGCGGGCTCCGGGCCATTCCGAGGCGCAGCTCCGCGCTGCGCTGCAGCGCGCCGAGCCCGCGGCAGATGGAGGTCTCCCTTCTCTTCCTTCCTGCAGCTCTTTTTCTATCACTCTTTCTTTCTCCTCGGCCGATTCTCCCCGGCATGGCCCCAGGACGCGAATCGCCATTCCCTGGGGCAGAAAGCAAAGCCTCCCCCGCCTCTGTCAATCCAATTCATGGCAAAGGATAGAAAAGAAAAAAATAAAAATAAAAAAGGGGCTGAGAAATTAGAAGTTGCTAAGTCCCGTCGGAGAGAGACAGACGGAGAGACTAGAGGCAGCCGCAGAAGGGAGGGAGGGAGAAGGAGCGAGCAAAGGAGGAAGGGAGGGTGAGAGGAAAGGGAGGGTGAGAAGGGAGAAGGAGATTTGTTTTTCTTTTAATAACCACCCCCCCCCCCCACCACCACCACCACTTCTTTTTGGTGCAAAGTTGGTGGTGATTTGCGCTTTTGCAAACGAAACGAGTGGAGACGACTGCTTAAAATTGTATAAAACTGGCAGCTGGAGTGATCGACAATTCCGCTTTCTTTCTTTAAGGCAACTCCCTAGGAAAGCTTTCTCAGCTGAGCTCCCGCCCCCTCCTCCGGAGGAGGCGCTACCCTCAGCACGATTGCTCCTTTGCTGGGATAGCGGCCGGTTCAGCCTACAGGCTGGAACAGGGGCTGCTGAGGCCAGTCCACCGCTCAGCCCACCGCAGCCCAGGGGTGTGCGGGGGACTGCGGCTGGCCGTGAGGCTGAGCTCCCTAGGACGTTGGAAGGAGGAAAAAAAAAAAAAAAAAGATTGTGTTCGGCTATTTGGCAGATGAGAGCCAACATACTTTCTACTGTCACTGACAATGACAGCCACTTCCACTGTCTGATTCAAAGATGTTCACAGGTTCCCAAGTCAGGTACAACAGTAATCCAATTTCAGGTGACACTGTAATGCTTTGGTTGCTCCTGCTGGAATGTCTGTTTTCATAAGAGAACCAAAGCATGGCCTATTGGTTCAAATGATGAAAGAATCAGCCTTACCTAGACCACAAGAGCATAAAGAGAAGGGAGGGAGAGGCAGAAGTCATTTAAATTCACCGTATGAGTATTACACAACAGTTTTTGACTGTGGAAGGTAAAATTACATTGAGTTTAAGTGACCGTACCCTCAATAAAGGTTAACAAAGGTTAAAAGCCCAGATAGTTCATCGAAAAATAAATATCTCAAGGGAGAGGTGAGAACAGGTGGGTTAACACTAGGAGAGACCTTAGAAGACTGCCTATGGCTGCAAAATAGTACATTTACAAGAAAAGCATACGACAAATATCAGGACCCTAGTTATTAATGAGTAGGGGTTCATTTACTGCAGCAGTATGATATTTCAGAAACTAAAAAAAATGTTCAAGCTGACTTTTTTTGGCAGATTATGAAAAAGAATTCATTATCTGTTCAATGACTTAAACTCTATTGATGTTCCTTGGGATCTAGTTGTCTTTTTAAAACTAAAACAAGCATATGATACTCCACTTTTAACATGGCTATCTTAGATGTCATTTGCCCTCACTAATAATAATCTTAATAATAATCCAATTTTGTCTTAATTATGTTGACATTTCAGGTTAAAGTGTATTTACAGCCTAGAGCGTTTAGATAATTGATTCAATATGCCACTGTATTTTGTACGTAGGCATGAAGCAATAAAAAAGCCAAAGGGAGATCCTTGAGATAATTTATGGGGACAGTGGGAGAAAATGGTTTAAGTTTTAAACAGCTTCATGGGAAGCAGCCTGCTCTAGTAAGAGGCAGGTATTAATATCATGACATAAGTAGACATGAGGAACTGTAATGGTACAGCTTCTCTCTGTCAGATGTCCAGAATTGTGCTACCACACAGGACTATGAGTTGGGCAGCTAGTCAATGGCAGTGGGCACCATCTGTTTAATAATTAAGGAAACAGGAGCAGCAATGTCTTTGCCAAAGACAAATGAGCCCCCTAGCATGCACACATACTTTCATGAGTTTCATTTTTAGACATATGATTCATATGCCAGATCCTACCTGAGACACATCGGACTGAAAAACCTTGATTGGAAAATCATTCGTATCTGTTGGAATCAAAAATAACATTAAATTAATAAACTTTAAAAGTCTGGCATATATCAAGGTTAGAAAAAAAAAACAGCATAGTAAGGGAAATGTTCAAATATTTCAATTTTGTCTGTCCCCTACCCCCACAATTATCTCAGCTCTTACAATAACATCCTGTCACTATTCAATAAAATAAAGAGGCAATGTCCTGGCATCCAGGTTTCTTTACCAAATCATAATCAAAAAGTTATTTGTCCCACCAAAAGGAAAAAAAGTAAAATTTTCTCCCCGTATCATCCAGAAACCAGAAGCAAGTGAACAAAGACAATAAAAATCTCTTTAATGTTAGAGAGATGCAGAAACCTGCAGGGCTATACTAACTGAAAGGAGTGGCTAATAATGTACATTTAACAGTATATTAAATGAAATAAGCTGCAATAAATAAACTGGACAGGGAGCAATCACATATAAACACTGCCCATTTTCTACAGATAGTGGTGAGTCCTAATTCAAGAAAGTGACAACACAGCCAAAGAATAAGGAAAATGTACATGTAGAAAAATAATAGAGCATGGACAACAGAAATAAAATGTAAATTTTGGCCGGGCGCGGTGGCTAACACCTATAATCCCAGCACTTTGGGAGGCCGAGGCGGGTGGATCATGAGGTCAAGAGATCGGGACCATCCTGGTCAACATGGTGAAACCTCGTCTCTACTAAAAATACAAAAAAATTAGCTGGACGTGGTGGCCCACGCCTGTAGTCCCAGCTACTTGGGAGGCTGAGGCAGGAGAATTGCCTGAACCCAGGAGGCGGAGGTTGCGGTGAGCCGAGATCGCGCCATTGCACTCCAGCCTGGGTAACAAGAGCGAAACTCCGTCTCAAAAAAAAAAAAAAAAAAAAAAAAATTGTAACTTTTACTTGATAAATCTTCTACTTAGCCAAATCTAGCCAACATGTTTTTATTAGTTTTTTGGGAATAGGATCTAACCCTGTCACATTTGTGCTTTATTAAATATAGTTAATCGTCAGAGAATTCTATTGCAAAATTCAGAAAGTTCAATCAATGGGTTCAATCAATGGGTTTGATTCTCTGCTACCTATTTGATTGTTATATATTTATATCTAATAGTTACCTAAAATAGAAGATATCCAAAACAAAATCCTTAACTTACAATTCCCTTCTTCCCTGTCCTCTACCCACCAAACTATTTTTCTTCAATCTTGTTACATTCCAGTAAAGAACATAACCATCTACCTAGTTGCTCAGGCCCCAGAAGAGGGAACTGCTCTTGATTCTTTCCTTTGTTTATCTTGCTTTACTTGTAGCCTATTAGGAAATCCACTTTATCCTGTTTCTAAAATATATTCTAAATCCATTTACTTTTCACTGTCTCTCTTATAATAACCTACCAAAGACCCACCATCTTCCTTGGACAGGACAACTGCAGTAACTAACTGATCTTGCCCTACTTATAATTCATTTTCTATATCGCAGAGTAATATAAAAATATAAATTGAATGATGCCCCTCCCCTACTTAAAACTATCCAAAGGCTCCCCATTGTGCTTGCAGAATCCAGTCCTCATGATAGTCCTACGAGGACCTTCATGATCTTTCCAAGTCACTCTCTCTGACCTCTCCTCCTATGCCAGTGCTCCTACATCACTGGCGAAGCACTATTTATTAGAACTTGCTTCAACGACAAACAGGCCCTCTGCTGTCCAATATGGTAGCCACTAACCACATGTGGCCATCGCATACTTGAACCATGAGCTGAACTTTTGTATTTTATTTTATTCTAATTTAAATTTTAATTTTAATACATTCACTTGGCTAGTGTCCATAGTAATGGAGAATGCACCTCTTATACCTCAAGCCACCCTTGTGTTCTTCACGCAGGTGAAATAGGAAACCTGTTCAGGACCTTGGTATCCAGAGATTTTCACATAGCTGCCCACTTCTACTCCACCAAGTCTAATCTCAAATGTTACTTTATTTTAGAAAGGCTTTTTTTCCAACAATCTTATCAAAAACTTTTGGGACACCCCCCATGTGCACATAAACACTTTCTTTCACTATCACATTACCCTGTTTCATTGTATTTATAGCACTTATCACTACAAAACGGTCTTGTTCATTTATTTGTTTTCTCACTTATCATTTATCTCTGTTTACTAGGGTGTTAATGCCATGTGAACAAGGACCATGAATGTCTGTCTTATTTGCTGTGTACCTCCAATTACCAAAATAGTCCCTAGCACATGGTGGAAGCTTGTCTTAGTCTGTTTACTGTTGCTATGAAAGAATACCTGAGATTGGGTAATGCGTCATTTGGTGATTTCATCATGTGAACATCCCAGTGTATACTTACACAAACCAGATGTGTCACCTACTGCACGCCTCAGTTCTATGGTATAGCCTATTGCCCCAGGCTACAAACCTTTACAGCATGTTACTGTACTAAATACTGTAGGCATTTGTAACACAATGGTGAATATTTGTGTACCGAAACATAGAAAAGGCACAAAGTACCATATTATAATCCTATGGGACCACTGTGGTATACATTTGTCATTGACCAAAACATTGTTAGCAGCGTATACCTATATCACTACTTAAATTACTCATCATCTATTAGAGAAATAGGTAATTGTCAAAGTTTTGAAAACTTTGTATTGATTACATGATGAAATGTGTATAATCCATAGCAGTTTTCTGGTAGGCTTAGGGATAAAACAGTGTAAACATGCATTTCGGGAATGAATAAGCTGAGAAATCCAGAATTAGGAGATGCCTGAATATGAGTGACTAAGATGTCATAGCTCACCATGATTTGTGACATAGTCTCCAACTATGTCAATTAACAATAGGGGTTAAGATTTTAAAAGTAAACAGTTTGCCAAGGTAGACCTTATTAATACTTATTATTTCACATACAGTCAGGGGAAAAATGCAGAAACCTTGCATTTTTAGATGCATCATCTGCCTTTTTTTTTAATGCCGCCACTCAAAAAGCAGTGCCTGCCCAATAAATTGCTGATAAACAGCCAAAGGCTGATCTCCTATTGACTTCATGAGCAAGTAATTCAGGTTTACAGCTGCTACTTACGTGCAGGCCATTCTAAAATGTTAGAAATTAAGCATGATTTGCAGTTTTAAACTAGAGTATATTATTGAGAAAAACTGTGAAGGTTATTGACAGAAAGGAAAATATAAGCATAGCCTATTTCTTTTTTATATGTCAACATCACTGAATTTCAAAGTTAGTTTTACTTACCTGTAAATGTCATAATAACACCCAAGCTGCTACTTTTTGTATATGTGATAGAAGGATGCCAGGACGAAATTTATATCCAGCACAGAAACATATAAATGTAATGCTCTTTTGCATGAAATCTACCAAGGTTTCTAAATATTAATGGAGTGTTTTAAGCTACCTTATCATTTTGGAGAAAATTCTAATAAGCAGTTAAATGTCTAAAATTAGGCAATTGATAGAAGGAAAAATAGAAAGAAAAAACACAGGTAATTTACTAATTGAAAATCTATCCCACGTAATTGAAACTACTGCTCTTTTCCATTATAACTATCTAAGGAGAAAGCACATTTAAAATTAGAATGGAATTTTAAAATGAATTAGTCACTCATCTTTAAGTAAATATAATTAAAAATACGTCACTTGACTAGTTATCTTACTTATATTTACAATTCTCTTTTTTTTTTAACTGTTTCGGATCTTACAGAATCTAGGGCTGTTTGTTATATCATCTCTCAAATTCTTTCCTTCCCTAAAGCTTTAGCCTCAAAAGGGCAATTTCATTTATGACTATGAAATGTCTGGTTGGCTTTCACACAATGACTATGTTGTGAGAGTAGAGAAAAAGTATTAAAGTACAGTATTTAAAAAATAATTACCTGTAGAACCTGTAGAAAAGAAACAATCATGTCTAGAAATACTTATTTACACTTAAAGACTTAGACTCAAATACTAAAATCAAAATGCTTAATGTTTATTATCCCCCCCGCTAACACAAAGTTCAGAAAAGAAGCATTATCTCAGATTGTCAGTATAATCAATATCTTGTATTCAGTGACTGAGAAGGAAGTGCTCATACTAGTTAATCTGAGTTGTTCTCTGCCTGAAACTGTAAGGCATTTTTTTCATTCTACCAGAACCACAGAACTATGGTAACTTTCCACAGAAATGGCAAATTACATACAGAGCTTAGGCTCAATGATTTCCTTTAGCCAAAATCTAGAAATAGGGCATTTTGAGCTCAGTAAGAACGTAAGTGATGCATGGAAGAAGGCAATGTGGTTCTCCCATTCCAGAAAAGGGAGGACCTCCAAAATACAGGTAATAATCTGAGGTTTCTCTGGCAATGTCTGCTTTTCCTGACCGAATCTTTACATTGATTTTTTTATTTTACTTCACGTTTGTTTTGTTTTTGCTTTCTAAAGATTCATCAATAAGAATTTTTAGTCCATTTACTAATGAGAACTAATTTTATTGCTCTGATTTTGTTATTATAATTAATAGAGTACATAAAAAATATAGATGATACATAAGAGTTCTGGAAGTTATGGGTGACACATAACATTGTTAAAAGGGGGTAGAGAAAGGTCGCAGATTACTCTAAATTAAAATAATAATTATCACTCACCATGTATCTTATTTTATTTCATACCTAAATATCAATTATTCAAGGGACTACAGAAAAGCCCAGAAGAATCCCTCAAAGTACAAGTCATTTCATTACTGTATATTAATGTTGGAGAGTTTTCTTAAATTTACTCATATAGGTTTATTTGAGAAAAAGGGATTTCTCATCTACAAATACATTTATACCCCAACAAGAACATTCCCCAAACAGGTGTCTTGTTTTCCTACTTTATAAAATAAGAGTTCACAACAATTTTGAACTAATCTGTCAGAATTTTCTCCCACAGAAATGGTAGTCATTCTACTAAAATTTCCATACATCTTCTTTCTTCTAGACCTTACTAAATAGCCAATATTGCTACCCCACTGGAACAGGCTTGTAGAACACAGGGACGCATCCTTAACCTTATAAAAATGCCTTGGGATTTTTAATGAGCAGAAGTGGTCAGGACCTCAGTCACACATCCCATCCAGTAGATGGTTCTCCTGTAGCTCAGTGCTCCATAACCCAGGCTGAAGTTGGCTCAGCACCACCTTGGGATGGAAGAGGGCCACCTACTGAATCACCGCCACCACATCCTGCAGCATCCTCCATCCAAGTCTTCCCTGGGCCCACCCCTGCTGAACTCCCAAGGTCAGAAGAGATCACAGCTTTAGAGCATTTCATTACAAATTTTAATTTTCCAGTCTCTGGTTTTCATATTGCATTTCAAGATCAACATCCTTATTAGTAGTCGTATATTTTTTATTTTGAAATTTTATAACACCTTTTCCACTGGGAAATTCCAAACAGGCTACTGAACTTCATTACCACACAGGCAGAAATCCTCATAACACCCCTCTGAAGGAGGTGTTAAATGACAGAAAGAGAGAGAGAGCACACACCATCATCTACTCTTACAAAAGTCCAATCCTTAATAATTAATGAATGAAAAGACATCTTGAGTCCAGTGGTCACTGGGAGTAATTGGCATATATTTTCTCAGCTGCCTCTAAATGAAAATGGTAATAATTTAACCAATATATTTGGGCTGACAGCTAAGCTAAAATAAGGTCTCTCTTGCACCCAAGCAGTAGAACTAAGTGAATCTGAACAGACTACTCTCTGTTACCACTTGATTGTGGAAAACTCACATGTTGTGCTCAGTAACTGAGCATTTCAAGTCCTGCTCCCATTTACAATGTCTTTCTCTATCTTCAGTTAAAAGATTGTGAAAACTGGGAGGACACGAGGTTACATTTGTTTTGTACCTTTTCTCTGTCCTTAATCCTTCCTTATGTAAAAACTTTTGGTGTTTAAATGGTAATATAAGAGAAGGTTACTTTCAGTGATAAAATCAAGAGTCCAGCTATCAAAATGAAATTACATGACATAAATGTATAGTTCATACTATAGCTTGGTGACTGCCAGCCTCGTATTAAATGCCTCCTTTTATAACAAATATTTTATAGTATCACTGTAGCAGATGCTGTCAGTTCCCCTTTCATATCCCCTAGGCTGTACATACCAGTGACATCCTATTGCTGGTCTCTGCTCAGGGACTTCTGGCTGCAAAGAGTACTTGGCTCACACATTGTGGCAGTCCAGAAGATGCTAGCCTGACACAATGTAAAATGACCTCATACAGGTCCAGGCAATTGGGGAGGAGAAGGTGGCTGGGGCAGATCTTCTACCTAGGAACATAGTCAGTGTTTCACTATACCTAAAACTTTGAATGTTGCCTAAACATATTGGGTATCTCATGCCAGTAGACTAGCAAGCAAAGGAGTTACTATAGTGATTTTCATGAGCAGATAGGGTTGCTGCTACATAATGAAGATGGGGAAAGATATGACTGAAACTCAGAGAATCCATGAAGGTGCCCTCATGTTGTTTGGATCTCTGTCCCCACCCAAATCTCATGTAAAACTGTAATCATCAGTGTTGGAGGTGGGGCCTGGTGGGAGGTGATTAAATCATGGGGTCAGATCCTTCATAAATGATTTATCACCGTCTCCTTGGTGCTGTTCTCATGATAGAGTTCTCACGAGATCTGGTTACTTAAAAGTGTGTATTACTCCCTCCCCCACTCTTTCTCCTGCTCCCTTCATGTTAGATGCCTCACTCGTCCTGTACCTTCTACCATGATTGGAAGCTTCCTGAGACCTCCCCAGAAGCAAAAGCTGCTATGCTTCTTGTACAGCCTGTAAAACCACAAGACAATTAAACCTGTCTTCTTTATAAATTACCCAGTCTCAAGTATTGCTTTAAAGCAATGTGAGAACAGATTAATACATACCCATTGGTGCTTCCATCCCAGGGGATAACCTGGTAAGAACAGGGCAAGTTAGAGTCCCAGAGCTTTCATGGATCTAGGTCTGTGTTACCCAACTAGGCCAATGACTTAGGCCAGTAGAAGAGCTGGCTGAGAGTTAAGGTGAGGAGACTAGAGTGGGGGCAGAAGAGGGAACTAAGAATATCAACTATAACCTCGGGCCATCTGCAGTAACTAGAGTTGTAGCTTATCCCACTGATTATCTTGTCTTTGTCTTAGAAATTGTGTGTGTGTGTGCATGCATGTGCACGTGCTCACATGTGTGTGCGAAGTGGGTGGGGACTGGGTATCTCTTTGTAGAATGAGTAACAGAGCAGATTAACTTAAAGCAGGGCGTGAATGAATCTGGATGATCCAACAGGTGGATTGTAGCAGATGATGGTAGTTCTCCCATAATCAGCCCTCACTTTCCCTGTAACTGCCTACAACCCTTTCTGCAAACACTTGTGCCTCCCTATCTAGACTCTTTCTTTAGCCACAGATGAATGAATACACAATCATATTGTAAACACTTTTGTAACCCAGGCACAAAAGAACTTTTCTAACAATTAAAGTCATTTGAAAATGAAAATGTTAACAACTTTGAGAGTTAGTGATATTCCTTCACCAAGGGTCTTTTAGCAGAGGGTAGACAATTATTTAGTAAGATTTGCCAAAAGTCAACCAAGTAAGTGTTGGGAGGTAGAGAGTGGTCAAAGGCAACACAGATAAGCATGCAGTAGATGAAAGAAAGAGGGTTAAAATAAAGGCACAAAGTATTGATTAAATGCTAATCAAAGTTGCATTCAATGAGCAGAGCACCCTAGAACCCAAAGTAAAGTCTAAGGAAGCTCCCAGACTCCAAATAATGCAAAACAAAGCGTAATGGTGCTTATGTAGGTCTAGAAAAGCTTCTACTTCTAAAACTGTGCTCCTTGTCTTTTACAGAAAAACAGTGTACACTTGTGTACCTCTGTGTGCTTTAGAACCTCTCTGTGACCCATCAGTCTACATAACCCTGCGTTTCGCAGTCTCCAACCAGTGGCTCCTTCTCACTGCAGTGCTCCATTCAATAGCATATTTTATCTACTGTCTCAAATGTTGATTTGATTGTTTAGGCTTCTGCACGTTAATCACTTTGCTTCTCCCTGGCATGGCATTTTGCGTACCCATTGTTAAGTAAGAGGCTCCCATGGCACAACCCTGAGACCCTCCATTTCTAGAGATAACTTAGGCTTGCCTTTCTCTGAGCCCCAGAGAGGCCAACCTAGATAATGACTGTTGAAAATGGCATTTGAAAATTCTATTTTCTAAACAAAAACCTTTATTTTTTTATGTTTTCAGAGTCACAGTAGTGGAAGGGCCTAAATATAGTATAAATTTAGTTATCTCTAGCTATATTTAGGAAAATTGGCCAGGATTATATTTTTGAAAGTCATAAGCATCTTCATGAGAATGGCAATAGCAGAATATACTGGTTTTTAACTTTTTAAAGCATTTAGTCAAAAAGGATCACCTCTTTACCTCTCAGGCATTATGTAAGTTGGAAAAGGTACTCATACTCAATATGATTATTTATGAATTTGGGCTTGGACACATTGGAAGTTAGAGGTGATGAAAGAAACAAAATATGTCACACAGTGTGTCTTTTAGAAGAGCCCTTATGAGGTCAGGAGTTCAAGACCAAGCCTGTCTAACATGGTGAAACCCCATCTCTACAAAAATACAAAAATTAGCCAGCATGATAGTAGGTGCCTATAATCTCAGCTACTCAGGAGGCTGGGGCAGAAGAATAGCTTGAACCCCGGAGGCAGAGGTTGCAGTAAGCCGAGATCGTGCCATTGCACTCCAGCCTGGGAGACAGAGCAGGACTCTGTTTCGAAAGAAAAAAAAAAAAAGAAGAAGAAGAACCATCAGGAAATCAATACCATAGTTTTTGGGGAAAAGGAGCCTGTAAGAGTCTAAACTAGTAAGTCAAATGGGAAAAAAAGAGTGCCACTCTGGAAAAAAAAAAAAGGAACAAGTCTGTACAGTTTAATCTAATATGGAGAATGCATTTCTTATGATCTCACCATAAGTACCATTGAACTGAAATAAAGATGAGGCTATCCTGTAATGCAAGGGGGTGTCAACACATAGAGATGTAAGCAGAGCCACATGATAAGCAGGAGAGATAACTAAGGAAGACAGAAAGCAATATCGTAAGATACTTCAGCAGCTATGGCAGTTGTTAGGAAATACGTTCTTTACAGTTATCACTATTTTGATTCGTATTCTGTGATTGTAGCCCTGTATCCATCTATGCCCTGACTAATGTGTCCTTGGAAAATCAGACTGTGAATATGAACTTCAAAAGGTGTCCTTTGTCCCTTTTTCCACTTCCATGTTAATTATTAGTAGATTACCATATTTTTATGTCCTGTCCCAGGTTAGTACCCTCTTCTGGTGGAAGATATTGGGCAAAATATTACAGTAACTAGGCAAAAACTTTGGGCATACATCTAACTGCACAAATTGTAAACACTTCAAAGAAGAATAAAACATAGCATAAAATGTTCAGATGTAGAAGCTGTCCTTTCATTTTAAAAATAACATGGACTAAAAATAGATATTTTTCTTAATAAATGTACAAAAATGCCCAAATTATATTTAGACACACTTATCTAAATAGCGATGGTAATTTGGTAGGTTCAGTTTATCTCTGTACTAAAGTAACTAAAAAACTATAGATTCCTAAAGAGGTATTACCCTAAAATGATTTGAATATTTCAGCTTGGCTAGAAATAAACTACTATCCAACTAAAATGTAAACTCACCAATTCCCACTAAAACTTTATTTTAAATCATATTCATCCAATCTCAAATTGAGCCTTCTTAGGAAAGATAGTTAAAATATTGTAGAAGAAATGAACAATTCTTCACCTGAGTGTTTATTTCTCTGTCCTTGGACCATGACCTGAATTTGGTTTGGGAAAGAGGCACAGTTCAGATTTTTCCACAGGCCTTCTTGACCTACACAAGTTGGCTTGCTATAAACCAAACCCCTGCAGCTTTCCTATCCTGGCAAAGCTAGGAAAGCCATAAATATTTTTTGGCAAAGTAGAACCCTAAAATAAGACAAGGTTTTTTATTTCAAGATCATATAACATTGGTCAAAGTGGCATACTGAGGCAACTAGCTAAAACATATTTTTAAAGCAAATATGTGGTGATATAGAAATATTTCTCACACTAATCCATGTCAACGACCTAGCTGAGGTTTTATAACACTAGGCTGTATAAGATGTGTTGTTTCATATGGAGATTATAAACAAATCTGGATTTTGCTAGTTGAAAGGAAAAGGTGCTGATGTGCATTAGCCATTCAGAAACAGAGCTTCCACCCAGAGGGGCTTAAAGTATCAGAAACATAAGATCACTCCTTAGGCCAGTGGTTTCCAAACTATCGTGCATTTCAGAATCCACCAGAGGACTTGCCTAGGCTCGGCCCCAGAGTTTCTGATTCGCTAGGTCAAAGGTAAGCCTGGAAATGTGTGTTTCTCACAGATTCCCTGGTGCTGCTAATTTTGCTAGCTCCAGGATCACACTTCAAGAACTACTGCATCAGACTGGCTTGGACATCACAGTAACCCTTTAGAAGAAAGAGAACCTCGAGGCCCGCCCCATCAATACTGCATTTTCATATATTATTTACTTGTGCTAAATCCACTCAGTCATTGACTTGGTGAATATTTGGTATTCAGTTCGTGGAGAGTTAATCATTTGTGCCACCCACGTTCAGAATTTGAAAAGCTACTCAGAAGTCAAAGTAAAGGGAGGGTCCCAAACCTAGGACTCCCATTTTTTTCCTCTTATTATATGATACCATATGATAACTCAGCAAAAGTATAATATGAATATATAGAATACATAAAATAAGAGAGGCACTTTAATGACCTCCCTTATTGAGAAAGTGTCATGGAGAATATGAAAAGGATGCCTGGAATTTACATTATTTCATTTGCACTGAATAAATCTGAGATCCAGAAAGGTTACATGATTTTCCTAAAGTTATACACTTAACTATGAGTATTTTCAAGCAAATGGAAGAGAAAGACCAGTAATTGAGTGCCATGTTAGAAAAGGTGCCAGTCTACACAGTTCACTGATGTCTAACATACAAATATGCGAGTGTTACACTGGAGTTTTAAAAGTAATCTCTGTTGGAAACTGGCTGTCTCAAATTTAAAACTCAGTTTGCTTAACCAGCTATAATTGTCATCATACCACTGGTATGGAAGATACACACAGGGTTACAATGAGGACCCCAGCAAGCTAATGCCCAGATCACTTAACAGATGTATAATTGTTGTGAAGATAAATACACAGGTTGCTGCTACAAAATATTTGAATCTTATAACACATTTCCTTCAATCTAATTCTTTGTCTACCAAAAAAATTCTGTCAATTTATATCTCCACTTCTAGCTTGCTTAGGGGAAAAATATGATGGTCAGGCTAAAGAGCAGAGCTTATTCAGTTGTATTTGTCATTGTGTAATAGAATTGCTCTTCCCCTCATCTCTCTCCAAAAGCCCCAGCATCTTTCTTACTTTAAAATAACACGGCCGGGCGCGGTGGCTCAAGCCTGTAATCCCAGCACTTTGGGAGGCCGAGGCGGGTGGATCACGAGGTCAAGAGATCGAGACCATCCTGGTCAACATGGTGAAACCCCGTCTCTACTAATACAAAAAAAAAAAAAAAAAAAAAAAAAAAATTAGCTGGTCATGGTGGCGCGTGCCTGTAATCCCAGCTACTCAGGAGGCTGAGGCAGGAGAATTGCCTGAACCCAGGAGGCGGAGGTTGCGGTGAGCCGAGATCGCGCCATTGCACTCCAGCCTGGGTAAGGAGCGAAACTCCGTCTCCAAAAAAAAAAAAAAAAGAAAGAAAATAACACATAGCATTTTCTTTGTTGGGTAATTCATCTCTCCACTCAGCCCACACTATCAAGGTAGGGTGACCTCACTTTCGGCTTTAGGACTGGCTAACATGAATCACATAAATAAGGCAATATAAAATACTATATGGCAATATAATTCCTTTAATGTACTTGAACAGTGAGTAGGATGGTAGATTGTATGGTTTTCACGAAGTCCTTTTTACCCTTTCCTGTGAGAGGATGACATATCCTAGCCCTCTGGCCTCTGCTTACCCTTCTTAGTGACACCAGCTCACTTTCTACCATGTTGACATTTGCCTTAGCTGTGTGTCACCCACATCCCATCTCCCTGCCCTGGTGATCGGTTCATGTATGGCTATGTGACCCTGTGGGGGTCATTACAAGATCCAGAATAGATGGGAAAAAGAGGTTATTCCTTCCACACTAAATGTGAAACCTGGAATGGCAGTGGTCGGTTTTTAATTAAGGAAAGAGATCATGTCTGCAAATGAATTCAATATGTGGGGGGAAATTAACCCAAGACGAAGAACCAGGTAATTGGTTGAGCCTCAACATCAAGCCAGCCAAACTTCCAAAGTTTATTGGTCATTTGAATCAATAAATTCCCTTTGTGTTTAAGCCAGCTTGACATTGGGATTTTTCTCACTTGCGATTAAGAGTCCTAAATTATAACAGAGTAAATTAATATGGTTGGCATTATTCAGCCTCTTATGCATTTAGAAAATGCAGGTTAGCCTCTTTGACATTCACAAACTCTGGGTGACTAACGCGATTGTTTTGGCTGGGATGTCAAACTCTGAGCCTAGGTAAACTGACCAAGGTAAATGTCACCCTGTAAGGCTTACTAACAGCTAGCTGTTTTGCTATGAATTCTAAGGTTATCAAGCATCCAACGTCATCCTGCCTTTTTCTTTTAAATACATACAGATTATTGGGTAGCTTTATCCTGTTTTATTTCAGAGATGAGCTCAAAAGAAGAAACTCTTCATGATACTTGGAGTTGTTAAACAAATCAACTGGCATTTATCGAATAATCATGTTTGCCAGCCAAGTGTTAGTATGTTCTATTCTGTAAGAATAAGTTATTTTAACGCAATCTTCTATAAAGAATGCTGCCTTGTAAGTTCAAAACAAAGGCCAGAATCATGCTGACAAATTACTAGGCTCAGATTTTTATCATTATTAATACCCAGAGAGTTTTTTTAACTGAAACTTCTATAAGAAAAAGTATTAAATAAGAATGGCTTTGCAGTTTGCTTGCATTTAAGGATAAGTATATGTAACATATTAGCAATGACACTGAGTAGAGTTTGGAATTATTTTCTAATTCTGTAACAGATTAACAGATTAATTTTCATCTATTGTCAATTTAACATGTACATCCTCTTCTTTATACCCCTAACTCTTCTATACTGGGTTAATTATGTCTGTACTAAAAATACAAAAATTAGCTGGGCAGGGTGGTACACTCCTGTAGTCCCAGCTACTCGGGCGGCTGAGGCGAGAGAATCACTTGAACCTGGGAGGTGGAGGTTGCAGTGAGCTGAGATCGTGCCGCTGCACTCCAGCCTGGGTGACTGAGCAGGACTCTGTCTCAGAAAAAAAAAAAGATAATTACTTCTTTGTATGAAATTCTATATTACTAATGGTAGAAAAATCTTAGTTTACAATTGCTTTTCAGATTTTAATATAGTCTTCATAAACTGTATGTAGTTAAATGTGAAGGCTGTTTCACTCCTTGCTGTCGGCTAAATGGCTACTGCTAGTATTTATTATACGGGGACTGGCTTCTGTCTCTATTTGAGCAGCCCGGCAACTTTCTGTCTTCTCTGAGTGCTCTTTGTCTGCTGCTTCTGTGTTCTGCCAGAGCCGTCGCCGTTGCAAGGAGGGGGTGTATATTCTGCCGCTTTTTGGCTGGGAGAATAAATTCCAGCTCAGGTCCAAGTTGAAAACGAATCCCCCAGTAGGCAAAAACATGGACTCTAGTATACTTCCTGTGCACCCCATTAAAATCCCCTTTGGCCTCAGGAGCCTGAAGTTTTACAGTGGAACCATTTCATGCTTAATAACATGTTCTACACAAGGCACCATGGGAAATACAAAGGCATGGGCCATACCGTCTGCATTGAGAAATGCAAACTCTTGCATGGGAAACAATATTTGTATGTACGTGGAAACACACATGCATATGCATGCACACACACAGGCCCACACCCTGAAACTAATGTGAGATGGTGTACAGAGAAATAATACGTGTATAATACTGATAGTTTATTGATGAGAAAAAATCAAGGTAAATTCAATTAGTCAAGAAAGGCTTTAGAAAAATCTAACTTGAATGGTGCTCTGGAGGCCAGGAAGGACTTGAAAAGTTATGTGAAGTCTGGGCTGGCCAAAGGAAAGCTTCTCCAATTGAGCTGAGCCCTAATATCAATTTAGTTAAAAAACCTGTTCCAACAATTGCTTGTCATAATGTAGGCCACATGTGTATAGGCCGAATTCTTCCCGTTTTAATTGCTTATTTTGGCTCTATAACGTTCCAGCCTATATCTTTTTGGCTTTCATTTGGAAATGTCTATTTAAACAAGTTTCTAATGTTGCATTTGTTGAGATCCAACAGAACAGTGGCATGTATTTTAAACCTGATTGTCCTTATGTGAAAAACCACCAAAGTTTTCTAAAAGCTTCAAAAAATGTTTCATGTTTAAGAGTCATCAAGTAAGCAATTCTATCAGTTTTCTAAGTGAAGCCATAAGTGTGCTGTTCTCTTGGTTTATTAACTGATCTGTTTGTTAGAAGCCTTTATTATAAATCCAGTCATTCTGCAAATATTTCCCTAATGCTTTTAAAATAAATAAAACCCAAACTTTGCCTTTAAGCAGCAATAAAATCAGGAATGCTTCAAAGCAAGAAATTCAAAGTACAGCTCAATGTGGCTGTGAGAGAGCACTGTTCAAAGACATTGGAAAATGATCCTGGAAAGGTGTAATATTTATATGTCAAGTCTATCTGACCACAGCTTTAGATCATATTTGAGAAAAAAAAATCCAGCCGGTGGCCATTGATTTTTTTGAATATGCTCATTGGCTTCATTTGTTACTTGGGCTTATTTATAAATACATAAATTTATATATTATGCATTATACTATACTTTTAAAAGTGAGAGTATCTCAAGAGTCTGTGTTATCGCAACATAAATAAAACAAACACAAGGTATACAATTTACTTAAATAGAAGTGTCCTACTTGTAAAGTCTAAAAGAAATACTTTGTACTTCATAATTTTGAAGGAACAGCCTGATCTTATTTGGCCAGATGCCTTTAACAAAACAGACTGGTGAGAGAGGTGAAGGGTGAACTTGTTACTCACTGAATCTAGAAATGACAAATTATTTGTCATACTAAAGGAAATATCACACAAGCTTATAATATAAGTTTATTTTACTCATTAAGTCCTGATTTCTACGTCAGCTTTTTCTATCTTTCTCACAGATGCAAAACTGTAAATGAGTCATAGTGGGACACTTCCCATGAGAATTATTTTTCTCAGGAAAATGAAGGAAGTATAGTCTTGAGCTTTTCTTCTGAAGTTCACAAAGCTTTCAACTAAGATACTCTTAGTGAATAAGCTACTTTTCATTGTCTCTAATTTAAGAGATTTGTTTTTTTAAAAACATTTAACATTCATTGTATTACTGCCTGTATCTAACTAACAACACAATATAAAGTTAGAAGCAAGGTAAAGCAAATTTAACTATCTTTTCTTCTTCTTCCTTCCACAGTTACACATTTTATGTATAAAGAGAATTTCTAATAATCTAACTCATCTAATTAGATATTATTTTTAGCAAACTGAAATACTGTCTTTGAACATGACAAACCCTCACTTTTTGTGTTTTCTAGGTTTTGGTATTATAATTCCTCAGAATCTATAATATCTTGAAAAGAACTGAGCTAAGTAATTGGTCTAAAATTTGAGTTCACAATGAACCTACCAAAACTGGCAAGTATAATAAGTTGCCTAATAGATGTGGATAGCTTTCAAAGATACACAATAATATACTGTCACCACTTTTTGTAAAAGAAAGTAAGTTAACTACAGACTCATTCGTTTAAAAATTGTTTTGAAGATGAGTACTCATATCTGCTTTATATGCATACGAATCATAAATCAGATATGATTTATATCAAGACACTGTAAAGATACTACTTAATTATAGAGTGGAGAGTAAATGGCAGTGTTTATGTCATAATTACCAAATGAAACATAATTATAAATTTTATGGTAAGGATTGCATATTGGCCACTGAATCTTATAGCTATACATTTCCAGATTGAGTTCTAACAAGACAGTTTCATCAGGTCCCATTTATGTGCTCAACGACATGAGCATATCGAGGTCGAGGCCTCCACCTTTCTGGATTCTCAGTAAGTAAGCCCACCCATTCATGGCTTTCCTTAATTTAGAAAAAGTGTAAGGTAACTCTTGTGTTAATATTAGTAAATATTTTTGTACACAATATTCTCCCCTTACAAAAATAAAATTCTCAATCAGCTGCTGAAATTGAGACCCACACATCTTTCCATAGTTTATGTAAGTTATTGGCATAAAACTTCACTTGAAACAGTAACATCTTCTTTTATTATTATTTTTTGTTATTTTTAATTTCAACTACTATTTTGGAATCAGAGGTTACATGTGCAGGTTGGTTATATGGGTATATTATATGATGCTGAGATTTGGGGAATGATCAATCCTATCACCCAGATAGTGAGTACAGTACCCAATAGTTTTTAAACCATTGTTCCCTATCTCCCCCATTCCCTATAGTAGTCCCCAGTCTCCAGTGTTCCCATCTTCACGTCCAGAGTACCTAATGTTTAGCTCCCGTATATAAGTGAGAAGGTAAGATATCTGTTTCTGTGTTCCTGCGTTAATTCACTTAGGATAATGGCCTCCAGCTGCATCCATGTTGCCAAAAGGACATGATTTTATTCTTTTGTATGGATGCATAATATCCCATGGTGTATATGTACAACATTTACTTTATCCAGTCCACCATTAATGGACACCTAGACTGATGCCATGTTTTTGCTATTGTGAGTAGCACTGACGTAAACATACAAGTGCACGTATCTTTTTGGTAGAATGTTTATTTTCTTTTGGATACACACCCAGTAATGAGATTATTGGGTTGAATAGTAGTTCTATTTTAAGTTTTTGGAGAAATCTCCAAACTGCTTTCCACAGTGACTAAATTCATTTACATTCCCACTAACAGTGTACAAGGTATTATACACTTACATGCTTTTCTCTGAAGGCTCACCAATGTCTGTTCTTTTTTGACTTTTTAATAATAGCCATTCTGACTTGATATGCATTTCTTTGATAATTAGTGATGTTGAGCGTTTTTTCATTTGTTTGTTGGATGCTTGGATGTCTTCTTTTGAGAAGTGTCTGTTCATGTCTTTTGCCCACTTTGTAATGGTATTATTTGGTTTTCGCTTGTTGAACTGGTTAAGCAGCTTATAGATTCTGAATATTAGCCTTTTGTCAGATACATAGTTTATGAAAATTATCTCCCATTCTGTAAACTGTCTTGATAGTTTTTTTTTCTGTGTAGAAGCTTTTTAGTCTAATTAAACGTCCCACTTGTCAATTTCTGTTTTTGTTGCATTGCATCTGCTTTTAAGGACTTACTCATAAATTGTTTCCTGAGGCCAATGTCCAGAACGGTGTTTACTAGGTTTTCTCCTATGAATCTTATAGTTTGAGGTTTTATATTTAAACATTTAATCTATCTTCAGTTAATTTTTTCATATGGTGAGAAGTAGGGGTTCAGTTTCAACCTTCTGCATATGGCTAGCCGGTTATTCCAGCATCATTTATTAAATAGAGAATCCTTTCCCCATTGTTTACTTTTGTTGATTTTGTTGAAGATCAGATGGTTGTAAGTGTGCAGCTTTATTTCTGGGTTCTCTATTCTGTTCTATCCAGTCTCTGTGTCTGTTTTTGTACCAGTGCCATACTGTTTTGATTACTGTAATCTTATATAACAGTTTAAAGTCATGTACTGTGTCTCTAGCTTTGTTTTATTTTTGTTTTCTGTTTTTTGTTTTGTGTGTGTGTGTGCGCGCGTGTGTGTGTGTGTGCGCACGCGCTTACGATTGCTTGGCTATCCAGGGTTTTCTTCTGGTTTCAGATGAATTTCAAAATAGTTTTTTCTAATTCTGTGAAAAATGACATTGGTAGTTTGATAGGAATAGTGTGGAATCTCTAGATTGCTTTGGCCAATATGATCATTTTAACAATCTTGATTCTTCCAATTCATGACTATGGAATATTTCTCTATTTGTTTGTATCATCTATGATTTCTTTCAGCAGTATGAAACAGTAACATCTTTTCTGCTCAAGTATACCCTTTACTTCTAGGAAACTTTCAGCTCTCAAAAGAACAACTTTCATATGACCTTATCTAAGGTTGTATCTTTGTGTGCTAAAAAACTACTAGAGTGATTAACATATAATAAATATTGTTAAAAGGCAATATTTTTAAAATAGAAAATCATAATTCATGTAAATATATAATGAAAGCACATCATTTGAATTCATAATTTAGTGTGGGGAAAACAGTAAGATGAAACAATTAATTCAAAGGAGGAATTAAACAACCATATTTACATAGCCAGTAAAGAATGCCGAAATTAGTTTACAAAGAAATGCAAAAATGGTTTTTCCGGAGGGCAACAATTAACTGCATTCTACCAGACACATTTCACTTGCATTTCTATGGATAAGAATCACCTGCATTATTATCAGTTTTCCAGAGTCTATAGACTTGTAAAACAGTTTGAAATATTAACAGGTAATGGTAACCACGAAGGTTGTGATACCCAGTGTGGAAGGCAGAATTCTAAGCTGGCTCTCATGATTTGCAACCCCATTGTTACTTCCATGATTCTGTTATGTTACATGGCAATTAGAATTTTGCAGAGGCAATTAAGGTCACATATCAGTCAACCTTATCATAGGAAGATTATCCAGATGGATTTAGCCTAGTCACATGAGCCTTCTAAGAGCAGAGGCTTTCCTCCAGTTAGAAGCAAAAGGGGAGTCAGAGATTTGAAATATAAAAAGGATCTGACATGCCATTGCTGGCTTGAAGATGGATGAGGCCATGGGGAAATGATCTGAGCATGTCCTTTAGTTGTTGGAAATGATCTCGAGCCACTAGCCAGAAAAAGAAAAAAATGAGGACCTCAGTTACGCAACTGCAAGGAATTAGATTCTACCAACAACCCAAACAAACTTGGAAGAGAACTTTCTCCCAGAGTTTTTAGGTGAGTATTCAGGCCAATTAACAAATAATGATAGACTTGTGGTACCCAGAAAAGAAAACCCAGCCCAATTGTGCTGTATTTCAGACTTATAGAACTGCAAGCTAATACAAGAATATTATTTTAAGCTGCTAAGTTAGTGACATGTTATGCAGCAGTAGAAAATTAATACACAATTAATTATGTCTGCCTATTTCATAAATACTTATCAAAATATTAAGTATGAAGTCTATACACAGAAAACAATCATTGATAACTTAGAGATTTTCCCCTTGAAATTAGCATTTAGTGTTTTTAAATCAGAAAGTGTAAAGATTTAAACACAGGTCATATTTGAGAGATATGTGAAAGTGGAAAAGATCTCTAATTTAATTAGATTTACTCTGTATGGAATACACAAAAGGAGCCATAGGCAGCATCCACATACCTCTTTACTCTCTGACCATGATTTGAAACTTAATAAGCACTGATTTAAGAGTAACGTTCAGTTTTTCTAAACAGTGCCCTGCATTGATAAATACTTTTTTTTAAATAAAATAAAAGCACTTGTGAACATATTGACTACAGTCCTATCCTGGAGAGAAGGCAGCTTACTTTCTGTCACCTGCAGAGGCATTGGAATGAAAGCATAATCATTTGTATTGAGATTCTGAATCCAATGTGCCAGGTTTGAGAGTTTTTATTCCTGACTGGCTGGCCTTTGGAAACAGGAAAACAGAAAGAGGAAATGTCCATGTTTGAGCTGGCACGTGCCATGCAATCTTTATCCAGCACTGACAAGTCCCTGCTGTTGGAATCCTGCAGCAGTTGTGCAGTTTGTCTTCGGGTATTAACAAAGGCCAAGAAAGTGTGCCGTATGCATAGGGAATATTCAATAACTAGAGAAAAGATTAAACTTTTACACACATCTATATATTCTTAAAAATCAATGTGTCTTCTGAAGCTATGGTATACTACATTTTTTAAAAATCAAATGGATATTTTAAGTTCCTCTTTAAATTTTTGTTATGTTATAACATGTTGGGGATTTATGCAGCATCTTTTAAAGATGTTTACTATCTAATATTTCTTTTAGTCAAACAGAATTACATAAAGCTAAAACACATTTTGCTAACTGATTAAAGCTGCTTTCTGTCTCTAACCTTCCATTCCTGACTCTTTTTAACATCTGGAAACATCACTTTTAATTTCTTTCATCAGTATAAAACAACGTGTATGAAATAGAAGCGATTATGAGTAAGCATTTGGTATCTCGACACAGCAGTTTAAGCCTTCCACAACAAATGTACTTTTTAATGGCATGTTTTAAAATGCATATACAACAGTTGATGCATGGAACCATGCCCAATTACAGACACGATATATACACCAGTGCTTCTTACTTTGTACAACTGTATTCAAGAGAACCTGTGTGTGTAAATCATTTATACACATTTATAAAATCGAAACATTTAGAACTGCACTAGTGGATAATTCTGTTTTAAGAAACTATGTATTGATCAATTTTATAGCACAAATAATCATTTCTAGATATTATCTCTTTCAACATGTTGTGCCTGGCACATGATAAGCATAAGAGAGGGAAAATCAAATTAAGACACAGCACTTTGTAAGCAGAAAAATGTTTTCATTTTTTATTCTAATTGGTGTTTAGAAAATATTATATCAATAATATTAGCATAAATTATTTTTATTTATTATTCAAAGCTATCACAATATATATGGTGATATTTTATATGTATATAATTTATACAGTGTGTAAATATATGCACAATATAAATTTTATATAAATATAATTTTTATATAAGATATCAATATATATAATATAGTAGAATATTGTTCTATTTTTCTACTATATTATATATAATGTATAATTACATGTATTATATAAAATATACAGTTATATATAATTACATATGTATAATTACATATATTATACATAATATATAATATATGATTATATATAATATAATTATATTATATATTATAATATATTATATTTAATATAATATAAAATTATATATAATATAATATATTATAATATATAATATAAAACTATATATATTATATATAACATAATATATAATTTTGTATTATATACTATATATAGTTTTATATTATATATTATATTATGTATAATATATAATTTTATGTTGTATATAATTATATAGTATATAATATATAATTTTATATATATTATATATTATATATGATATATTTTATATATGATATATAATTATATATCATATATAATTTTATATATGATTTTTTATTATGTGATTTTTATATATGATTATATATATAATTTATATATATAAATATATATATAATTTTATATATATGATATATAATTATATATCATATATTATATAACTTTAATATATAATGTATAATTATATAATAGATAATTATATATTATATACAATAATATTGTTCTACTATATTATATATTATATAGAATATATATATTATTTATACTGTATAGTATGTATGTATGTATACTGTACAAACTATACTGTATATTATGTATTATACTATTAGTTATATATACTATATAATTATATATTATACTATAGAGTGTATATATACATTATATATAATATATATTATATAATTATGTAGTGCAATACATAATATACTATATTATAATATACTAAATTAAAATTATATATTATACTATGCTAATACATATTATATATAATTATTATATTGTGTAATATATAATTATCTATTGTATAATACATAATTATATGGTATAGTACATATACTTTTATATATATTATGACAGTATATATAAATATATATTAATTTAATATATTATATATGTATAAATTATATATATTATGAATATAAACTTATATATAATTATAATTATATATTATGCTATAATATATATTATATATAATATATAAATATAATATAATGTATATAATTATAATTATGCTTATATAATATGTATAAATATAATATATTAGACTTAAAATAATTATAAATATATTTATATAATATATATGTATAAATATATATTATACTTATATAAATATATTAATTATATATTACATTACATATTACATATTTTATATACTGTTATATATGATACTATATTATATAATAACATACATATATAACATATAGTATCTACGGTATGTCATATATTATATACTGTATATAGCATATATATAGAATATAGTGTATACATAGCATATGCATATGGCATATACACACTATATATAGTATATATCATATAATATATAATGCTATATATTTTTAATATATATTTCTTTTGACTGTTCCAATCTTCCACTTCAGAAGCCTAATTTACAATTTGGAATACTTAGCAAGCATACCCACTTCTTGTCAGTTGTAATGATGCTGAGTGGGAAGACAGGTGAGGAAGAAGGCATGATATGTTCATATAGGTCTAATCAGGCAGCTAAAGCAGAAAAATTTCTAAATAGTTCATATGATGAAGACCAAAGTTAATTCAATTTTTTTTCAAAAATGAATGCAATACACATTTGTATATTTAATTATATTTTTCCATTTTTAATTTTAGAAATTTGCTCAGCCTGAAATAGAACAAAACAACTGAGGCCAATCTATATATATTAGTTTCCTATTGCTATAACAATTGCCAGAAACCTAGTGACATAAAACAACACAAATGTCTTATTGTACAACTGTGGAAGTCAGAAATTCAAAATCCTTTGCATTAGGTAAAGTCACGTTGTTAGGAGAGATTTCATTTCCTTGCTTCTAGAGGTCATGTGTATTCCTAGGGAAGACTATATACAATATTGTTTGTCAGTTACACCTCAATAAAGAAAAAAAGAACATGAATATATGAAAACTGAAGACTTTTGAAGCCACTTTTGCATTTCTTCGTGTGTGTGTGCATATGTGTTGGGGATAAGTTGTTAGGACTTCCATACCTGAATATCAATAAGTTTAATCAGTTTGCGTTCTTCCCAACACTACTCAGACAAACTGAGGTAATAGTGTGTTTGGCGAAACAGATTAGAAAATTTCTCTTTAAACTAGGATGCTCTTAACAACCACAACACTCCTAGACAATTGACCACAAGCCACATCTTGTCCAAGCACTGTCCATTGCTCTAAATTCTTAGAACCTTATTAACAAAATCACTTCTTCCTTCTTTCCCTTTTAATAATATTATAATTAAATAATTAATGGTGTAATTTTTATTTTATAGTTATCCCTTGGAAAATTCTTAAAGCTCTGTTAAAATCACAACCATATCTGTCTTGTTACCACACTATGACAGCAACTAATAGATAGTATGGTATACAGTATATACTCCATTAATATCTGTTGAAAGATGGAAGGAAGAAAAGAAGGAACTAGTGAAAAAAGAAGCAAGGGAAAAAACAAGGTTCAGTCACTAGTTTGGGCCTGAATAAGAAATAATGGTGCATACGTGCACATCGACACTTAAAATGAGACAAAGCTGTGAGGAAGCCTCTGAAATTTAGAGCCATAAGCCAGATACACAGTATGCAAGGTAGAGAAGTCCAAAACCTGTTGATTTATCTCTGTTTATATGGAGCCTGGCCCATCCTGCCCAGAGTTAGGGAGTGATGTCATAAAACATTTTGCTCTTCTGGAAGGAAAGGAGAAAAGTTATGAAATGGAGCCCTTTTGGGTAAGAAAAGCATTGTGAGGAAGTTGGGCAGGGCAAGAGGTCTTTGAATCAGCATTAAAAAGGCCTACTTTTGATGTAACTCTTTTAGTAATTATCTGTTTGGTTTTCTCCTTCAACATTCAATAAATATTTAATAAATGAATCATGATACAAATGAATGAGGGCCATGTTGGAAACAAGCCAGGGCAATATGGTCACAGAACCTCAAGGGCTGCTACTCAGACGAGGTCACAAATGTAAACATCACAGAGCAATAGATGCCTAGCCCAAGACTTGAAAGATAAGCAGAAGTTACCGAGGTGAAGAAAGAGGGAGGAGTGTTCTTCCCAGATGAGGTGGCTGTGCAATGGCAGGAAGGCTTAAAATGACCTAGTGCATTCTGAGAATTACATGTGATTTGCTATGAAGGGAGCAAACAGTAGGAGGATGTGATTGGGTTGATTAGGAGTATCAAAGATGAGGCTGAGGTTGAGAAAGTTTGGGTCTTATCCCAAAATCAGTGGGGAGTTTTAAGGTCAGTTAAGGAATCTACATGACTGGATTTCTTCTCCCAGCTGCACAGCAATTGACTTATAAGGGGGTCAGAGATGGGGTTTCTTCTAGATTAACAGAGAGGTAACTGCAATAGTTTTGGGAAAAAATTATGAGCACCTTTACCAATGCATAAATGGTGAGAATGTACAGGAGATGATGGTGGTTAAGTGGAGAGGTAAGGCAGAGGATGAGGGAGCAGGTGCAGTCACTGAGGTCTCCCAGGTTTCAGACTAGAGTGTCTCGATGATGTCCAGTGAAGTGAGAAAATGGCAGAAAGAGACTGAAGATTTGGGTGAGTGAGTAAGGAGCATAGTTCAATACATTGAGCTTGACACGCTGCTGGAAAATAACTGTGATTGACTGCTAGCTTTGTGCTAGGCACTCTTCTCACTGTTTTACATGTAATTGTGACCCTCAAACGAGATAACATATATAAGCACTTTTGGGGAAAGTATAATATGCAGCATTGTTGTATGTATTCGTATTTATTTGTTGTTTTCTATATTTATCGTATTTAGTAGAGTAAGGCATGAGGGTTTTTTTTTTTGAGAAAAATCACATTACAAAAAACTTAAAAAGATAATAAATTGACAAACTATCATGTATTACTCTTTTGTAAAGAGGAATGATTTAATGTATTTCTAAATGCTTCTAAAATAATGCCTTTCTATACAGTTAGTCTCATGAATTGAAAACATGTTATACTATTTTAAAGTGTTTCAGTTCAATAGGCAAAATATTTGAATAAGAATTTCAAATAATCATTTATTACTCTTGCTTAGTTCTTCTAAGCATGAATCTCTTTTCACGGATACACAGCCAACCCATAAGAGGAGCTGATCACCATTAGCTACTCCAGATATTGGCCCACTGTAAAAATCAGTGTGTTCATGAAGCACGGGTATTCGTTTTGCCTATTCACATTTGCAATTCTTTATGCTTCACAGTCTGTACCATAGCATGAGTAGCTTTCAATGCTATAGTAGAACATATTGTTCTAGAGCTAGTATGCTTCATGTTATACTGATAAACAACTCATTAAAGTTTAAAATATTTTCTCTTCCTTTAACTGGTATGTTGAGCAAACCATTCTCCGTAGATTGAGAAACTTGATAATAGAAAAAACCTGTTGAATTATAAATGAGATACTGAGTATGAAAATAATGAATTCTACACTTTTCTCATTTGAAGGCAAAGACCATGAAAGTCCACTAAAGCAGCAAATTAAATTATCTTGTGCAATCTGATACTCAGAAATACAAATAAATGGCACAAAAGCTAGTAATATGTATTTAAAAATTAAAAAACTGTGGGGTGTAACCATTTAATGTTGAGCTGTTGAGAGTAGTGAGAAGAATCCTGAATTTAGAATCAAGGACCTAGGTTTATGTGCTGGTATGATTTTGGACATCTCTGTAATTCTCAAATTCCTAATCAATGCCCAGAAGTATTTAGGTATTTATATAAATTTTAAAAATATGCATTTTTAAGTTGTGATCATTATTATGAACACTGGAGACTCACATGACGTATGTAATGTTTAAAAATGCTCTTCGATTGAGACCACACTGGTCAACATGGTGAAACCCCGTCTCTACTAAAAATACAAAAAATTAGCTGGGCATGGTGGCATACGCCTGTAGTCCCAGCTACCCGGGAGGCTGAGGCAGGAGAATTGCTTGAATCCAGCAGGCGGAGCTTGCGGTGAGCTGAGATCGCGCCATTGCACTCCAGCCTGGGTAACAAGAGCGAAACTCTGTCTCAAAAAAAAAAAAAAAATGCTCTTCATGGGATAAACTATATTAATTTTTTTTACTGAAAATAAAGTAGAAATGGCTAAATGACAGCATGTTTTCTAACTGTATTAGTGAATTTCAATGGGAGGCATTTGTCATTCTAATTTTTATCAGAATAATAGTAATAATAAGTCAAATGCTAGTATTACTTCAAACTATAATAAATTTTAATTAAATATTTGATACTAGCATTGACACTCTACATTTATAAAGTTCTGTATACTTTATCATAAAACTTGGGGGAAGAAATGAATCTTATCAGATAAGACTTCCTTGATTAACTTAAACAAAATAGGAAACCTGACATCCTCTCTTCCAAACTTGCTACTTTTCGTTTTAAATTTCACCGGCTGAAACAGTATCTTCTATTGTTTATTTGTACGTGTTCTGTCTCTCTCCAATAGAGTGCAAGCGCGAGGGGGCAGGGACTTTGTTTAATTCACTCTTGCATCCCTAATGTCTAGCCCACTGTCTCATACAAAGAAGGCCCCTTAATAAGTATTGTTGAGTTGATATATGTCTTCTGCTAGATACTGCATTATATTAAATGTGCTTTCTCATTTAATTCTTATATTAACCCTTGGAATTAGATAATAGTAGTAGAAACACTTAAATAGTGCTTCTGTGGTGTCAGCCAGTGTTCTCAGGGCTTCACTCAAATTAATTCTCCTATTAATCCGTAAAGTATTCTCATATGCAGATAAGAAAATGGAATCGCAAAGAAGTTAAATGACTTAACTGAAGTTATTTATCTAGAGAATAGTTGAACTTGATTTTAACCTAGCCAGCATGGCTCTAGTTTCCATGACGTTAACTGTTACGTTATAGATCTTTCTACATGTTTATCTTACATGTTGGATAGCTGTGGCTGAGAACATTGAATGGAAATTGTACTGTTTCCTTATGTATGTTTTATATTTATCCTGCATTTATGTTTATCATTTATTTTATAATGTATTTTTATAATCAGTAATTACAGTGATATAATGGAAAATTAATATAAAAATTTCAGAAATCTGTTTAAAACTAGTCATATTTAGAGCTACTGAATTACAGATGATTAGAGCTAAATGACTTGCCACCCATTTTAAAGTTTGCTATTTTACACATGAGGCTCAGACAAGTACGATGACAGTCTGTGGTTACTGAGAATATTAGTTATCAATCTGGTTTGAGGTTCTTTCTCTTGGGTAGAATGCTTTCAGATGAGCAGATCAGACAGCATAATTTTCAACTCCGGCCTTCCCTGCTTGCTTTTTGCTAATAAAGCATATATGCTATGGTGATAAGCGCTGTACAAATAATAAATGGAACAGAAAATAAACCATACAGAAGGGAGGAACGTAATGGTCTTTTCACCTCCTTGTGTTTAATGATTAAACTGTACATCCTCACAGAGGCTTTGAGAAATGATGACAATCTATTTAACCATCATTTAGCTATATACATTTTCAGATTTTTAGATTATTAATTAATTACTGCTGTACTAATTACTTGAGCAAAGAAATAAACTATATCTGCAGTAATAATTTTATTTTTTACCTTTTCTGTTGCTTGGTCTAAAATAAATGACAAAATTTAACTTAAAAATTTAATATTCATTTTCCAGATTTTGTAATGGACATTATTGTTTTACTTGTTAAATCAACATGTATTTATCACCTTCCTTCAAGGCCAAGTACTATTCCATGTGCTGAATACAGAGTGAACATGTTAGGCAAATACGCATATAGAATACTATCAGGAAGTAAGAGCTATCAGGAAAGACAAAACAGGATGGAGGAGACAGAGAGAAACTACTTCTAATAGAGTGGTCTCAGCAGACTCCTTTGAGGAGGTAACATGCAACAGAGACTTGAATGGATTAAGGAATTGATCTGTAAGAATGTCTGGGGAAAGTGTATTCCTGAGAGAGGGATGGGTAACTGTGACTGTCTAGGAGATGGGAATATACTTGCCAAATGTGAGAAAGAGAAAGAGTGTCAATGTGACAGAAAGGAGTGAGAAAGTAGAAAAGCGAATGGAGGCAGGCACTGGGGTGGGTCGAAGCAAGACTGAAGAGGGACTTGTAGACCATTGTAATAACTTTAAACTTTGTGACAAAATGGGAACCTAGTTTGAATAAGGGTGTGCCATAAAACTAAGTGATATATTTTATTCCAATAGCAGGCAGGAGGATTAATTTTATGTGTCAACTTGACTGGGCTAAGGGATGCCCACATAGGGGATAAAACATACTTTTGGGTGTGTCTGTGAAAGACTGGCATTTGAATAGATATGCTGAGTAAAGATCAGCCTCACCAATGTGTCAGGGCATTGTCTAATTAATTGAAGGACCAAATAGAGCGAAGAGGTAAAGGAGGGGTGAATTTGCTTTCTGTTTAAGCTACCTCCACTGGTTCTCAGGCCTTCGAACTCAAACTGGGTCTTACACCATTGGCTTCCCTGGTTCTCATCCCTTGAGTTTGAACTGGAACTACACCATCCTTCCCGGGCCTCCAGCTTGCAGATAGCAGATATTGGGACTTCTCAGCCTCCATTACTGTGTAAGTGAAACCCTCATAATAAATCTCTTTCCATATACATATACATACACACACACACACACACACACACACACACACACACGTATATATATTCTATTGGTTCTGAAGAACCGTAATGTATCTGACCCCAGATTTTGCAAGTGAGAATAATGTATAAGAAAGGATTCCATCAGTAGACCAGAAATGAAGAATTCCTAAAGGCAGAGAACAAGTGGCAGTCGATTGATAATGAAACCTGAAAAACTAAAGCAGATAAGATCTTTTGTACAAAGAAATTAGAAAAGAAAAAAAATCAAAACAGTTGAAACATTTGGAGGAAGCGCAAATAGTCACATGGGAGCCCTGAAGAAGTGCCCATCTAAGGATCAACAAATGTAAAAAGAATTAGACCATGGAAATTAATTTAACTGCTTGCAGATCACCTAAGGGAAATGTGTCCCTTACCTTCTTCAACTGCCTGTGCATTCGCTATAGCTCCTACTAATTGCTTTTAAATTAGGCTAAAATTTCAAGAACTTCTCTCTAAATAAAGTGATACTACAAATCCTAGATTTGGGATCTGAGAAAAATGCGAAGAAATAGCTAATGCATGTGGGCTTAATACATAAGGGATGGGTTAATTGGTACAGCAAACCACCATGGCAAACATCTACCCATGTAACAAACCTGCATATCTTACACATGTATCCTGTAATTTTCCTGGCTTTTCTATGTCAGCTTTTGCTTTTGCTGACATAGAAAAGCCAGGAGATCAAATTAAATTTCTTTAAAAAAGAAATTAAAGCAAAATTTCTCAGGGTTTGCCTCAAGAGACACAAAAGAAGGTGGGCAGGAAAATAAAGAACCTAGTGATAAAAGAAAAACTTGGGGGGCTGGTAAGATGGCCAGGAATAGGAACAGCTCTGGTCAGCAGCTCCCAGTGAGACCAATGCAGAAGGCAGGTGATTTCTGCATTATCAACTCAGGTACCCAGGTCATCTCACTGGGACTGGTTGGACAGTGTGTGCAGCCCGTGGAGGGTAAGTAGAAGCAGACTGAGGCGGAACCTCCCCTGGGAAGCACAAGGGGTCGGGGAACTCCCTCCCCTAGCCAAGGGAAGCCATGAGGGGTTGTGTCATGAGGGATGGTGCATTCTGGCCCAGATACTACATTTGCCCCACAGTCTTCACAACTCATAGACCAGGAGATTTCCCCCAGTGCCTATACCACCAGCGCTCTCGGTTTCAAGTACAAAATTGGGCAGCTGTTTGGGCAGACATTGAGCTAGCTGCAGGAGTTTATTTGTACCCCAGTGGTACCTGGAATGCCAGCAAAACACAACTGTTCACTACCCTGGAAAGGGGGCTGAAGCCAGGGAGCCAAGTGGTCTTGCTCAGTGGATACCACCCCATGGAGCCCAACAGGTTAAGGGCCACTGGGTTGAAATTCTTGCTGCCAGCACAGCAGTCTGATGTCAACCTGGGATGCTCAAGCTTGCTTGGGGGAGAAGCATCCACCATCCACCATTACTGTGCTTGAGCAGATGTTCTTCTCCTCACACTATAAACAAAGTCCCCTGGGAAGTTCAAACTGGATGCAAAATTCATTGCAGCACAGCAAAGCCGCTGTTTCCAGACTGCCTCTGTGGATTCCTCCACTCTGGGCAGGGCATCTCTGAAAGAAAGGCAGCAGCCCTAGTCAGGGGCTTATAATAAAACTCCCATCTCCCTGGGACAGAGCACCTGGGGAAAGGGGCAGTTGTGGGCACAACATCAGCAGATTTAAACATTCCTGCCTGCTGGCTATGAAGAGACCAGTAGATCTCCCAGCATAGTGCTTGAGCTCTGCTAAGGGACAGATTGCCTCCTTAAGTGGGTCCCAGACCCCCATGCCTCCTGACTGAGAGACACCTCCCAGCAGAAGTCGACAGACATCTCATAGAGGAGAGCTCTGGCAGGTGCCCCTCTGGGATAAAGCTTCCAGAGGAAGGAACAGCAGCAGTCTTTGCTGTTCTGCAGCCTCTGCTGGTGATACCCAGAAAAACATGGTCTGGAGTGGACCTCCGGAAAACTCCAGCAGACCTGCAGAAAAGGAGCCTGTTAGAAGGAAACTAACAAACAGAAAGGAATAGCATCAACATCAACAAAAAGGACAACCATGCAAAAACCCCATCTGAAGGTCACCAACATCAAAGAGTTAAGGTAGACAAATCCATGAAGATGAAGAGAAACCAGTGCAAAACGGCTGAAAATTCCAAAAACCAGAATGCCTCTTCTCCTCCAAAGGATCACAACTCCTTACCAACAAAGGAAAAAAACTGGATAAAAAATGATTTTCTATGAATTGACAGAAGCAGGCTTCAAAAGGTGGGTAGTAACAAACTCCTCTGAGCTAAAGGAGCATGTTCTAACCCAATGCAAGGAAGCTAAGAACCTTGATAAAAGGGTGCAGGAACTGCTAACTAGAATTATCAGTTTAGAGAAGAACATAAATGACCTGATTGAACTGAAAAACCCAGTACAAGAATATCATGAAGCATACACAAGTATCAATAGCTGAATTGACCAAGTGGAAGAAAGGATATCAGAGATTGAAGATCAATTTAATGAAGTAAGTTGTGAAGACAAGATTAGAGAAGAAAATGAAAAGGAATGAACAAAGCCTCCAAGAAATATGGGAATATGTGAAAAGACCAAACCTATGTTTGATTGGTGTACCTGAAAGTGATGAGGAGAATGGAACCAAGTTGGAAAACACACTTTAGGATATTATCCAGGAAAACTTCTCCAACCTAGCAGGACAGGCCAACATTCAAATTCAAGAAATACAGAAAATACCAAAAAGATACTCCTCAAGAAGAGCAACCCCAAGACACATAATTGTCAGATTCAACAAAGCTGAAAAGAAGGAAAAAATGTTAAGGGAAGCCGGAGAGACAGGTTGGGATACCCACAAAGGGAAGCCGATCAGACTAACAGTGGATCTCTCTGCAGAAACCCTACAAACCAGAAGAGAGTGGGGGCCAATATTCAACATTCTTAAAGAATTTTCAATCCAGAATTTCATATCCAGCCAAACTAAGCTTTGTAAGTGAAGGAGAAACATCCTTCACAGGCAATCAAATGCTGAGAGATTTCGTCACCACCAGACCTGCCTTACAAGAGCTCCTGAAGGAAGCACTAAATATAGAAAAGAAAAACTAGTATCAGCCCCTGCAAAAACATACCAAATGTAAAGATCATCGGCACTATCAAGAAACTGCATTGCTGGCATCATAATGACAGAATCAAATTCACACATAGCAATATTAACCTTAAATGTAAATGGGCTAAATGCCCAATTAAAAGACATGGACTGGTAAATTGGATAAAGAGTCAACACCCATTGGTAAGCTGTATTCAAGAGACCCATCTCACTTGCAAAAACATACATAGTCTCAAAATAAAGGAATGGAGGAAGATTTACCAAGTAAATGGAAAGCAAAAACAAGCAGCGGTTGCAATCCTAGTATCCGATGAAACAGACTTTAAACCAACAAAGCTCAAAAGAGACAAAGAAGGGCATACATAATGGTAAAGGGATCAATGCAACAAGAAGAGCTAACTATTCTAATTATACATGCAATCAATACAGGAGCACCTGGATTCATAAAGCAAGCAATTAGAGACTTACAAACAGACTTAGACTCCCACACAACAATAGGGGGAGACTTTAACACCCCACTGTCAATATTAGACAGATCAACAAGACCGAAAATTAACAAGGATATTCAGGACTTGAACTCAGTGGATGAAGTGGACCTAAGACGTGTACAGAACTCTCCACCCCAAATCAACAGAAGATACATTCTTCTCAGTACCACATTGGACTTATTCTAAAATTGATCACATGATTGAAGTAAAATATACCTCAGCAAATGCAAAAGAACAGAAGTCATAACAGTCTCTCAGATCACAATGCAATCAAATTAGAACTCAGGATTAAGAAACTCACTCAAAACCACACAACTACATGGAAACTGAACAGCCTGCTCCTGAATGACTACTGGGAAAATAACGAAATTAAGGCAGAAATAAATAAGCTCTTTGAAACCAATGAGAACAAAAACACAACATACCAGAATCTCTGGGACACAGCTAAAGCAGTGTTTAGAGGGAATTTATAGCAATAAATGCCCACAGGAGAAAGCAGGAAAGATCTAAAATCAACACCCTAACATTACCATTAAAAGAACTAGAGAAATAAGAGCAAACCAATTCAAAAGCTTGCAGAAGACAAGAAATAACTAAGATCAGAGCAGAACTGAAGGAGATAGAGACACGAAAAAACTCTCCAAAAAAATCAGTGATTCCAGGAGCTGGTTGCTTGAAAAGATTAACAAAATAGATAGATCACTAGCCAGACTAATAAAGAAGAAAAGAGAGAAGAATCAAATAGACACAAGAAAAAAATGATAAAGAAGATATCACCACTGATCCCACAGAAATACAAACTACCATCAGAGAATAGTATAAATATCTCTATGCAAATAAACCACTATCAAGTTGGCTTCATCGCTAGGATGCAAGGCTGGTTCAACATACACAAACCAATAAAGGTAATCCATCACATAAACAGAACCAATGATGAAAACCACATGATTATCTCAATAGATGCAGAAAAGGCCTTCAATAAAATTCAACACCATTTCATGCTAAAAACACTCAATAAACTTGGTGTTAATTGAACATATCTCAAAATAATGAGAGCTATTTATGACAAACCCACAGCCAGTATTATACTGAATAGGCAAAAACTGGAAGCATTCCCTTTGAAAACCAGCAAAAGACAAGGATGCCCTCTCTCACCACTCCTATTCAATGTAGTATTGAAAGTTCTGGCCAAGGCAATCAGGCAAGAGAAAGAAATAAAGGGTATTCAAATAGGAAGAGAGAAGTCAAATTGTCTCTGTTTGCAGATGACATGATGGTATATTTAGAAAACCCCATCATCTCACTCCAAAACCTCCTTAAGCTGATAAGTAACTTCAGCAAAGTCTCAGGATACAAAATCAATGTGCAAAAATCACAAGCATTCCTATATGCCAATAATAGACAGAAAGCCAAATCATTAGTGAACTCCCATTCACAGTTGCTACAAAGAAAATAAAACACCTAGGAAAACAACTTACAAAGATGCAAAGGACCTCCTCAATGAGAACTACAAAACACTGCTCAAGGAAATAGAGAGGACACAAACAAATGGCAAAACATTCCATGCTCACGGGTGGGAAGACCAATATTATGAAAATGGCCATACTGCTTAAAGTAATTTGTAGATTCAATGCTATTCCCTTCAAGCTACCATTAACTTTCTTCAAGAATTAGAAAAAACTACTTTAAATTTGATATGGAACCAAAAAAAAAAAAAAAGAGTCCATATAGCCAAGATAATCCTAAACAAAAAGAACAAAGCTGGAGGCATCACACTACCTGACTTTAAACTATACTACATGGCTACAGTAACCAAAACAGCATGGTACTAGTACCAAAACAGATATATAGACCAATAGAACAGAACAGAGGCCTCAAAAATAATGCCACACAACTACAACAATCTGATCTTTGACAAAGCTGACAAAAACAAACAATAGGGAAAGGATTCCCTACAGTAAATGGTGTTGGGAAAACTGCTAGCTATATGCAGAAAACTGAAACTGGATCCCTTCAATACACCTTATACAAAAATTAAATCAAGATGGATTAAAGATTTAAACGTAAGACCTAAAACCATAAAAACCCTAGAAGAAAACCTACCAAGCCCATTCAGGACATATGCATGGGCAAAAACTTCATGTCTAAAACACCAAAAGCAATGGCAACAAAAGCCAAAATTGACAAATGGGATCTAATTAAATTAAAGAGCTTCTGCATAGTGAAAGAAACTATCATCAGAATGAACAAGCAACCTACAGAATGGGAGAAAAATTTTGCAATCGATCCATCTGACAGAGGGCTAATATCCATAGTCTACAAGAAATGTACACAAATTTACAAGAAAAAAACAACACCATCAAAAGGTAGGCGGAGAATATGAACAGACACTTCTCAAAAGAAGACATTTATGTGGCCAAGAAACATATGAAAAGTAGCTCATCATCACTGGTCACTAGAGAAATGCAAATTAAAACCACGAGGAGATACCATCTCACACCAGTTAGAATGGTGATCATTAAAAAGTCAGAAAATAACAGATGCTGGAGAGGATGTAGAGAAATAGAATGCTTTTACACTGTTGGTGGGAGTGTAAATTAGTTCAACCATTGTGGAAGACAGTGTGGCAATTCCTCAAGGATCTAGAACCAGAAATACCATTTGACCCAGCAATCCCATGACTGGTATATACCCAAAAGACTATAAATCATTTTACTAAAGAGATACATGCACACATATATTTATTGCAGCACTATTCACAATAGTAAAGACTTGGAACCAACCAAAATGCCCATCAGTGATAATGGGATAAAGAAAATATGGCACATATATACCATGGAATACTATGCTGCCATAAAAAAAGAATGAATTCATGTCCTTTGCAGGGTCATGAATGAAGCTGGAAACCATCATTCTCAGTAAACCATCACAGGAACAGAAGATCGAACACTGCATGTTCTCACTCATAAGTGGGAGTTGAACAATGAGAACATATGGGCACAAGGAGGGGAACACCACACACCTTGGCCTGTCAGGGGTTAGGGGGCAAGGGGAAGGAGAGCATTTGGAGAAATATCCAATGTAAATGACAGGTTGATGGGTGCAGCAAACCACCTGGCACATGTAAACCTATGTAACAAACCTGAACGTTCTTCACCTGTACCCCAGAACTTAAAGTATAATAAAAAAATAATAAAATAAAAATGTATAAAAGTATTAAAAAGTTATAAAATACTTTAAGTCTTCCACTCTCAGCATAAAGCCCTCCTTATATAGACCATTGAAAGTGTCATCAGGTAGCCTTCCTGTATATCCTTGAGGGTATCTTCATTTTTGACATACATCATCCTTTTACACAAAATTCTCAGTCAGTCTCCTATCCATTACACTGTGGGGATGGGGAATGGAAAAAATTCTAAAATATTTTAGAGAAAAATACAAAGGGTACTCCTAAGGAATGAGAATTAAAATAGCATCAGAATTCTCTTTAGTAATTCTTTCTAGTAGAAAATAAGTAAATGGCATCTTCAAAACTCACAATAAAATACGATATTTCTGGCATATATTGAAAATTTAGAAAGCTTTACAAAGTGGTCTGTAGGCTTTCCAGGCAACTAATGATTGGAACCTATAGAGCCAAGTCCATTGCTTTGAGACCAATACCTGGAGGGCCAGTTAAAGATGGATTTCTGGGTCTCATCCTCAGAGTATCTGATTCAGCAGATCTGGGATGGAATCAAAGAATGAACAGTCCTTTTTTTTGCTTATAATTTTTTGCTAATATATATTTTATTGCATTTTAGGTTTTGGGGTACATGTGAAGAACATGCAAGATTGTTGCATAGGTACATACATGGCAGTGTGGTTTGCTGCCTTCCTCCCCATCACCTATATCTGGCATTTCTCCCCATGTTATCCCTCCCCAACTCCCCATCCACTGCTGTCCCTCCCTTAGTTCCCCCCCAACAGACCCCAGTGTGTGATGCTCCCCTCCCTGTGTCCATATGTTCTCATTGTTCAACACCCACCTATGAGTGAGAACATGTGGTGTTTGATTTTCTGTTCTTGTGTCAGTTTGCTGACAATGATGGTTTCCAGGTTCATCCATGTCCCTACAAAGGACACGAAATCATCATTTTTGATGGCTGCATAGTATTCCATGGTGTATATGTGCCACATGTTCCCTGTCCAGTCTATCATTGATGGGCATTTGGGTTGGTTCCAAGTCTTTGCTATTGTAAACAGTGCTGCAATGAACATTCGTGTGCATGTGTCCTTATAACAGAACAATTTATAGTCCTTTGGGCACATATCCAGTAATGGGATTGCTGTATCAAATGGAATTTCTATTTCTAGATCCTTGAGGAATCGCCACACTGTCTTTCACAATGGTTGAACTAATTTACACTCCCACCAATAGTGTAAAAGTGTTCCTATTTCTCCACATCCTCTCCAGCATCTGTTGTCTCCAGATTTTTTAATGATCGCCAAGAAACAACAGTTCTAAGCAGTTGCCAGGTGTTGCTGATGCTGCAGATCTTGGGATCACACTGTAAGAACCATTGCGTTAGGCTATGCTCTTCAGTCATCACTGTCCTTCACTTTCCTGAATCACTAACTCATGTTAGCTAACTGGCTACTATTTAATTTTGTGATTCCTTCTTTAACTTTTACCTACAATTATTTTGTAATTAATAAGCAGTCATTCTCAGTTTGAAAAAGCCCATCCTTTACAACTAAGAACTACCAAATATTTGTTCATATTTGAGCATATGGCATTAAAGTAGCCTTTGTTATTTTTGAGAAGTATTTTTATTAACAAAAGAAAATTACTAAAAAGAATAAAGAAGCTTTACTGAATTTATTTTACATATCCTGTGCTATGGTTTGAATGTTTGTCCTTTTGCCAAAATTTATATGTTGAAATACTAATGCCCAAAGTGATGGGATTAAGAGGTAAACCTTTGTGAGGTAATTAGATCATGAGGGCAGAGCTCTCATAAATGGGGTTAGTACTCTAATAAAATAAGCCCAAGGGGCCTGTTTTTCCCTATACTATGTGAGGACATAGCTACAAGGCACTATCTATAAGGAAGAGGCCCTCATCAGACGCCAAATATGGTGGCACAATGATTTTGGACTTCCCAGCCTCCAGAACTGTGAAAAATAAACGTCTGTTGCTTATAAATCCCCAGCTTGTGGTAATTCTGTTATAGCAGCCTGAGTGGACTAAGACATTCTGGCTAATTTTTATTTAGGTAAATGCATATATGTTATTCTCGAGTTGCAGATACACCCGGAGTCACGGCCTTGTTTTTCCTTTTACTAGCAACTATGCCTTGGGTGACAAAATACGTTTGTCTATGCCTCAGCTTTCTTATTTACAAAAATGCAGATGGAATACTAATGACACCTTTCTCATAAGATGATGTTGTTGAGGATTAATTGAGCTGATGTCCTCAAAGGTCTTAGCCGAATGCCCAATACCTGTCATAGTAACTGAAATTGATGATTCTGATAAATATCATGTCATCCAATCCCAATTGTTTTGGTTTTAAACATGCTGGAAAATGTAGATTTTTATGACTACAGTGGCACTACCAAGTGTTACTGGATTTGTTTTGTATAAAAGAATGTCTGGGTTTCTTGGTTTGCCAGATACAGCTTTAACTTTTAGGAGAATGATTCCAATAGTGGTGGAAACTCTAGTGTTGCATAATAAAGTATACATCTATAAAGAATTATTTTAAAAAAGAAAATAGCAAACAGTGGTTGGCATCAAGCAATAAAAGTAAAATTGGTGACTGCCATTTGTATCACAGAGACCAAAGCTGATTGAGAGAACGAGCCTGTCTATAAATCTAATAGGTGACAAAGACCAAACTTATAAAAGTATTAAAAAGTTATAAAATACTTTAAGTCTTCCACTCTTGGCATAAAGCCCTCCTTATATAGACCATTGAAAGTGTCTTTAGGTAGCCTTCCTTTATATCCTTGAGGGTATCTTAATTCTTTTGAGAAGTATTTTCATTAATAAATAAAAGAAAATTACTTACTGTTCAGTAAGATGAAGTATCTTTGTATCTGACTCCACAGTGCATGCATATGAGTTCCACTCTGACAAAGGGGGCACAATTTTCAGTTTTACTTTGTTATTAATTTTACTGAGACTAGCAATTTATAAGATGGATGGACTATGCTAAATAGTGATACTGTTAGAGAACTCTTCCTTTTAAAGTATTTTAAATCTTATTATGCATAAAATAATTTGGGTAGAGATGCTACATTTGGCTTCCAAAGTATACTTTGCAAAACAAAAGTAATAATAATAAAAGCCAACTTATTTTGTGCATTTTCCCATGCTGCTGTACTTAGAAAAGATATATTTCAAGTTCTATTCAGAAAACTATTTGTGCTTAGTATTTTAGTCATTAAATGAAACGGATTGTATAGAAGAACATACCTGTACCAGGGATATTTTTGTTTTTCTAGACATGAGTAATAATTGAACAGGCTATAAAGCCTCATTAGAATCAGCTTCTGACAAATTTATTAACCCTTTAGATAAATTTTATGAAACTAAGTGCTTGTTTTTACCCACCATTAAGCATAGATTGCAAACAAAAATTTTCCTTAATTGAAATATTAAAACAAAGAGCATATAAGAATTCTACTTAAGGTATAAGAAGACCTGAATTGTAGACTTGGCTCTATTACTCAATACTTTGTGACCTTAGTAAGTTTTTCTCCAAACACCTTAGTTTTCTCATTAATGAAATGAGAATTTTTAAAAAGTGATTTCTAAAGACCCCTCCATTGATAAAATTTTTGGTATCAAGGATTACATATATGTAATGCTAATTTTAAAAGAGCATAAACTGACATCTCTAAAACTAGGTAATTTACTTAGAAAAAAGTTAATTATTCCCATTTGTAGTTCTAACAAAGTGGAATTACTTCAAGATGACAACAAATGATGATAGCATTCATCAAGGTATAGCTCCTTCTGACTAGGGCTGATATTACAGTAAAAAGAACTAGAAAATCCTTACCCACTTTAGAAATTCATTAACATGCTTGATTCTTGACATTACATGCAGAATTATTGTTCTCAGCTCAATTTTTTCTTCTCTATCAATTGATCACAGGGGACTTTCTTGGGAGTCACAGGTCCAGAGTGAATGAGACTCTGGCAGTGAGGCACATGCATACCCACTGAGATTTCAACAATTTGCTTGTGTCTTCAAGACCAGGTGTTTGGGATGCCATTTCTAACTGTATGTCATCCTTTAGTGGGTACTGAAATAAATTTAGTAGGTAGCGATCAGAATTTGAAAGTTTAATAGAATAAAAGTAGAATAAAAATGTTCACACTGCATGAGACAGAGTAAAAGTATATTTTGTTTCGCAAAACATCTTTTTAAATGTATGAATATAGCCAGGCACAGTGGCTCCAGCCCATAATCCCAGCATTTTAGAAGGTGGGCAGATCATGAGGTCAGGAATTTGAGACCAGCCTGGCCAATATGGTGAAACCCTGTCTCTACTAAAACTACAAAAAATATATCTATAGCCAGACATGGTGGTGGGCAACTGTAATCCCAGCTACTCAGGAGGCTGAGGTGGGAGAATGGCTTGAACCTGGGAGCCAGAGGTTGCAGTGAGCCAAGATTGTGCCATTAAACTCCAACCTGAGTGACAGAGAGAGTCTCAATCTCAAAAAATAAAATAAAATAAAATAAATAAATGTATGCATATGAATATTTATGTGGGGGGATGGTAAAGAGGATAATATTTCTTACAGAGGATATCAGTCAAAACAGTTTGAAAAACGTTCTTATATAAATGATAAAAATGATGTTAAGCATGTCTAAATTCATGATAAATACATACAAGATCTGGCAGTACCTAATTCATGGTGGTCAGTTTGAGTCATACACTCCCCTGATATACTGTGTTCAAGCATTCAATTAACACCCAAGCCCAGTAGCAAGCCAGAAACTCTTTCTCAAAAGAAGCACAGTTACTTGCCATAAAAACATTGGCTTTGCTTCAGAACTTCAAGGGATATTTATTATCCTATAGGGCTTGCTACAGTCTATATGACATCATGATTAGTCAGAGACTTCTAACATCATGGTACCTGCTGGGTCAGAAAGACCTGGTTGTAGACCCTATCTGTATGGCAGGCTAGCTAGTGGAGAGTTTTCTCTTGCTCTGGGCACCACTGAAAGCTGGCAGCTTTTTAGGCCACCTGGTACAAAGGTCAAAGCAGGACACGAAATGTGGAAGAAATTGCCTCCAACTCACTGATAAAGTGTTCTTTCTCCAGCTTTTCTGTGTCCTTGTGTTTTAAGCTGTGTCTTCTATAAATAGCATATACATTGAATTTTTAAAATACATTCTAATAATTACTCTCTCTAAAAGGCAAATGTATATGAATATTATTTTTACCATCTTATTTTATATTTTTTATTCATTTCTCATATCTCATTTTTATTTGCAGGTCAACGTTGAATGAAACCTGTATTAGTCCACTTCAGATCCTATTGACCTAATGTTCTTCCTTGCTTAGTAGAGTACCCTAAAATTTCATTTTTATACATATTCCTGAGACAGTTTCTAATATATATTAAAACAGATTTGCAAACTTAGTGTATTCTCCTCCAGGGCATAATTTGAATTTGACTCCCAAGGCCATGTTGTGATAGAAGTGTAATAAATCTTGAAAAAATAAAAACCAGCTTCCTTTTGAAAGTAATGATCTCAGGTAAGGGAAAAATAGCTGAAGCTAGAAAAGGAAATGGCTAGTTAGGCAAAAAAGAGGCAACATGAGAAGGGGTAGAAGACGAGCTACTTCCTTAAGTAGGGAAAGCTCAGAAAATGGAAAGTTTCAGAATTCTCTTTTTAGCCTTCTGATTTTCTTATACAACTTCATTTCAATTCTCAGGGCTCCATTTGTTCCAGATCAATCCCCTGTTGCATAAGAAATCTCTCAAGGTAAACTCCCAGACTTATTCTGAGCTCTTTTTAGTCCTTTAGTTATGAGTTAGGAAATTCTTTCAATATGATCGTAGACATTCTCCTAAACATCTGTCTTCCATTTCTGGCACTATAGTGGTTTAGCTGCCTGGAGTAACACAGAAAAGTAAAAAATTTGGAACATATGTTAGGCATTCAGAATGTATTAAATTCAGTGAATTTGTTTCGAATTCAATGAATGTGTTAAATAGCAAATTAGACACAAGTAAAAATGGAATTCATAAACAGGAAGGTAGAACAGAAGATTATGCAGAATGTACTATAAAGAATCAAAGAGATGGAAAGTATGAAAGAGACGTTAGCTTTTGTTGGGGTGTAGTAAATATCTCATTGGAGTTTCAGAATAAGAGACTAGAGAATGGTAAGGAGGCAATATTCAAAAACACCACAGCTGAGAATATCCAAAATTAAAAGATAACAGAATCAGGTTAAAGAAGCCCAGTAAATTCCAAGGAGAATATACATATTTTTTGTTGTAACATAAAATTGTAGAATGCAATTTACAAAAACAAAGAGATTTTAAAAACATCCAAAAAATAACAGATTAAAAGAATAAGGAGGCTGCCATGATGGCTTACGCCTGTAATCCCAGCACTTTGGGAAGCTAAGGTGGGCAGATCACCTGAGGCCAGGAGTTTGAGACCAGCCTGGCCAACATGGTGAAACCCTGTCTCTACTACAAATACAAAAATTAGCCAGGTGGCACATGCTTGTATTCCCAGCTACTTGGGAGGCTGAGGCAGAAGAATCACTTGAACCCTGGAGGCGGAGGCTACAGTGAGCCAAGATTGTGCCATTGTACTCCAGCCTAGGCAACAAGAGGGAAACTCCTCTTAAAAAAAAAAAAAAAAGAAAGAAAGAAAGAAAGAAAGAAAGGAAAACAAAAGGAATAAGGACTACAACTAACCACTAATACTACACAATAACAAATAGGCTAAAAGACAAAGAATAGTATCTTTAAACGCTGAGAGAGAGAAAATAATTATCACTGTAGAATTGTATACCCAGTGAAATGTTTTTCCAAGTTTGAGAGTGATATGAAGACAATTTTATATAGACAAAAACTAAATTTTAATACTAATGTATATTGCTAAGGGAACCTCTAAAGCATGTGCATTTGAACTATTGACGCTAATTCGAAAGGAAAATATGAGATGCAAGGTCTGGTGAACAACAGATGGAAATGTGAGTAAACTTGATCCCAAATATCTAATATCTAATAATACCTAATTTCTGGGTTAAACAAATAGAATAGAACTAAAATACTTAATGGATAAAACTATGGCATTAAGTGGGCCAAATCACAACTACGAATAAACTTATTTTGAACAAATAATAATAGACTAAAATTTCCAGAAAAAAGGGCAAAGATGGGCAGGATGGAATAAAATTCCCAGCTATTTTATGCCACCTAATCTGATATGCCATTGAATATAAGATTTACTATTATGTTACAGCCTGCTCAGAAAAGAAAAACACTGCCCCTTAAACTATGAAACTATGCTTTAATATTAATCCTGTGTGATGAAAGTTCTCTGTGACTCATTAATTGGCCACAACAGCCTCTCTGCTTGGAAATTTTTTTTTTCATTTATTCTGAAGGATTTGGGACTGTTTCTACCTTCAGTTGTTTTCATTGATGTGTGATATATAATATTTTTGCATGTATCTAAGAAATAACACATAACAGTTTTCTAGACTTACAAGTATCTTCCTTAAGTTGTATCCTACTAATAAAACATTCACTGTCTCAATAAGATATAATTCAAAATCCATATGTACTCTATGACATATTTTTAAAATCTATAAAAGAAGAAAAAATTGATAAATCTACCAGAATATTAGAAAATTAATATATCTTCTTCAATACTTGATAGATCAAAAAGGAAACTGATCAGGATTGATATAATGTAAAAAATACAATGATAAATTATGTATAAACATAGAGAGAGGTATATTAAATTAATCAAACCTCAAAACTGCAAAATACGTTTTTTTCAAGGATACACAGAACATTTGCAAAAATTGCCATTGTACTACATAATAAAGTGAGCAAAACAAAATTGAAATATTCAGTATGTTAGAAAACATACTCTGTTTTTAAAAAGTCACTGTAGAAAGTTGAAAAATTTAAAATACACTTCTTCATAATTCATAGGTCAAAAAAATTAAAACTAGAAAATATCAAATATCAAAGAATAATAAAAATACAACCTATCTATGCCTGAGAATTATAGTAGTATTATTCCAGGGAAATAAGTATTTATAATAGTATTTGTAATAGATGAGAATAAATCTGATAATTAATTAACTAAAAAGGTTTATAAAATGAACCATACCTCCATAAAAATCAGAAGTATAGTATTAAAGATAAGAGCAGGAGTTAAAGAAACAGAAAAAAATATGTACATAGAGAGAATCAACAAAGTTATTTGGAGAGATTATCGCATTGGCAAAGTTTAGAAAGACCAATGTATTTTTAAAAGATAAGACAAGATAAGATACAATAATATTAGTAATGAAAAGAGAATTTAACTACATATGAACCAGACATTTTAAAGAGATTAGAAAGAATATTATGGAAAATATTATGCCAATAAATTTGAAAACTTGATGAAGATGAAATAGCCTTAGTCAAATATGAACTACCATAACTAACTGAAGAAGAAAAATAAAACATTAACGTACAAATAACAATAAAAATTCTTCCTACAAATATAATATTGGGCTCAGGTTATTTTATAAGTGAGTTCTATCAAACACTCAAAAAATAATGTATTTTGTAACAATGCCTTACAAAGAAGAGAAAAAGAGACATCCCAACTTAATTGATATGGGTGGTATAATGTTGGCATGAAAATCAAGTAAGGAATAACAGACTATTAAATACCACCTTCACTCCTGAACATAAATGCAAAAGTCCTAAGTAGATTAGCAAACCAACTTTACTAATTGTTAAGCTTTCTCTTTAAAATCAGGAATAAGTCATCAATGTACCCTATAATCATTTCATTTTGTTATACTGGAGGCCTTATCTAACATAACAAAAATAAAGCCTAAAAATTGGGAAAGAAGAAAGAAAACTTTTATTATTTGAAGATTAGATAATTATCTCTATAAACAACCTCAGTTTTCTACAGACAGATTATTAGAATAATGAAGAGTAGAATAAGATTATCTGATATAAGGATAATATACTAAAGCCAATTGAATTTCTGTATATCCATAAATAATAGTTACAAAATTTAATTTAAACAAATGTGCTCTTTACAGTAAGAACCAAAATGTATGGTAGTCAGAAATAAATATAAATAGGAATTTTAAAAAACATTCAGTTGAAAGAAATTAAGATCTGTATAAATAAAAATATATAACATGTTTATGAATAGAAAGACTCAAAAATATGTCATTATCCTCAAATGGGTTAATACATTCAATAGAATTCTGATCAAATTTCCAAAAGAGTTTCTCTTGGAATTTGACAAGCTATTTTCAAAAGTATGTGCAAGTACAAAGAATCTGAAATAGCTAAAATATTCATAAATAAGAAGATAAAGGAAGAGGAAGAAGAAAGTGTCTTATTTTCTCATTATGAAGAAAATTTAATAATGGTATAGAAAAATAAACCAATGGAACCAAGTAGAAGGCAGACCCAGAAATAGACCTACGTGTGTATGGCTATTTGATGTATATGATAGAAATAGAATTCTTGGTCATTTGGGAAAGAATGAACTACTCACAAATAGGGCTAGGGCAATTTTCTGTCTATAAAAGGTAAATAAAACTTGAACCTTGCTGAACCTTGTTTTTCTTCTCTCTCTCTCTCTCTTTCTCTCATACACACACACACACACACACACATACATACACACACACAAATTATTTCTATATACATTAAAACTTACTTGTGAACATTTTAAAAATTTACTGGAAGCATAGGAGAACACAGAGTGGGAAAAATTTCTTAAATAAAGCATGAAAGACTCAAGCCATAAAGAAAATGATGAATATATTCAAATTCAGTAAAATGAAGAACTTCCAATTACTGAAAGACAACATAAAAAAAGTAAAGATAAACTGCATATTAGGTCAGGAAAAGATATTTTTAAAATACATGACTAAGAAAATCTCATCTCCAGAATATATAAAGAATTCCCACAAAGCAATATGTAAGAGCAAACAATTCATTATAAAAATGGGAAAATATAAGAGGCATTTCAGAAAAGAAGAAATCAGAATAGGCAATATCCATATGAAAAGATGCTTAATAATATTAATAGTTAAGAAAATACAAATAAAAACAAAGTAAGTTCTCATTTTATATCCATGATCTGGAGAAAAGTTTAGATGATTTATAATTTCAAATATCGGAAAGCATATAGTAGAATAAGAACATATAGTGTACTTGTGAGAATGTAAATTGCTACAACTTGTCTGGAAAACAATTAGGCACTAGTAAAGTTAAGGTTTATGACTATACTGCAAAATTCTATTTCCAGGAACATATCCTAGAGAACTATCTCTACATGCATATCTGGAGACGCATACGAAAATGTCAACAGAGGCATGGTTTGAAGTAGACAAAAACTGGAAATAATGAATGGGAGACTAGATAAAGAAATCATCTTAAATTCATGTAGTTGTATATAATATTGGTTTGAGAATGAATGAACTAGAGTATCAACGTAGATTAAACTCAAAAAATATTTAGGAAAATGTCACTGAAGTATACATAAAAGTATGATTTACTATCAGCATATAAAGGTAAAAAGGAAACAATTATGATGCACATATGTGGTAAACCCACAAAAACATCAAGGGAATGATGAACACAAGTTTTAGAATACTGACTCCCAAAAAGTGAAGACAGGAATGGTAGTATACTTAAGTTGCAGCTCATTTTCTAATTTTTAAGCCAGGTGGAAAGCATATGCCAATTTGTTTTACTGTTCTTTCTTAATTTCTAAATACATGCCAAGTCTTCTCTTATATACATTTCATAATAAAACAGTTAAATGCCCTCATTTTAATTTTGTATCTTGAGTAAAGGAAAAAAGAATTTGAGCTTGTTTTATCTATGTGATGTTAAAAGCAGACAACCACTCTGTAGTCCTTGTGTTTAACAGTGCCTCGGAGTGGTAGCTCCACTGCCATCTCTGGTCTTCCTACTGTTAGCAATTGATCTGATGCAATCCCTGAGAATAATATAGTATTGTTATATACTACTATATTATTTCACTATTGCATGTCCAAGGCTGAAGGTCTAGAACATTATGGAACACTCACTGTCACCTCATCTTAGACTTAACCAACACGAATTCCTCACATTTCCTGAAGCTGTTTATTTATTTTTTTAAGAGACTGGCTGGAGTGCCAGAGGCATGATCATAGCTCACTGCAGACTCCAACTCTTGTACTCAATCAATTGTCCCACCTCAGCCTTTTGAGTAGAACTTCTTCAAGCTTTGTTATTTGAAACCTACTCTTAAATATTACCCGCTGCATCCTTCAGGGTTCTAACTGACCTGATATAATCTCTTTTACTAAAATGTCCTGATGCTTATTAACCATAGCAAGATACCGTACAAAAATATTATAACTACATATTTATAAAATAAGCTATATAAACTATATTTCAGAGACCTGGAAGCAATTTTACAAATGGTATCAATTTCAAATGGGCCCTGGTAAGCTAGCAAGTGGTGTGCATTTGCAGTCCTAGATATTAGGGAGGCTGAGGCCAGAGGATCACTTGAGCCCAGGAGTTAGAGACCAGCCTGTCAAAAAAGCAAGGCCTCTGTCTCTTAAAAAAATTGCCCTGGTATAAAAATGGAAATTAGAAAATAATAAATAACTAAATAACTATAAATCATTTTCAAATAGGCCGGGCAAGCTAGCAAAGTGGTGTGCATTTGTAGTCTCAGATATTAGGGAGGTTGAGGCCAGAGGATCACTTGAGCCAGGAGTTGGAGACCAGCCTGGTCGAAACAGTGAGATCTCTGTCTCTTTAAAAAAAAAAAAAGGCTGTAGTATAAAAAGGGATATTTAAAAAATAAATAACTAACTATAAATAAACATCTACCAAAGTGAAAGACTATTAAACACTGTTTACAAATTTAATAGACCTTATAGATTTCTACCCTAATGGATTTGCTGTGACAACCTAAATAGCTTTTAATCTGCAATCATTGAAGCAGCAACGGCTCTTTGAAGTTATATTTTGAAAACAGGCACATACACTATGGCTAGAAAAAAGTGGTCATTTAAAACAGTGAAGAGAAAGCCTGAGAGTAATTCATGTAATTTAGACAAAGAATGGAACATTTCAATGCTAGTTAACAACCGATACAGCTTCAGTTAGCAAGTAAATGAAAGGTCTTTTTTCTTTCTTTTTTATTCTTGATCACAGGAAAACTGACCTGATGAGGAGGTGGAATCACTGACACCTGATGTCTTTCTCTTAGCAAGAGCAAGGGATGTCAGAGGGATCTTTCTAATTCCGATATCCAATATCATCTGGTAGCTACTGGACACTACCCGTCTCAGACCACTCTTGATTACCGCCCTAGAGCACTAGTTCCAAACCACTGTTCCTTCCCTAGGGTCAGATGCAGATACAGTTAGCTGGAAGCAATTCAAGGTAAAAGAAACAGCTTTTTGAAATGGGTCAAAAGAAAGAATCGCTGCCAATGAGTGAAATCTGGTTGAAAGACTAAAACAAGAAAGATTCCCAGTCTGAAGTTTATTATTATTTTCAATTTTATGTTGAGAGTTACAGGGATATTGTAAAATTGTAACTTTTAATATTGTATTTAAACTTTTAATATTGTAAATAAACAACTGTAAAAGTGTTGCAAACGTAACTGCAGTAATCATTTCCCATAATTTTCCATTAAGAGTTGAAAATGACGGATCAGGGTACCACTGACTGAGGATATTTTCCCTGGAGATGCTCCTGATGTGCAAATGTATGTAGTGTCTGTGTTTATGGTGGCATTTAGTTGTTCTTTTGCTGGATCAACTCTTCCATTTGCATTTTAAAAAATCGAGTAGGCCGGGAAAGGTGACTCATGCCTGTAATCCCATCACTTTGGGAGGCCGAGGCGAGCAGATCACCTGAGGTCCGAAGTTCAAGACCAACCTGACCAACATGAAGGAACCCCGTCTCTACTAAAAACACGAAATTAGCCGGGCGTGGTGGCACATGCCTATAATCCCAGCTACTCAGGAGGCTGAGGCAGGAGAATCGCTTGAACTTGGGAGGCGAAGGTTGCAGTGAGCCGAGATCGCACCACTGCACTCCAGCTTGGGCGACAGAACGATAGTCCGTCTCAAAAAACAAACAAACAAACAAACAAACACGAGTAAATCTTATTTAGCCACGAATATTACATAATTAAGTCCTCAGTCCTCAGTTCTAATAGCAATGAATATGAAGAATTATTAATATTTAAGCGTTTATCTCTGAATGGGCTGTGTTGCTTCAAGTTCCTGAGGCATTTTACTCTTTATCCTCTCTATCCGGAGAACAACCTTCCCTTCGTTTTCATCCTTCACCTTCAACTTCCTACCTGGTAGAAATCTGCTAAATGCTCTACATGCCTTACCCCATTTAATCTCGCAGCAACACCCGGAGGTAAATTCACTCTCCACTTGGTATTTGAGGAAACGAAAGCTTAGAGGGGTCAGCTTCACACATAGCTACAATAATAAACCGTGGCACTGCTCCTCAAAGCCGCCTCTATCTGATTCGCCTGGATTAAAGCCGTGGCAGTGAAAACTGAGAGCAAGCAGCTCAAACTTCAAAGACACTTCTCTGTTTTAGTTGACAGGATTCAGTGATGCCTGAATCTGGGGTTGAGGGGCAGAAAGTAATCAAGGATAATTGGAGGCTTCTGATATGGTTTTACACGGATAACCGTAATAAGAGAGCAAATAAGAGCTCTTGAAGCCAATTTGATGGGAAAGATAGAGAGTTCAGTTTGGACAGACTGAGCTGTAGTTCCTGCGGGGTCCGCTTACGAGTAAAACAAGTTCGTACTGTGATTCACAAAGAAAATACGATGGAGACATGCAGGAGTTCAGGGTGTAGGAGGAAAAAAATAATCCTGTTGGCCTACAAATAGTGTAACTACATAATACATGTATAATATATGCATATATCTACATAATAATAGAAAACTAAGTGACATTAAAGAAATATGCCTAGTTTTCTAGTCAAAACACAAAAATGTTAACATTATAACATATACAAAATTTCTTGATTTATTTAGCTTACTTAATGAGTTGCTGTCAAGTTTTATAAAAATCCAATACAGCCCAAATACACAAAACTTGACTTAGAAAGGCAAGTGTTGTATTGATCTAAGGCTGGAATAAAATATAATTTGATTGACTGTAAAAGGTTTGTTCCATAAGTTGGGTTGGTTTTACATTGTGAAGTCACTAACAACTCTCATTTGATCCAGAAATTTTGAGAGTCCTGTACCTACGCTTTAAGATGAGGTACAAATCAAAGAGGACTTAAAGAGTTCCAGTTAATTTTTGTTTCTCGGCCTTCAGTACCTATCTTATTGAATTTACTTGCTGGTATTTATTTTTTAGGATGGCATATTTGTTGTCTTTAGTGGGGACACTTTCTAAAAGAGCTTCTATGAGGGTTTAAATAAAGGAAATGTCTGGTTAGGCGTGGTGGCTCACGCCTGTAATCCCAGAACTTTGGGAGGCCAAGGTGAGCAGTTCAACTGAGGTCAGGAGATCGAGACCAGCCTGCCCAACATGGCGAAACCCCACCTCTACTAAAAATACAAAAAATTAGCCAGACATGGTGGCGAGTGCCTGTAATCCCAGCTACTCTGGAGGCTTAAGCAGGAGAATCACTTGAACCAGGGAGATAGAGGTTGCAGTAAGCCGGGATTGCTCCACTGCACCACTTCAGCCTGGGTGACAAGAGTGAGACACTGTCTCAAAAAAAGAAAAAAAAAAAAGGAAATATCCTATTGTTTTTTTTTTTTAATCTCACCTGCTCAAAGAGAGAGAGAGAGAGAGAGAGAGATACAGTAAACGGGAAAATATAAAAGAAAATAATAAAATATGACCAAATTTAAGCTCTAGATAAACTTTCAAAAACTACAAGGCATTAAATATGGTTATTAAATTAAGTAACAATGTTAAAAGTTCTTGCTTGTCACTATGCCATATGTGCTAATCTCTTTTAAGTCCCCAGCTAGACATCAATTTTTAAAAGAAGTTTAACAAAAAAATAGGATGGAAAATTCTTAAATGGGCTAGGTAATAATCTGCTTGCAAATTGTTCATTTATGTGACCGAAGGGAAAGCAGAACTCACATTAAGTACTGCATGCTAATGTGCTTCCTCTAGCTTATCCCACATACTTTCACTCAGATTGCTCACATTTCTCCACAGAAATGTCACAGAATGTCTGTGCAAGCTAATTTTTATGGATTTCTATAGAAAGCTTCAGAAACATGGCCGGGAAATAGTCTCCCTCTCATGCTCACTTACTATGTTACTTTCAGAACTCTAGCTGTGTCTTAGTCTGTTTTGCGCTGCTATAACAAAAATACCTGAGACTGGATAATTTACAAAGAACAGAAATTCACTTCTTACAGTTCTGTAGGTTGGGAAATCCAATCAAGGCACCACAGATTCAGCTGTCTGATACGGGATGCTCTCTGCTTCCAAGATGGTGCCTTGATGCTGTGTCTTCAGGAGGGGAGGAACACAGTGGCTTCACATGGCAGAAGAGATGAAAGGGCAAAGAGGGTAGAAACTTAATCTGCCAAGCCCTTTTGTAAGGCCATTAACCCATTCATAAGGGCAGATCACTCATGACATCAACATCTCTCAAAATGATCTCCTTCCTAACACCGTTGCATTGGGGATTAAGTTCCCAGCACATGAATTTTGGAGAATGCCATCAGACCACAGGAGGTAGTACAAAAAACTCTCTTCATGGGCTTTTGAATATTCAACTGCCACCTAAACTATAGCCACTGGTTAACTAGAGCAAAAGATATCAGGTGGTTTTGACCCTGAAATATCTAAGTAATCTAAAAATGCTTAGCTTTCTGTTGTATATACAGTCACTTGAATTTAAAATAAATCTCTGCCCTCTAATGGTAATAGTATTTACATAAAACATATTTAAAATAACAGTTGAAATCCATAATCTGACCATAAAATACATGGCCAGATTCTTATATCTACACAAATTCTGAAGTTCATTAGCACAGTGAGTTTTTTTCTTAGAGTACAAGTGTCATTATTCATTTTTAATTTTTAATTTTTGTGAGTACATAGGTGTATATATTTATGGGGTACATAAGATGTTTTGATACAGCATGCAATGTGTAATAATCACATCACCACAGAGAATGTGGTATCCATCCCCTCAAGCATTTAACATTTGTATTACAAACAATCCAATTATACTCTTTAGTTATTTTGAAAAGTACGATTAAGTTAGTATTAACTGTAATCAACCTGTTGTACTCCCAAATAGTACATCTTACTCATTCTATTTCTTTTGACATTAGAGTATTTAAAGATAACATTTTGCACATGAGGAAAGCAAGCCAATGAAAGGCAATCGCCAGTAGCTTGTAAGGTGACAAAAGCCAGAATTTTACATCAGGTTCACAGCCTCCTGGTTCAGTAATCTTTCTCAAGGCAAAATTTCATCAGGAATGCTGAACATGTGAGAGGATAAGACTATGACTATGTGTATTGTGCATTGTGGACAACAGTGGAGGTTGCTTGGGCCACCCAATTGTTATTTGTCTAGGAAACTATTTCCAAAAGAATGAAAAATTTGAAAAAAAAAATACATACATATATGAGACTAAGTCTCGTTCAGTTGCCCAGGCTGGAGTGCAATTGGAGTGCAATGGTGTGATCTCAGCTCACTTCAACCTCTGCCTCCCGGGTTCAAGTGATTCTCCTGACTCAGCCTCCCAAGTAGCTGGGATTACAGGCGCGTGCCACCACCCCCAGCTAATTTCTGTATTTTTAGTAGAGACTGGGTTTCACCATTTTGCTCAGGCTGATCTCAAACTCCTAACCTTGTGATCCACCAGGCTGATCTCAAACTCCTAACCTTGTGATCCACCCACCTCAACCTCCCAAAGTGTTGGGATTACAGGCGTGAGCCATTGTGCCAGGCCTATGTATTTTTTTAACACGTAAACTTCTGATAGAATAATCTTATAAGGAAAAGACACCCCATTGTGCTGGTTTAGAAGAAGAGGATTAACAAAGGCCAGAAATATTACATATTAAGTAAAGAATTTTCAGTGACTAAATGGGCACATGAAAATGAGGACAATTAATTTTATATTTAAATCATTATATTGTGCTTGTGGCTAGTGATTCATAAGGACTGAGTAACTTCATGATGAAAATATTTTGCATGTTCCTCTTCCATATTACCAAGAAAAATAATGCAATGATAATTAAGTATTGTGGCAGCATTTCTTTTCTGTTTCGCTTTCCTACTACATTGTAAACTCCATGAACATCTACAATGATAAATAAACAAATAAATAAGTAATAAATATTCATTATTATTTATCTATTAGTACAAAGCAGAGTGCCCCACGCACAGTGGATACTCATCCTATTAAAACTGTGTTAAATGCATAAATAAAGAAGGGATCTATGTAATAACAGGAATAGTGATTATAGATTATTGCTGGTCTCCTGTTCACATAAGCATAAATTTGTCATCAATCTATTTACTCAAACTTAACCCTTGGATAAGAAATAATTTCATATGGTAGAATTCTTCCAGGATTAGAGGTCAAGCCTAGACTGTGTTGCCTACTTAGGTAAAGTAATTAACTTCTCTGGGCCTTAGTTTTCTCATACTAGAAATAATGGGATTAGTACTAGCCAGTGGTTTCCTCTCAGGGTTCTTGTAAGGATTAAGTAAATAATACCATGCAGAAATATATTGAATACATTATATTCAACTATTTAGCCAAAAGGTCTACAACTCCCGTTGTCACCACCACCACCGTTGTGGGAGTCACTCTGGGAAGCTGCTCTTCTCCCATCTCATACATATTTGTTTCAGGCACAGAGGTTCTTAATAGAAGTCATTTCAATGATAAAGGCAACTACATGAATCTCCAGTATAAATAAAATGTGAAAAAGGAAATAAGTACATTTCTTTAAAATGCCATTTTCTGTACAACATTATAGTTTTTGTTTGCCTTTGAGAATTACCAAAAGAAAACTTATAACACATTGTTGAATTACTGCCTTTTGGTGAATTTTATTTCTAGAAATACTAGATTTTTGAATGATGACGATAGGGTCTGAATCTTTAAGTTCTATTTTCTGCTAATTCTTTGACCATAGATTGTCTCTTAGAGAAAATGCATTTTGTCCTGCTTTTACAAAGGCCATAAGGTTTTTTCAGGAGCTGAATAGTTTTGAGACTTTTTGAGCACAGAAATTAGTTTTTAAATTATGTTACTATATTTGAAATTATGTTTTTATTGAAGAGATGTTTCCTCTTAAACTATAAATATAATACTTCTGATAAAAGTATATTCTCAAAGATGTTAACTATTGAGCTCATCATAATTGTGTGGTATAAGAAAACAAAAAAGTATTTTTTAATAATGGAGTGTTTAAGTGTGTGCCTTAATAGCGTCTCTCTGTTTCTATGCAGGAAACCATTTACTTTTCTCAGAAAGTTACAAAAAATAAGGGGATATAGCTTTAAAAAGATCGAGTTTTTTATTTTACTTGGAAGTTAAGTGTTTTGTTGGCTTACTTTAAGATTGTCTGAGTAAATATTTCAGAATCTTATCAAGAAATTTTATAGGAGCCCCCAGTCATTATATTGTTAAATACAATTGAAATACATCTCAGAGTTGACTAATATTTTGTAAGCCTATTTTGGGAACAAGACTCTTGTAGCTAGTCGTCATAAGTATCCACAAGAGAATTTTTTTTGGATGACCACCAAAATGTCCTGCACAGGACATTCTGTGAAGGATTGCTCATTTAAAAAAAAATTGTGTAAGAGTAAATTTGTTCAAGAAGATTTTAACCACGTTGATAGTATAGATGTGGTTAAAGTTAACCAACAATTCAAGTGCGACAGTAATTTTAGTGGAAATACCAGACTTTGCATCAGAAAGGTTCCGGGTCAGCTAGTTTTAAGAGCTTCAGTAGATTGCTTAATCTTACCTGATCTCTAATTCCTCAACTGTATAAAGGGGACATTGATTATTCATAAGACATTTTTAGATTTAAAAATGTGCTTTTCGATGTGAAAGTGTTTTTTAAATTATAATACTTGCATAAATGTTAAGTTTTATTTAAATATAACATATGTTAGTACCACAGTTTGTACAATAAATGATACAAAATGTTAAGTTTTATTTAAATATAACATATGTTAGTACCACAGTTTGTACAATAAATGATACAGCCATTCAGGGTAGAAAGCAAGCAGCTTTTACTGGCACCATATTTTTTCAATGAAGTATATTTAAAGTTCACTTAAACTTGAAATTAAATTAGGCAAATTGTAGAAAAGCACTGCTTTGATTGTATTTATGAACAAAGGCTCTTTCTCAAGTTAATGGTGAAGTTTTTTTTCTTCTTTGCTACTTTTGCACTAACTGAAACCATGTCTAGACTTGAAAACATAGTTCAGAATTCAGCATCATTTAAAATTTATTTTCCTTTCTAGAGATATCTTGGCTAATTTCAGAAGGAAGTGTGGTGCAAGCACATGTTCAATAGAGAGATGAATAGAATGTGATCAGCAGCTAACTGGATCTGAGCCCAGGCGAGCCATCAGATATCACTACTTTGAGTCATAATCTTCAGTACATGGACTGTATCTGAATGGGTCATTTAGTTTCCTGTGACATCAGGCAGCTCAATTTCCTCACCAAAAAAAAAAAAAGTTCTATTTAAGTTCCTCTCTTTTAAGTTCTTGATTGAAACACTAAATCAGAGCTGAAAGGGTTAAACTGACAGCTACAAAAGATATTTTCCACTTTTCATTTCTCCGTGCAATCCAATTGCAGTCTCTTTCGACTTTTATTTATCACTTATATGTTTTTATTTTCTAGTAAACAAGTTTTACTGTGCAATTTGATCCCTTCTCAAATAATAATGCCATCTTATTATTTCACTATTGCTTTTCAGATTGACTTTTTTTTGCATGTTGCTAAAGGCAAGTCTATACTTTTCCTTATGTTTTATAGGCACACTCTTTCATGGCAAGGAAAAGGAGGAAGAACGAAAGACAAGGAAAAGAAAAAAATAAACAGTAGCTTTCACAAATCTCTCAATTTTTCAGAAGAAGAATGTTATAGAATAGTTTAATATTCAATTTTAGATATTTAAAATGGAGTTTGAGTCATGCCCTTACTTACTAAAAGGCAAAAGAATAAGGAAGGCAGAAATTTAATCAACATATCTTAGATTTGCAGAGGACCTCTGAAATGTAGTAGCTGTGGCCAGTAACGTGACCAGACTACTTCGATACTGGCAAACCTGGATTGGAATCTTGATAACACTGTGCACTATCTATGTATTCTTGAACAATGACTTTATGCCTTTAAACTTCATTTTCCTTATACAGAAAATACAGACATTGACATAAATGCCTTGTGAAGATTAAAATGAAATAATACATATAAAGACTATGGGAGTATACCTAGAACATATTAGGTACTCAACAGTTGTAAGTTCTCTGACTCTTTTTCTGAAATAATCCTTTGTTCTTATAGATATTAAGACTGAGGGATTAGTATACTAAAGCATAATCGATTTCATTGCAACTAATACAGGAATTGGCACCTAGAAGTGAGATGATAAGTAACAACCTATAATATGTAACATCAGACTAGGGGATTAGTCTGATGATGACAGTGGGGAAATTGATATTTCAAGGTGAAAGGATAGCAATTATGCCATGCACAATTAAAATATATGTCTTACCCTGTTCAGGCTGCTATGATCAACTACCATATTTTTTTTTTGAGAAATATTTTTTTTTCACAGTTTTGGAGGCTAAGAGTACAAGATCGGGGTGTCAGCTTGGTTGGGTTCTTGTTGAGGGCCTGTTCCCCAGTTTGTAGATGACCGTTTTTACCCTACATTCTCACACGGCAGAATAGGTTCTTCATCCCCTTACAAGGGCCTTAAGCCCATCATGAGGGTTTCATTCTCGTTGCCTCCTTTAAATCTAATTACTTCCCAAAGTTCCCCACCTCCAAATACCATAACACTGGGGATCGGGTTTCAATATATGAATTCTGGAGGGACACAAACATTCAGTTTATAGTAGTTAGAATGTAGACAAAGTATCTAATGAACTTTCAGCTCTAAAAATTTGAAAACAGTAATTAGTGCCATTGTTGATTGCTTTCGTCTTCCTATGGCAAGGTGTAAGAAGGATATGATCTTAGAAAAGAGCAGCTTGATCTGCAAAACGAAATAAAAGGAAATAGAGAGCCGATACAATTTTAGAGTCTCATACAGATGAAAGAGAACCTTTTCTCAAGTGTAAATAGTAAAACATAAAACTTTAAAATGCTATACAGCTAAAGGCTGGTAAAAAAAAAACTTGGCTTTGTGATAAGAATTAAAACAAGGATATAATTGGTTCACCCATTGTTAAAACCTCTGAATAGATTAAGGTGGCATACAGTAAATTCTTAAAATTGGATTTAATTACTCAGTGAATAGAGACTAAAATTGTAGCACTCTCACCAAATTGTGATTTCCAAGGTACATAAAATCACTCAAGAGAGAAAAGCATGAGTAAGAAGCAAGATAAAAACATATACAGTTACAAACTTAGATTTGTTATATATTTATATGCATAAGTATTTATTAAATATATATGTCTAGAAATACATATATATTTATATATAGAGAGAGAAAGAGAAGATCTGGAAAGAAATGTGGCTGTGAGTACATGGAGTTAATTGGAATTTAACAGATAAGAAATCATCATTTTAGGAGAGCTTATAGCTGTACATACTACAGGTCTGAGCTAAGAAAAGGTGTTTTTTTGAACAGAAAATGCTTATGGGCCTTTATATTTCTACAAGCAGGAAGTAGACTGAGATTGCTTGTAGCCCCAAAAGGACACATATCCAATGCTTACTTCACAGATGGGGCCAAATAGGATAATGAGAAAAAGGCAGACATATATAGAAGGAAGGAAAAAAGACCACCAGAGAATAATGGACAAGGAAGCTCCTCCCTGGAAACTGAACTGGACATAATCAAGTCCAGTTCAATTATGCCATCATAATTCATCTCTGGTGCCTAGAGGTAATTCATAAACTAGCATATACAAGTATAAACATTTTCCAACAGATTTATTTTTGATTCTGTCATCATAACAGGTATAAGCAGCAGAAATGACCACAGTTTGCCTATGAACCTGCTGTATTACATTCAGAAGGCACTTGTGGAATCTCATAAAAGTACTAATTCTGATTCCTCTTCAGACAGACGATACTGTCACCACTATTCACACACATATAGCAACAAGGTGATAAGCAGAAATACGCTGAAAGGCAAGTTATACACACAGTATCATCCAGCCTATTGCAAGTCATTTAGTAGAGCTTTAATAAATGAATCTTTGCCACAATGATTACCTATTCTTCATAAATGAACATATGAAGTAGTCTCCATTTAAACTTTTTATAACTTAAATTCTACTTATTGAAAACATCGTTAGGTATGCCGTAACATTTTCTGCTGATTTTCTTAAAGCTCCAGCTTCAATCATGTGGTCTCCCTACCCGAAATCTTTCCACGGCTCCCTTTTACTTTGCAAATGATGGACAAAGTTCTTGCTCTGGCATTCTGAGCCCTTCACCATGAGACTCTCTAATCTTGCTAGTTTTAGTTCTTGCTGCTAGCATTCTTGCACATAACTGCCACAAAAAGGCAGGTGAGTAGGATGGGTAGTGTTTCTGCCCTAGAATAGAGAGCAATTTCATATACCCAGTTAAAATCACAGGTTTTTATTCCCCCAAATTTTGTTTGGGCTATTAGAAATGATGACACCAACCGATTCACACTGTCACAACAACTTGACTACATTCTTTTCTGCCTAATCAGCCCTTGTCTTAAATTGTATCTTTGATGGTACTCACCCAGAGCTTTCAAACCCAGCTGGGCTATTGGACGTTTGCCTTTGGAAACTTGCCCTGCCCCTGTGTTGACACCATGGTATCCATCCATTGCTGGCTACTGGTCTTTGCTCTCAGACTTCCTTTTGGCAACTGTGTTGTTCCTCTGGCTTTGGTTATTCCTTTGGTCATTTCTGACATCAGACTTTATTGTGACTTCATCCCAGCTGTCATTCTGTCATCCTCTACTCATTTCTTGGCTTCTGCTACTATTAACCCAAGTTCATATCTTCAGGTAGGTGTTGGAAAAACCCTCTTTGGGGAGTTGGCAGGCAGTCCTCACACTATGCCATATGCTGTAGCCAAACTAGCCTAGTCATATAGTCTGAGAAATTTCCTTCTATCCACTACTGTTTTGAAGGAATGGAAGATACTATCTGTTCTCCTAGATATATCCTAAATGTCATTTCTTCTGTGATGCTTTATTTACCTGACTTCTATGTATGAAATTAATCCATTCTCTCTGCACTCCCATAGCACTTTTTGTTTCTTCTAATTTGTATTAATCTCATTGTTTCACAATTTCAAACCAAGCAAATGCTTCATTTGTCTTCATGGCACTGCTCAAATGCCACTGTCTGTATCTCTCTTTGAAGCTCTCTCCCCTCTCAGCAGAAGAAAACAATTCCTTCTCCTGTTTTCTTGACATTCACAACAGATCAAAGTTCCTCAATGGCAGGGATGTATTTTATTCTTCTTTGTATTCTCTATGCTGAGCTTAGTGCCTGCAACACACTGAGTTGTCAATGGATTTCTGTGAAACCTCACTGTTTACATGGATTTACCTACATTCTATTGTTTAATCCTCATAATGATAAATTTTAAAAAAGAACAGCTATTATCTTCTGAGAAGAGGAAACCAAGACTCAGAATGGTTAATTAACTTAGTCTAATCTCCGATAGGTATAGCTAGAACCAAGTTTTAAACAGAATTTAAGTCTAATTGACTTACCACTCTTTTTCCTTCCTTCCCTTTCTCCCTCCCTCCCTTCCTTCCTTCTCCAAATGCCAGAGGTTCATAGGCAAAGAAAACATGCTTTTATCTTAAAGATAATTCACAGACTAATGATCAAGATAAAAAAATTAAACACATAATAAATGTGATACACTCTGATAGAAAAAAGCTTGGAATTATACACATAAATATCTACGCAGATTAGTTGGGAGTAAAGAAGGGCTGGGAAAGCTTTTTATATGGAATCAGTCCCATATTGGATTGCAGGATAGGTAGCAGTTAGTCAAATGAATACATTGGGGAAGTAAATTTTTAGTCAGGGAGAAAGCATTGCACAGCCGTGGGAGTATGTGAGGACATGGCCCTTCCAAGGAGATGCAAGTACATTAGCATGGCAGTTATGCAAAGTATGAGAGCTGGGCAGGTGGAGGGATGACACACTTTTTGGAAGAGATGATATATAAATAATCAAGGTGGTGTCAAAGCAGAAATAGTCAACTCAGGTTTTTAAATTTTTTCTATGTTTTTTCTATTCTGTATTTGCTTTATTTCTTTTCTGATCTTTATTATTTCCTCCCTTGCTAAATTTGGGTTTAGTTTGTTCTCCTTTCTTTCTTCTTAGTTCCTTGAGGTATAATGTTAGTCTATTTATTTGGGATTTTTTTTAACTATAGGCATTTATTTATTTATTTATTTTTTTGAGACGAATTTTCGCTCTTGTTACCCAGGCTGGAGTGCAATGGCGCGATCTCGGCTCACCGCAACCTTCGCCTCCTGGGTTCGGGCAATTCTCCTTCCTCAGCCTCCTGAGTAGCTGGGATTACAGGCACGCGCCACCATGCCCAACTAATATTTTTTTAGTAGAGACAGGGTTTCACCTTGTTGACCAGGATGGTCTCGATCTCTTGACCTCGTGATCCACCCGCCTCGGCCTCCCAAAGTGCTGGGATTACAGGCATGACCACTGTGCCTGGCATAACTATAGGCATTTATTACTATTAATTTTCCACTTAGAACTCTTTTTGCTGCATCTTCTAGATTTTGGTATGTTGTATTTCCATTTTTATTTGACTCAAGATACTTTTAAATTTTTGTTTTGATTTCTTCTTTGACACATTGTGGTTATATAGAAGCCTGATATTTCATTTCCACATATTTGTGAATTTTCCAAGATTTTTTCTGTTTTTTATTTCTAATTTCATAGCATTGTGGTCAGAAGTAATACTAGATATAACTTCAATTTTTTAAAGATTTGTTAAGATTTGTTTTGCACCCTAACATATGGTCTATTCTGGAGACTGTTCCATGTGTACTAAAGAAGAATGTGTATTTTGCTGCTGTTGGATGAAAAGCTCTGTATACGTCTGTTAAGTTCATTTGGTCAAAAGTGCTATTCAAAACCAGTATTTTCATATTAATTTTCTGTCTCATTGGTGTAGCCATTGCTAAATGTAGAGTATTGCATTTCCCAACTGTTACTGTATTGCTATTTCTCTTTTCATGTCATTACTATTTCCTTTTGTATGTAGGTACTTTTATGTTGGGTGCATGTACAATTACAGTTGTATGTCCTCTTGATGAATAGACCCATTTTCATTAAAAAATGACCTTTGGTGTCTCTTATGTCAGATTTGTACTTGAAGTCTATTCTATCTGACATAACTATAGCCACCACTCCTCTTTTTTGGTTACAATTTATATGAAATGCCTTCTTCCACTCCTTCGTTTTCAGCCTATATGTTTCTTTAAAGTTAAAGTGGGTCACTAGTAGAAAGCATATCATTGGATCTTGTTTTTTTTTTTTTTAATTCATTCACTCTATATCTTTTGATTAGAGAATTTAATCCATTTATATTCAATGTTACCATTGGTAAGTACGAATATGTTACTGCTATTTTGTTATTTATACTCTGATTCTTTTGCAGATCCTTTGTTTCTTTCTTCCTCTCTTGTTGTCTGCCTTGGTGATGTGGTAATTTTCTGTAGTGCTCAGCTTTCACTCCTTTCTCTTTATGGTTTGTGTATCTTCTGTAGTTTTTTTCTTTTGTAATTGTCATGAGGCTTACAAAAGACATCTCATAGTTACGATAGATTAATTTAAGCAGATAACAATGTAACATCCATTACATACAAAACCTCTAGATTTTTACTTTCCCTGGTTTCACAATCAATATTTTTAATGTCACAATTTACATCTTTTTATATTGTTTATTTCTTAACAACTTACTGTAGCTATAGTTATTTTTGAGTGTTTTGACTTTTAACTTTCATATTAGAGACATGAATGGCTTACACAACACCATTACAGTATTGAATTACTCTGAATTAGACTATATATTCACCTCTACCAGTGAGTTTTATACATTGATATGTTTTTATGATAGGAATTATTATTCTTTAGTTTTTATTTAAAGATTTCCCTTAACCATTTCTTGTAAGGCAAGTCTAATGGTGATGAATTTTCTCAGCTTTTACTTGCCTGGAAAAGACTTAATTTTTTTTTATTTCTGAAGGACAGCTTTTCAGCATATAGTAATCTTTGTTGGCAGATTTTGTTTTTCTTTCAGCACTTTGAATACATCATCCCATTTTCTCCTGGCCTGCTGGGTTTCTATTGAGAAATCTGCTGATGGACTAATGAAGATTCTCTTGTATGTGACAGTTCACTTTTTTGAGTGCTTTATAAATTCTCTTTGTCTTTGATTTTTGACAATTTGCTTATAATATGCTTCAGTGAAGACCCATTTGGGTTTATTATGTTTGGAGACCTTTGAGCTTCATGGATCTGGATATACCTATCTCTCCCAAAGCTTGGGAAGTGCAGCAATTATTTCATCAAATATTCTTTTTGTTACTTTCTCTGTCTCCTCTCCATCTGGAAATTCCAGAATAGGAACATTTGTTAACTTAATGATGTCCCATAGGTCTCATAGGCTTCCTTCAGTTTCTTTTATTTTTCTGTTTTTTTATCCTCTGCCTGGCAAATTTCAAAAGACCTGTCTTCAAGTTCACAGATTTCTATTTCTGCTTTATTTCCGCTGTTGAAACTCTCCATTTTATTTTCTATTTTATTCATTGAATTCCTCAGACCCTAGATTTCTTTTTGGTTCTTTTAAACAATATCTATCTCTTTGTTTAATCTCTCCATCAGATCATGAATTGTTTTTCTGATCCTATTGAATTGTTCATCTGCATTCTCTTATGATTTATTCAATTCCTTAAGATAATTATTTTGAATTGCTTTCTAGGCCATTTGTAAATATTTATTTGGGGTCAGTTACTAGATAATTATTGTTTTTCTTTGGTGGTGTCATGTTTCCTTGCCTTTTTTCATGTTTCTATGTCCCTGCATTGATGTCTGTGCATCTGGTGAAGCAGAGTAGCTTTTGTAGGAAAAGGCTTTCATCTGCAGATTGGTCTAAAGGTAGTAGTTGAACAGGGTGTTGTGGCTCTTGCTCTGAGTGGGGGCCGTGGTACATGCAACTTCTTCAGCTGTGATTAATGTCAGCAGTGATTGCAGATATCTGAGTGGTCAACTGTAGAAGTCTGTGTCAATGGTGGTGGCAATGTAAGTTATGAGAGTTCTTGGTGGTAAGAGCTTTAGAGGACTTTCTATTCGTGTCTTCTCCATGGTTGGGAGTCTTAGCTGAGGGGTTTCCTGTTAGTGTTGGTCTTGTCATGACTCATAAACAGCTACAGTGGCACTGGGATTCAGGGAATAGGTGCTTATTAGAGTGGCTATGAAGCTGAAGTCCCACATTCAGAGTCTTGCAAAGCTTTAATACTGTGGCACCTGGAACTTGAGGCACAGGTGGATACAGTTTGCTCACAAGTGTGGGATCTGAGACTCTGAGAAACACCCCAGAGCTCAGGTGCAAGAGGAAGGATATAGCTATGACTCTGACTCTGGCAGGCAGAGTGCAGCACCAGCACGGCTCCGGGAAAGAAGGAGTGTTCTAGAGGCTTGGATCTCAGGGATCAGAACACAGCTGCAATTTAGGTCCTGAAGCAAACAGTACACACTGGCACTTCAGGCCCCAGAAGATGAAGTACCATCAAATGGACCCTGCCATTGTGAGACACAGCAGCAACTCAGGTTTGTGAAGCTGGGTGTAGTGGCAGCAGGACCCCAGGAATGGTGAAGCACAGCTTTGGCTTGGGCAAGAAGCAATACATGCAATAACTCCACTCACCAAGGAGGCAGAGCACCTCAGTCTCAGACCGCAGGGGGATAGTACAATTCCAGCAAGGTGGAACTTTGCCTGTTTGTTCTGGAAGGGGTGGCACAGCTCAGCCAAGGTTCTGGTTCCCTGGAGCGGGGAGATCTCAGAATCTCAGCTCTGGTAGGTGCAGCTACATGGGTTACCCAAGCCTCTGGTTCCCTGGTGGGGCAAGGCACCACATCAGATGCCCAACTAGGATGAGGGATGAAATAACTATGTAGTAGCTTGGCCTTAGGGGGTAGGGCATAGTAGCAGCTTGGCTTGAGAATGGTGTGGTACTGGGTAGGCATGTTACAGTAGCAGCAAAGCCTCAGGGAGGCAGGGGTGCAATGCCTACTTACAGCTAAAGCAGGATGCGCTGTAGTAGTGGCTCTGGTTCCAAGACGTTCCAGCACAGTAGCAGCTCAGGCCATGAGGAGGAGAACAACACTGGCTCCTTCTGTGGGGTTAGCACACCTGTGTGGACTCCAGGTAGCTCCCTCAACTGGACTCAGAGTCTGTAAAGATTCCAGAAGTCTCTCATAGCAAATATCGCAGGTGTTCATAGTAGTGATGGGGGCTGCTGGGATCCTCTTGCTTGTCTTTTTCTTTCAGGTATAAGTCCTTCCTAATTCCAACCGACATTGACTGCTGGAGGGGAGAGCGGAGGTAAAGTGTTTTTATCTTTCCTCTGTGTAGCTGTTTGGGGTTTCTATGTTCTATAGGATTTCTGATTCTCCTTTGCTGTGCTCTGGTGATCTCCTTCAGTTATTTTTGTTGAAATGTTTATGTTTTTTGAAGTGGGGAAATGAGTGGTAGGAATATCTAGTTGGCCATCTGGCTGACATCACTCCTTTTAATGGTGTCTATTGATGAACACAACTATCACATAGTAGTCTAATTTATTAATTTGTTTTGTATTTATGGTTCTTTGTCCTATTTAAGAAATATTGTCTATTCTAAACACTTGAAGATCTTCTCCATTTTTCTCCTAAAACATTTTATTTTATTTTTTATCTTTAAATTTATAACTCAATTTATTTTGCTTTATGAATATCTGATTTCACACCATTCATTTTTTAAAAATCTCCCTTTTCTGCTGCACTTTCATCTTTATTATAAAACAAGAGAAAGTATTTTAGCCATTTAAGTGTAACTACTAAGTATTTTAAGTGTTTAAAGTACTGGAAAAAATTTTCACATGTTACTTTCAAATACAGCCAGATTTCTGCAGAATTTTATAAAAGAGGTAAAAGTTACTAGAATATAGGAAATATTCTCTCAATGGTCAAAAAGAACATAAAAATAGTTCCCCAAAATAAAGATAATTGAGCCTTAATTTTGATCCTCTACAAATTTTAGTATGCATTATAAATTGCTTTCTGCCCCTTAAAAAGGAACACCTACAATCCAATACAGGATTACTAAGAACAGTCCATGCCAAAGAGAACTCATTTGCTTTTTAATAGCCTGGCCACACAGGTAAAAAAATGGTAGTGCTATGAGGTACTGCTATGCCTTAAATATCTTCATTAAATTAAAACAGCTGGTGTAGACTATCACAATAACATTTTAGACATGCATGCCATAATTAAATATAGAATAATTTGTCAGTGATTGAATTCCAGCCAGAGTGGTGATTAATGGGGCTGAATATGAACTTATAATATAGTGCCTACAAACATTACTTTGTTCTGTCCTGTCCAAGTTTGTCAGTTACATTGACACAGCACAGAGACATGCTTACTACATTTTTTCAGAGATATCACCTGCTTAATTCAGTATGAGGTAATGAGGAGTCTAAAAATTTTCTGAAAAATTTAAACTGCAAGACCAAATATTTAATAAAAATAAATATAAATAAAAATGTGAGTGCATTTTTATTTATATTTATTTTGTGCATCTAAAAACTACTTGATTATGCATAAAACAGATATTTTTGTAAGAATGGCTATTACATTTTTTACCAAAATAAAGGCCAAACTGGTTTTGGAACATGTTGATAGAATTGTAAAGTAAGACCAGGACAATGCATGCTATATGTCATATTTGCCGGGCTTCACATGTTCTAGACGGGATATCTGGATATCACATTGCTAGCATTTGCAGGAATGTTAGCAAAATGTGATACATTTAGGGAAGATGACTAAAATGGCAATCAGAAATTATTTAAAATTTGTGTTTTTTAGGCAGATGATTTGAAATTATACATCTTACTCTCCCATCTGACAGGTTTTCTACATAAAAATTGAGGAGAGAATAGAGAAGAACTGTCTTTAGGGAGAAAGTCGATTTATAATAAGCCCTTTTTAATAGGAACAAAAGAGTATGTGAGGAACATATTTTTGACTTGCCGAAAAGGATGACTTTCTAATACAGGTGAGCATTTCTGATTCAGTTGTAATTCATTTACTCATTCATAGTTGGTGAATGACTATTCTGTGTCATTATTCTATGTATTGAAGAGACCAAAAATCATTAGAAAAAATACCTACCCTCAAAGAGCTCATAATTTAATAGGAATAGGGTAGGAGTGGAAGAGAGAATGATAAATAGAAAAATAAATAATTATAATAGAATGTAAAAGGTGCTATAATAATCATTCTCAGTAATCCATAGGAGTAGACAGAACTACCAGTTCTGTTCTAAGATTAAATGAACACATAGAAATGCTTCATTAAATAAAAGTTATTATCTATGAATAGTTAGTCTTGGCTGAATGCCTTGTATATGTAATCTTATGTAATTCTCAATACCATCCTATATTCTATTATTTTTCTCATTTTATAAATTAAGAAACTGATTCACATATGGGTTGTGCATTACCAGAGCTGCCACACTACTAGGTAACAGACCTGAGTTATAAAGGCAGGAAATTTTATTCTAGAGAATATATCTTTAATCAGCATTTTCCAAACTATTAGACAACTTATTTGTAGGTCATTAAGTCATATTTGTGTCCCTGGTATTAATTTTAAAAATTAATAGAATATAAAATATATTTATGTATTATATAGGAAGAATAAATATTGCTTTATGAAGATCCACAAGTGTGTGTATGTGTGTCTGCAGGTGCATACTAGGTCACAAAATCATTTTGAAATGCACTAGAGTGCTCTGCTCTTCTTAGCAAGATCTGCCCTCAGGAGAAGCTGGTTAAAGTATATTCTTTACAGTTGTGTACTAGTGATCTATTGCTGCCTAATAAATGGCCCCAAGCCTTAGTGGACTAAACAGCAACAACACTTACTATTTGACAGTTTCTGTGGGTCAGAAATCCAGGCAGACATGGCTTAGCTAGGTCTTCTGTCTCTGGGTCTCTCACAAGACTGGTTATCTCATCTTGAATGGAAGTATTTGCTCCCTAGTTCACTCATTTCATTGTAGGAAGGATTCAGTTTATTCTAGGCTGTTGGACTAAGGTCTCAGTTCCTCACAGGTTGTTGACTAGAGGTTTCCTTCAGCTTCTTGACACATGGGCCCCTCCACAGAGAATCCCACAACATGGCATCTTGGTTCATTGAGCATGCAAGAGGTTGAGAGTACAAGGGAGAGTGTCAGCAAAAAAAGACCTAGCAAGATGCAACTGATAGTCTTTTGTGACCTAATCATGGAAGTGACATCCCATTATTTCTTCTTTATTCTATTTGTTAGAAGCAAATCATGGCTTCTAGTTCTGAATATAAGGAGTCGGAAGTCAACCCTCTATCCTAACAATGAGTAAAAATTTGAACAAACTAAATAATCAACAACATTTCTTAGATCTATAAGAGAAGTGAGGTCACAGGATGAACCACTGCCATCAAAATTGGAAAGACAGGCAGATATAGAGCATCACAACATACCTGGTCAGAAACCATTGTGTCAATCAGTGCTGGGGCAGGAAAATGTGAACTGCAAACGATGAACGGATGGAGACTAAATGCAGGCAAGCCTGAGAGATTAAAAACTCCAGGGAAACCCAGTCATAGCCACCCCCCCAACCCACATTTTTGTAAGTTTTATCTCCAGGATCTCAATCAGGTTCTCACAGTAAATATCAGAGAAAGAGCTCCTTGTGCTTCCAGCATGGGGTGGGGAAAATAAATCATTTTCAAATACACCAAGATAATCTTTTTCTTAACAAGGTCTGACCTCAGAAGAAACTAGTTAACCCTAGCCCAACCTGTCAAGGTTTTATCAGAGCCTAACTGACATGAGAAATATCCAACTCCCATCCCCATTAGCCATCCTGTCCCACCTGAGTGGGGAGAAAAAACTGAGAAACCCTTGTGAAGTTCACAGCCCAGAAGCACAGGCTTACTAAAAAACAGACCTAATCATAGGACTAAATAACACTTCCCCTCCGCTCACACCTTACCTCCATGTTATTAACGTCTGACTTATCAATGTTTCTTTAACCCAGTATATCATGTCCAGATAGTAAAAAGAAATTTTAAAGCCTACTAAAAGGCAAAAACACAATTTGAAGAGACAGAGCAAGCATTAGAACCAGACATGGCAAGGTTGTTGGAATAATCAGACTGGGTATTTAAAACAAATGTGATTACTATGCTAAGCACTCTAATGGATAAAGTAGAGTACATGCAAGAACAGATGAGCAATGGAGAGAGATGAAAATCCTAAGAAATAATCAAAAAGAAATGCTGGCGATCAAAACGATATCACAGAAATGAAGACTGCCTTTAATGGATTTATAAGCAGACAAGGCACAGCTAAGAAAAGATTCTCTGTGCCTAAGGATATATCAATAGAAACCTTTAAAACTGAAAAGCAAAGAGAATAAGGACTGAAAAAAAAAAAGACATAATATCCCAGAGCTTTGGGTCAACTACAAAAGATCCAGCATGTCTGTAATAAGAATGCCAGAAGGAGAAGAGACACAGAAAAATTATTTGAAAAATTAATGACAGAATTTCTCCAAATTCATTTCAGACACCAAATCACAGATCTAAGAAGCTCAGAGAACACCAAACCAAATGGAATAAATTCCAAAGCAAAGATAAAAACAAAAGAAAAATAAAACAAAACAAAAGAATACCACACCTAGGTATATCATTTTCACAATACAGAAAATCAAAGATAGAGAAAAAAATGCAGAAGGAAGCCAGAGGAACTAAAACAACCTGTAGAGAAATGAAGATAAGAATTATATCTAACTTCCCCTCAGAAACCATACAAGCAAGAAAAGAAAAGAAGAGAGAATATCCAAATGGCTGACTAGAAGCAGTCAAGAGGAGCTTCTTCCACTAAGAGACCAGATCATTGAGAATTGACACACTCCGAGCAGATCTTTGGAAGAAAGGTATCGAGGGTGGTTGAAGGGATGATGCAAAATTTGGGTGAAGGGAGAGGAAGGTGAGAAGAGTATATGGGTTTGCAGAGCACCAGGACTAGTTCCTGGCCCCGAGTGGCTCCCAGGGAATGAATGAGTTAATCCGACATGACGTAGTGGCCACTCTTGCCATAGACCTCCAGAATCCTAGCTGCAGGACACCCCACAACCCCAGAGATATTTGAGCTGGCAGGGAGGGCTGCTTGGAGAGTTGGCAGGGACACGACTCCAGCCTGTGCAGAGCCCAGAGTGTTTGCTGAGGGAATAGCTACAGTGGCGTATGACTATGAATGCCCAATCCCCAAGGCTCACCATGCTCCTCTAGGTGTCTTTAGCCTTTGTTGACTGTCAAATCTGGACAGAATGGGGCTATTTTGCCCATGGGATGGAGCCGGTATGATCTGTGTGCCTCCTTGTGTGCTGGCCTCTCCCAAGGTTCCTGCCTGTCTTTATGCACTTGCAGCACACCCTCAGATGCTCAACGAGCGTGTTTCCCAGCAGCCACTGCAATAGCTCCTTCACCAGCAGACCCTGCCTAAACATCAGAGAACATCTACAGATGGGTCTCCACTTGTGTGCACCCTCCCACCACCTTCCCTGACCACTTTGCTGGCACGCATGGATCTTGCCTTGCCACTGCTTCCCCACTCTTGCATGTATGTGGGGTTGTTGACCCTGCTGCCCCACTATTGCTGGTGTGAGTGTGTGCATGCCAACGTTGTTGCCACTGACTCAATGAAGCACATTTGTCAGTACGCCCCCACTGGAGTGTTGTTAGTGGACCAGGTATACCTCAGCCTCTCCAGTGCACCAGGTGCTCAACCCCAGGAGGCCAGAGAAAAGAGCTGTGGGGGAAAAAAAGACTGTGGGCCTGGCCCAAGTCCCCCAGGTTTACAGCATGCAGCTGAAGAGTTCTGAGCTGAGCCTTGGCACCCCGAAATTGTCCAGAAGGAAGCCAGTCAACTGAACCCAACTTATACCACAATCAAGCCCTCAAGGGCATTAAAGAATATAAAATCAAAAAGCCACAGCCACAGGACAGTGACTTTAAAGTTAAAGGAAAATCAGCCCGCACAAATGTGAATGAACCAGCTCAAGAACTCCGGCAACTCAAAAAGCCAGAGTGTCTTCTTACCTCTAAATGACTTCACCAGAACTCCAGCAATAGTTCGTAATCAGGCTGAAATGGCTGGAATAACAGACATAGAATTTAAAATTTTTAGGGCAACAAAGATCATCGAAAGTCAGGAGAAAGTTGAAACCTAAGAGAATCTACAAATTCGGTAAAATGATACATGAGCTGAAAGACAAAATACTCATAAGAAAAAACCATACTGATCTGATAGAGCTGAAAAACTCACTACAAAAAAAGTCATAGTACAATCAGAGGTATTAGCAGCAGAATAGAACAAGCCAAGGAAAGAATCCCAAAGCTCAGAGACTGATTCTTCAAATCAACTTAGTGAGAAAAAGAAATAAAGAAAAAATCATGAACAAAACCTCTGAGAAATACAGGATTATGTAAAAAGATCAAGTATATGACTTGTTGGCATCCCTGAGAGAGAGGGAGGGAATGAGAGCAAGCAACCTGGAAAACACAGTTGGAAACTGTCCACAAAAATTTCTGTAACCTCGTGAGAGGTTGACTTTCAAATTCAGAAAATCAGAGAACCCTTGTAAGATAGGATACAAGAAATTCATCCCCAAGTCAGACAGTTACCAGATTCTCCAAGGTCAACATGAAATAAAAAACACTAAAGGGAGCTAGAAACAAGGTGCAGGTCACCTACAAAGTGAACTCCATTAGGCTAACAGTAGATCTTTCAGCAGAAATTCTACAAACTAGAAAAGATGGGAAGACCTATATTCAGCATTCTGAAAAACAAAAAAAGAAATTCCAATCAGGAATTTCATATCCAACCAAACTAAGCTTCATAAGCAAATGCTAAAGGAATTTGTAACCACCAGACTTGCCTTAATAGAGGTTCCTAAAAAGTGCTAAACATAAAAATGAAAGACCATTACCTGCCACCACAAAAACATACTTAATAGTCCACTGATACTATAAAGCAACTATACAATCAAGTCTACATACCAACCAGCTAACAACACAATAACAGGATCAAATCTACATATATTAATATTAACCTTGAATATAAATGGGATAAAGACTCCACTTAAAAAAACAGAGTGACAAGTTGAACTAAGAAGCAAGATGCATTGTTAATATTCGGCGGATCAACGAGATAGAAAATTAGCAGGGACATCTATGATTTGAACTCAGACCTGGAACAAGTAAACTCAGTGAATATTTATAGAATTCTTCACCCCAGGTCCAGAGAACATACATTTTTCTCAGTATCACATTACATCTATTTTGAAAGTGACCACATAATTGGAAGTAAATCACTCTTCAGCATTTGCATAGCATTTCACAGACTTAAATGAAATATTGGTTGGCTGTTTGTTATTTTCTTCCCTTATTCCTTCCTGTCTCTGCTGTTAAGTACAATTATCGACATAAAAGAGGTTTTTAATACTTATTTTTAGATTGCATTCAGCCTGGGTAATAGAGCAAGACTCCTGTTCTCTCTCCCCCTTTTCTCTTTCTCTTTCTTTCTTTCTTTCATAAAAAAATAAAAATAAAAAAGAAGCAAGATGCAACTATATGCTGCCTTCAAGAGACCCATCCCACATGCAATGACACCCATGGGCTCAAAATAAAGAAGTGGAGACAGATCTGTCAAGCAAGCAGAAAACAAACAATAAAAAACAGAGGTTGTTACCAGTATTTCAGACAAAATAGACTTTTAACCAATGATGATCAAAAAGGACAATGAAGGGTATTATATAATAATAAAGGTTTTAATTCAATAAGACTTAGTAGCCTAAATATATATGCATCCAACACTGGAGAATCTAGATTCTTAAAATAAGTTTCTAGAGACTTATGAAGTCTTAGATAACCACAGAATAATAGTGAAAGACTTCAACATTTCACTGACATTTTAAGAGAGATCATCAGGACAGAAAACTAAAAAAGATATTTGTGACCTAAACTTGACACTTGATCAAATGAACATAGCTGAGATCGAAAGAACACTACACAACAAGAACAAAATAGACATTCTCCTCATCTGTACTTGTCACATACTCTAAAATTGACCACATGCTCAACCATAAAGCAATTCCCAACAAATTCAAAAAACCTGAAATCATACCAACCACACTCTTGGACCACAGTGCAATAAAAATAGAAATCAATACCAAGAAGATCTCTCAAAACCACACGACTATATGGAAATTAAACAACCTGATCCTGAATGACTTTTGGATAAACAATAAAATTAAAGCAGAAATCAATAAATGCTTACACAGTAATGAAAACAAAAATACAACATACTAGAATCTCTGGGAAACAGCTAAAGCAATGTTAAGAGACAAGTTTATAATGCTAATCACCCACATGAAAAAGTTAGTAGGACCTCGAATTAACATCATAATGTCATATCTAGAGGAACTAGAGAAACAAGAGCAAACCAACCCCAAAGCTAGCAGAGGAAAAAAATAATAACAAAAATCAGAGCTAAACTGAAAGAAACTGAGTTGCAAAAAGCCATACAAAAGAATAACAAAACGAAAAGTTTGCTTTTTTTTTAAAGAAATAATAAGAGTGATAGATTACTAGGTAGACTAATTTAAAAAACAGAGAGTGAGAGAAGATACAAATAAATGCAGTCAGAAAGGAGAATGGGGATATTACCATGGACCCCACAGTAATACAGAAATCTGTAAGAGACTGTTATGAACACCTATATGCACACACACTAGAAAACCTAGGAGAAATGGATAAATTCCTGGAAACTATAACCTTCCAAAATTGAACCAGGAATAAACTGAAAACTTGAACAGACCAATAATGAGTTCCAAAATTGAATCAGTAATAAAAAAAGCTTACCAACTAAGCTCACAGCAAAATTCTACCAGACATATTAAGAAGAGTTGGTATCGATCTTAAACTATTCCAAAAAATTGAGGAGGGTCTCCTCCATAACTCATTCTATGAGTCCAGTGTCATTCTGATGCCAAAACCTGGCAGAGACTCAGTGAAAATAGCAAACTTCAAGTCAGTATCCCTGAGGAACATATATACAAAAATCTTTAACAAAATACTAGCAAATTGAGTCCAGTGGCACATCCAAAATTGATGTATCACAATCAAGTAGGCTTTATGCTTGGAATGTAAGGTTGATTCAACATACACATATTAATAAATGTGATTCATCACATAAACAAAACAAAAACCAAAAGCTCCATGATTATTTCAATATAAGCAGAAAAAAACTATTGATAAAATTTAATATTCCTTCATGTTAAAAACTCACAAACTAGGTATTAAAGGAACAAACATCAAAATAATAAGAACCATCTATGACATAACCACAGCAAACATCATATTGAATGGGCAAAAGCTAGAAGCATCTCCCTTGAGAAATGGAATAAGATATGGATGTCCCTTCTCAACACACCTATTCAGCATAGTACCGGAAGTCATAGTTAGAGCAATTAGGCAAGAGAAAGAAACAAAGGGTATTTAAGCCAGGTGTGGTGGCTCATTCCTGTAATCCCAGCACTTTGGGAGGCCAAAGTGGGTGGATCATGAGGTCAGGAGTTCAAGACCAGCCTGATCAACATGGTGAAACCTGTCTCTACTAAAAATACAAAAATTAGCCAAGCGTGGTGGCATGCACCTGTAATCACAGCTACTCAGGAGGTTAAGGCAGGAGAATCACTTGAACCTGGGAGGCGGAGGCTGCAGTGAGCCAGGATCATGCCACTGTACTCCAACCTGAGCAAAAAAATGAGACTCCATTATAAATAAATAAATAAATAAATAAATAAATAAATAAATAAATGGGCTTCCAAATAAAAAGAGAGGAAGTCAAACTATCTCTGTCTGCATATGACATGATATGATTCTGTATCTAGAAAACCCCATAGTTGTGACTCAAAAACTCCTTCAGCTGATAACTTCAGCAAAGTTTCACCATATAAAATACATGTACAAAAATCAGTAGCATTTCTATACACTAGTAAAGCCCAAGCTGACAGTCTAATCAAGAACACAATCCCATTCACAATAGCCACAAAAAGAATAAAATATCTAGGAATACAGCTAACTGGGGAGGTAAATAATCTCTACAATGAGAATTACAAAACACTGCTGTAAGAAATCAGAGATAATACAAACAAATGAAAAAGCATTCTGTGCTCACGGATTAGAAAAATCAATATTATTAGAATAACCATACTCCCCAAAGCAACTTACAGACTCAATGCTATCCTATCAAACTGTCAATGCCATTTTTCACAGAATTAATAAAAACTGTTAGAAAAAATATCCTGAATAGCCAAAGCAGCCCTAAGCAAAAAGAACAAAGCCAGAGATATCACACTTTCTAACTTCAAATGATACTATAAGGCTACAGCAACCAAAACAGCATGGTACTGTTAAAAACAAACAAAAAACAGACACATAAGCCCATCAAACAGATTAGAGACCCCAGAAATAAAGCCATACGCTGATGTCTTCAACAAAGTTGACAATAACAAGTAATGGGGAAAGGACTCCCTGTTCAAGAAATGGTACTGGGATAACTCACTAGCCATATGAAGAATATTGAAACTGGATCCCTACCTATCATCATATACAAAAATCAACTCAAGATGGATTAAAGACTTAAATGAAAAACCTAAAACTATAAAAACCCTAGAAGAAAATCTAGGAAACAACGTTTTGGATATAGGCCCTGGCCAAGATTTCATGACAAAGGCTCCAAAAGCAATTGCAACAAAAATAAAAATTGACAAGTCGCACCTAATTAAACTGAAGAGGTTCTGTGCAGCCCAAGAAACCATCAACAGAATAAACAGACAACCTACAGAATGGGAGATAATTTTCACAAACTATGCAACTGACAAAGGTCTGATATCCAGGATTTATAAGGAATTTAAACAAATTAACAAACCAAAAACAAACAATCCATTAAAAAATGGGCAAAGGAGATGAATAGACACTTCTCAAAAGAATATATGGATGCAGCCAGAAAGCATATGAAAAGATTCTCAACATTACTAGTCATGACAGAATTGCAAATCAAAATCACAATGAGATATCGTCTCACACCAGTCAGAATGTCTATTGTTAAAAATAAAAAAATAACAGATGCTGGTGAGGTTCTGGAGCAAAGAAAACACTTATACACTGTTGGTAGGAATGCCAATTAGTTCAACCACTTTGAAAAGCAGTGTGGAGATTCCTCAGAAAACTTAAAACAACTTGCAATCAACTCAGGAATCCCATTATTGAGTATATACCCAAAGGAATATATAAATTGTTCTACTATAAAGACACATGCACACATATGTTTATCACAGCACTATTCACAATAGCAAAGACATGAAATCAACCTGAATGCTTATCAATGGTAGACTAGATAAAGAAAATGTGGTACATATATTCCATGAATATTACACAGCCATAGCGAAGAATGAAACTGCAACCTCTGCAACAAAAAGAACAAAGCCAGAGGTATCACACTTTCTAACTTCTGGTAAAAACAAACAAACATGAAGGCCTCACATTGCTCATAATAGAAGCAAATTAACACAAGAATGAAAAACCAACTACCACAGGTTCTCTAAGTGGGAGCTAAACATTGAGTACACATCTACGCAAAGAAGGGAACCTTATACACTCAGGCCTACTTGAGGGTGGAGTATGGGAGAAGGATGAGTATCAAAAAACTACCTATTGGGTACTATGCTCATTACCTGGGTGATTAAATAATCTCTGCATTAAACACCCCACAACATGCAATTTACCCATGTAACAAACCTGCATACATACTCCCTAAACCTAAGATAAAATTTGGGGAAACAAAGAGAAAAAATAGAGCAAAGTATTTAAAAAGTGTTGAGAGATAAAACCACCAACCTAGAATTCTATGCTCTTTGAAGTTATCTTTCAAAGTGATGAAAAATAAACACTTTCTCAGACAAACGAAAATTGGTGGAATATGTTGCCAATAGACATGCCTTATAAGAAATGTTAAAAGGAGTTCTTTAGAGAGAGGGAAAATCATATAGGTCAATAACTTGTATCTACATAAAAAAAGGAAAAACATCAAAGATGGAAAAGCGAAGATAAAAACTTATATTTTGAAATTTTTAATTGATCTAGCAATAGTTTGTTCAAAGTAATAGCAACAATGTATTTGATTATATATGCTTATATCTTGTGTTTTGGAAAGCAGGCTTGAATTAGTTGCAAATGTGTGTTGCAAACTCTTGGGCCACCACTAAAAATAGTTATAAAAAAGGATAAGTGATATACTAAGAAGGGACAGAAAACTGAATTATGTAACATGCTTAGTGAAAAACAAAATGGGCAGAAAAAGAGTGAATAGGCACAAAGCACAAGGGCAACAAATAAAATTCTAATAAATATGCTAGTTATTAATCCAACTATATCAATAATCAACAGTCTAAATGCACCAATGACAAGGGAGAAATTGTCAGAGTATATAAAAAAATAGAGCCTAACTATAAGTTGTTTACAAGAAATCCACTTTAAATAGAAAGACACATACAAATTCAAAGTAAATGGATGGAGAAAGATATGCCAGGGTTAACACCAATCAAAAGAAAGCAGGAGTAGCTAGATTAATTTCAGACAAACAGAATTCAAAGCAAAGAAAGTGATCAGGGATAAAGAATAACATTGTATAATGATAAAGGGATTAATTTTTTTAGCTGAAGGACTCATACTACTTGACTTCAAACTGGCATAAAAAAAAGACACATTGACAAAGGGAACAGAATAGAAAGCCCAGAAATAAGTCCACATATTCACAGTCAATTATTTTTTGACACAAATGCCAAGAACACAGAATGAGAAAAGATATTCTCTTCAATAAAGGGTGTTAGGAAAAGTGCATATGCACACGCGGTAGAATGAAATTAGACCTTTATCTCACCATATGCAAAAATCAACTCAAAATGGATCAAAGACTTAAATGTAAGACCCAAAACTATAAAACTACTAGAACAAAAAGATTAAAAAAGCTATATGACATTGGTCTGGATAATGATTTTTTTTATCTGACTCCAAAAGCTTAGGCAACTAAAACAAAAATAGACAAATGGAAATACAACAAACTAAACGCTTCTGCACAGCAGAGAAAATAGTAAATGAAGTAAACAGACAACCTATTGAACTGGGACAAAACATTTGCAAGATATATATCCAATAAGGGGTTAATATTTAAAGCATAAAAGGAATTCAAACAAATCAAGAGCAAGAAAACAAATAACCCAATTAAAAAATGGGCAAAGGATCTGAATAGACATTTCTCAAAAGAAGACATACAAGTGGCCATCATGTATTTAAAAACTGCTCAATATCACTAATCATTAGGAAAAAAAATGTAAGTTAAATCCGCAATGAGATATCATTTTACACCTGTCAGAGTGGCTATTATCAAAAAGATGACAGATAAGTGGTGGAAAGTATGTAAAGAAAAAAAAAAGGAAACCCTTGTACACTGGTAGTGGGAATGTAAACTACCATTATGAGAAAATGTATAGAGGGTCCTCAAAAATCTAAAAATAGAAGTACCATATGGTCCAGCAATCCAGTTTGTTTATATAGCTAAAGGACTTGAAACCAGTGTATCAAAGATATATCTGCACTCCTATGTTCATTGCAGCATTATTCACAACGGCCAAGTTATGAAATCAACCAAAATGTCTATCAATGGGTGAGTGAATAAAAAAATGTCATATAGATACACAATGGAATATTATTCAGGCTTAAAAATAAAAGAGGGAAATCCTGTCATTTGTGACAACATAAACCTGGAGGGTGTTATGCTAAGTAAAGTAAGCCAGGCACAGAAAGACAAATGATGCATGTACTCACTCACATGTGGGATCTAAAACAATCAAGCTCATTGAAGAGAAGAGTAGAAGAGCAGTTACCGAGGCTAGGGTTAGGGGGAGAAATGGGGAAATATTGGTCAAAGGGTATAATGTTTTGTTAGGAGGAATAAATGATAAGTATTTGAGGTAGTTGATATGTTAATTAGCTTGATTCAAACATTGCACATTGTGTATATATATTCTAACATTACTGTCTGTCCCATAAATACAATCTTAATTTATCAATATTCAGTAGCAGTTTTAAAAGAAAAAGAATAGGAAATCAGAAGTGGTTCAATGAATTTCGGAGTAGACTTAAATCCAAGAAAACTCATCAAGAATAAGGAAGGGGACACTGCCTAATGATATAAAGGTCAGTCCTCCAAAGAGACACAATAATTATTAACATGAATGTGCCTAACAACAGAGCATAAAACTACATGAGGAAAAAACTGATAGATGAATCTACTGTTATACCTGAAGACTTCAACATCTTTATCCAAAACAGAGGCTCCACAGTCATAAAATCAGTAAAGACATAGTTGAGCTCAACACCTTTAATCAAGTAAATATAATGGACGTCTGTAGATCACTTCATCCAACAACAGAACACACATTCTTCTCAAACTCACATGAAGTATTTGCCAAAATACACCATGTTTTAAGTCATTAAACGTATTTTAACCAATTTAAAAATGTAAATTATGCAATGTCTGCTATAAGGTCACGATGAAATTAAACTAGAAATCAATAGCAGAAAGATAAATGGAAAATACAAAAATACATGGATATAAACAACACACATCTATAAAAAATGGGTTAAAGTAAAAAGATCTCAAGAAAAATTTAAAAATATTTTGAAATCAATGCGACATCAAATTTGCAAAATTTGTGAAAGCAATGCTTGGAGGAAATTTTATAATATTGAATATATGTATTAGAAAAGAAGAAAGATCCAAAATCATCTAAGTTTCTGCCTTAGCAAAAAAAAAAAAAAAAAAGCAAATTTAATCCAAAGTAGAATAAAATAATAACTAGATCAATTAAAACATCTCATGATGTAATTTAAATATATACATTTCTTCTTGCTAATCATACCCCAATAAAGCTGAAAGACAATAGAATAGAAATCAATGAAATTGAAAACATGAAATCAATAGAGAAAATTGATGAAACCAAATGCTGATTCTTTAAAAAGATCAATAAAATAGATACACTTCCAGCCAGGCTAACTAAAAGGGAAAAAGAGACAGAGAGAGACAGAGCAAGTGAGCGAGAGAGAAAGGACACAATTACTAGTATCAGAAATGAAAGAGGGGATATCTCTACAGATCCTATGGACCATTACATGGATGAGAAAGCAGCATATGAACAAATCTACATTCAAAAATTTGATAACCTAGGTGAAATGAACAAATTCCTTCAAAGATACAATCTGCCAAACTCAAAAAGAAATACAGGCATACCTTGGAGATATTCCAGACCACTGCTATAAAACAAATATCAAAATAAAGTGAGTCACATGAAAATTTTGGTTTACCAGTGCACGTAAAATTTATGTTTACACTATACTTTAGTCTATTAAGTATTTGATAGTATTATGTGTTACAAAACTGCTTAAAAAGACTTTTTTACTTAAAAAAAAGTTGCTAATGATCATTTGGGCCTTCAGTGAGTCCTAATCCTTTTGTCACTGGAGTCTTGTCTCTAAGGGGATGGCTGCTGACTGATTCAGGTGGTGGTTGCTAAAGGTTGGAATGGCTGTGGCAATTCCTTAAAATAAAACAACAATGTTTTGCCACATCAGTTGACTCCTCCTTTCACAAAAGGTTTCTCTGTTACATGTAATGCTGTTTAATAGCAGTATACACACAGTAGAACTTCTTTCAAAATTGGAGTCAATTGTGTCAAACCCCACTACTGCTGTATCAACTAAATTGATGCAATATATTAACTTCTTTGTTATTTCAACAATATTCACAACATTTCACCAGAAATTCCATTTCAAGGAACCGCTTTCTTTGCTTACCCATAAAAAGCAACACCTCATCTGTCGAAGTTGTATCATGTGATTGTAGGATTTTAGTTACATCTTCAGGCTCCACTTCTAATTCTGGTTCTCTTGCTATTTTCACCACATCTGCAGTGACTTCTTCCACTGAAATCTTGAACCCCTTAAAGATATCTATGAGGGTTCAAATAAACTTTTTCCAAATTTCTGTCAATGTTGATATTTTAACCTCTTCTCTTGTATCACAAATCTTTTTAATGGCATCTGGAATGATTACTTCTTTTCAGAAGATTTTCAATTTACTTTGCCCAGATCCATAAGAAAAACACACACACATACATACACACACACACACACACACACAATCTATGACAGATAGAACCTTACAAAATATATTTCTTAAATAAGACAAGTCAAAATGACTCCTTGATCTATGGGTTGCAGCATGGATATTGTGTTAGCAGGCATGAAAACAACATTCCTCTCCTTGTACATTCCCATGGGAGTTCTTGGGTGACCAGGTGTATTGTCTATGAACATTGATATTTTGAAAGAAATCATTTTTTTTCTGAGCAGTAGGTCTCAACATTCAGCTTCAAATATTCAGTAAAACATGCTATAAGCAGATATGCTGTCATCCTGGCTTTGTCGCTCCATTTCTAGAGCACAGGCAGAGTAGATTTAGGATATTTTTAAGGGCCCTAGGATTTTTGAAATAGTAAATGAGCATTGGTTTCAACTTAAAGTCACCAGCTGCATTAGCCTCTAGCAAGAGAGTCAGCCTGTCCTTTGAAACTTTGAAGCCAGGCATTGACTTCTTCTCTCTAACTGTGAAAGTCCTAGATAGCATCTTTCAATGTAAGTCTGTTTTATCTACATTCAAAATCTGTGGTTTAGTACAGCCACCTTCATTAGTTATCTTAGTTAGACCTTCTGACTAATTTGCTGCAGCTGTCTATATCAGCAGTGTTGCTTTACCTTGCACCTTTATATTATGGAGATGGCATCCTTTCTTCAACCTCATAAACCAACATCTATTCTTCAAACTTTTTTACTTCAGCTTCTTTATCTCGATCAGCATTCATAGAGTTGAAGAGTGTTCAGGGCCTGCTCTGGATTAGGCTTTGGCTTAAGAAAATCTTGTGGCTTGTTTGGTCTTCTCTCTGGACCACTAAAACTTTATCTATATTAGCATTAAGATGTGTTATAGTTTGGATATTTGTCCCATCCAAGTCTCATGTTGAAATGTGATCCCCAGTGTTGAAGCTGGGGCATAGAGTGAGGTGTTTGGGTCATGGGGACAGATCCCTCACGAATGGCTTGGCGCCCTTCTTGCAGTGAGTGAGTTCTTGCTCTGTTACTTCACAGGACAACTGGTTATTTAAAAGAGCCTGACAACTCCCTCTCTCACCATGTGATACAGCAGCTCCCCTTTTCTTGTCCTATGAGTAAAAGCAAAATAATTTTTTTAGTCTGTTTTTGTGAGGAATACTTAAACCTGGGTAATTTATGGCCTCACCAGAAGCCAACAGTTGCCAGCCTCATGCTTGTTGTGTAGCCTGTAGAACTGTGAGCCAAATAAACCTCTTTTCTTCACAAATTAACCAGGTTTAAGCATTCCTCACAAAAACAGACTAATTAAAAAAATTATTTTGCTTTGTTATCATTTTGTGTTCACTAGAGTAGTACTTTTAATTTCCTTCAGGGAAGTTTTCTTCAGTTTCACAACTTGGCCAACTGGTGAAAGAGGCTTGGTTTCCAGGCTGTCTTGGCTTTCAACATCCCTTCTGATGGTTTAAAAGTGTGTGGTATTTCCCCCTTCACTCTCTCTCTCTCTTCTACTCCACCATAGAATGAAGGGGACTTCCCTCTATGTTCTCTCTCTCTTCTACTCCACCATGCTTACCCTTTGCCTTCCACCATTATTGTAAGTTTCCTGAGGCCTCCAAGTCATGCTTCACGTTAAGCCTGTGGAACTATGAGTCAACTAAACCTTTTTTTCTTCATAAATTTCCCAGTCCGGGTAGTTCTTCATAGCAGTGGGAAAATGGACCAATACAATGTCAAAGTAGGATTTTTTGCAGATGTACAAGGCTGACTCAACATTAGAAAATCAATTAATCAACAGACTACAGAAGAAAAATTACATGATTATATCAATAGATACGAAAAAGTATTTGAAAATGCAATGCCCATTAATGATTAGTCTTAGTAAACTAGAAATAGAAGGAAACTTTTTCAACTTGATATAGATTATCTACAAAAACGTATAGTTAACATAATACTTAATGGTGAGAAAGTAGGAACTTTTCCACTAAGATCAGGGAAAAGACAAGGATGTCCACTATACCACAGCTTTTCAAGATGGTTCTGGAAGTCTCAGATGTAATAATACAAGAAATTTGATAAGACAAGAAAATAAAAGGCATACAGATTGAAAATAAGAAATCAAAGTCTTGATTTGCAGATGACATGATGATCTATGTAGAAAATCTAAAAGCACTGACAAAAACACTCATGGAATTTGTATTAGTCCATTTTCATCCTACTGATAAAGACATACCCAAGACCGGGCAATTTATAACAGAAAGAGGTTTAATTGGACTTACAGTTGCATATGGCTGGGGAAGCCTAACAATCATGGTGGAAGGCAAGGAGGGGCAAGTCATGTCTTACATGAATGGCAGCAGGCAAATATAACTTGTGTAGGGAAATTCTCCTTTACAAAACCATCAGATCTTTTGAGACTTAATTCACTATCACGAGAACAGCATGGGAAAGACCTGCCCCATGATTCTGTTACCTCCCACCAGACCCCTCCCACAACACATGGGAATTCAAGATGAGATTTGGGTGGGGACACAGCCAAACAATGTCAGAATTAATAAGTAATTTTTGCAATGCTTCAGGATACAGATTAACATACAAAAGCCATTTATTTTCCTATACATCAGCAGTGAATAAAAGAAATTTAAAATTAACATGATTCTACTTATATCAGTAATTCTTCCAAATGAAATACTTAGGTATAAATCTAATAAAATGTGTACAAGTTTTATATGAGAGAAAACAAAAACTCAGTGGAATGAAGTCAAAGAACTAAATAAATGGAAACATATTACATGTTCATTGATAGCAAGAATCAGTATTGTCAAGACGTGAATTCTTTCCAACTTGACCCATAATATTTGACAAAGAAATAAAGATAATAATTGAGAAAGAGTAATCTTTTCAACAAATACTGAAATAAACATTTACATGCAAAAAAAATGAGCCTAGACACAGACATTATATGCTTCACAAAAATCAAGTCAAAATAGATCACAGACCTAAATGTAAAATGAAAAAGTATAAAACTCCTAGAAGATTTGTAGAAAATCTAGATGATGACCTTGCATTTGGCAATAACTTATAACACCAAAGGCATAATCTATGAAAGAAGGAATTGATAAACTGAAATTTGTTAAAATATTTATGCTCTGCAAGAGACACTGTTGAGAAAGTGAAAAGACGTGCCACAGACTGGGAGAAAATATTTGCAAAAGACACACCTGATAAGGGACTGTAAACTGGAATATACGAAGGACTATTAAAACTTAACAATAGAAAAAAAATCTCTGATTAAAAAGTGGACAAAATATCTAACTAGACACCTCACCAAAGAAGATATACACATGAAAAATAAGCATAGGAAAAGATGCTTCACATATGTGAACAGGGAAAAGAAAATTAAAACATTAGTAATATATTACTACATACCAATTAGGGTGGTTAAATCCAGAATGCTGACAACATCAATTGCTGGTGAGGATGCAGAGCAATAGGAAACAGAGCAACAGGTTTTAGAGGAAACTAATTCTCAATAGGAATACAAAATAGTGTAGCTACTTTGGAAGACAATTTGGTAGTTTCTTATAAAACTAAACATAATCTCATTATACAATCAAGCAGTTGTGCTTCTTGACATTTACCCAAAGGGTAGAAAATTTATATTCATAGAAAAACCCGCACGTGAATGTTTAGAGCAGTTTCATTCATGATTGCCAAAACTTGGGAGCAACCAAGACTTCCTTTAGTAACTGAATGAATAAATAAACCGTGGTAAATTCAGACAAAGAAATATTATTCAGTGCTAAAAATTAATGAATGATCAGGCCATTTAAAGACATGGAAGAACCTTAATTGCATACTACTAAGTGAAAGAAACCAATCTGAATAGGCTAAATAGTGTATAATTCCAACTATATGACATTCTGAAAGAGGCAGAAATATGGAGATACTATAAAGATTAGTGACTGTTACAGGTATAGGGTTTGGGGGAAGGAAGAGATAAATAGGCAGAAAACAGAGGATTTTTAGGGCAGTGAAATTACTTTGCATGACACCCTATCATGGTAGATACATGCCACTATATATTTGTTCAAACCCATATAATGAACAACATCAGAGTGAACCCTAATGTAAGCTATGGGCTTTGGGTGCTAAAGCTGTGTCAGTGTAGGTTCATTAACCGTAACAAATGGCCCACTCTGGTGGGGAATGTTAACAATGGGAGAGACTATACTTACATGGGAGAAGAGGTAAATGGAAAATCTCTGCAACTTCCTCTCAATTTTGCCGTGAATTTAAAACTACTCTTAAAAAATTAAGATATTTTAAAAAATGCAAATCAGTAGGTTCAACCAAAATTTTGGGAAGAGACTTCCACATGGTGGAGACTACTTGAAGATGAATATCATTGGTAATCAAGCCGAAAGCTGCTCAACAGAAGGAGGTTGTGATTAGAAAGTCTTACATACATTGCTTCCCTTACATTTGCATAGTGAAACTTAAGGAACTACATACCAGTGGTTCTTTCACTGATAGAGTAATAGAAAAGCTTCACTATCTACTCCTTTCAAAGCTCCTAATATCTGGGACCTTTCTACACAGTTATAATAACACTAACATTTCTAACATGCAATAGAATATACTATGTCTGTTTTAAACATATTACAGTCTGGGCACGCAATGCCTGTAATCCCAGCACTTTGGGAGGCCGAGGCGGGTTTATCACAAGGTCAGGAGATCAAGACCATCCTGGTTAACATGGTGAAACCATCTCTACTAAAAATACAAAAATTAGCCGGGCGCAGTGGCGCGAACCTGTAGTCCCAGCTACTCTGGAGGTTGAACCAGGAGAATCGCTTGAACCCTGGAGGTGGAGGTGGCAGTGAGCCGAGACAGCGCCACTGCACTCCAAGCTGGATAATAAAGGGAGACTCCATCTCAAAACAAAACAAAACAGAAAACAACATATTACAAATATTTTAGCTCATTTAATCCTCACAAGTATCCTCATTAGAAACTGAAGCACAGAGATGGCAGAGTTACTGAGTGGCACACCTGGCATTTGAACTTAAGTAGTTTGAATCTAGAGGAAAGACTTTTAGTCACTACATATAACCTTAGGCCTCCCACTGAGTTCCCAGCTGAATCTTTTAAAAGCTAAACCCACAGCATCTTCTCCATCTCATCTTATCTTTCTGCAGTATTTGTTCTATTGACAACCCTAAATTTTTTGGCATTTTCATCTTGCTTGGCTTTTTGAACACTCCAGTAGCATGATTTTCATTCTATAGATCAGACAATTGATCCCACTGCAGCATATTGCAAAGTTGTGGCAAGTATTTGTTGATATTGGATCATGGTGTGTATGTAGTTTGTCTCCATCAGGTTTTAAACCATTTACAGGTACAGACCAGTTAAAATTACCTGTGCAGTGGGTAGAGTGAGTGCATAATCATAATTGGTTAATGAATTTTAGAAACATTCAAGTTATATTTAACATAGGATTTATGATCTCACTGTATGTATTTCCTCAAGGAATATCTAGTAGCTAGTCCATGTCAGGCACTGTTTTAAATGCTGCGTAAACAGCAAAGAACAAACTAGAGAAAATGCCAGCTGGGGCTTCCATTCTACTTGGATGCATTAAAAAGATGAATACAGTACGTGAAATGGATTCTGATATCCTTGCCTAAACATAAGCATACACATCAGGAAGCCATAAATAATATGACTCATCAAAGCTATGGGTGCCTGAGAGTAAATCAGAACACAGATTTGCTGTCTTCGTGTACATTTCAAATTATGCAATCCTTCCCCAGTAAGGTTCTGTGTCTCTATTGAATACTCAGAAATGTTCTAGAGATTGGTATAACAGAAACTAAAAGGAAACTGAAAGGTTTCTTATTTTTATCCTTAGCTAAAAACTGCTCGTATTGCCTGTCCTTACAAGGAATAAGAGATAGAGCTTAATGTAATAATTTTCCTTCCGGAAGTATTCAGAGCCTGTTTTCTTATTCAGACTCTCACTTTCTCAGGTTTCCTGACTTCTTCTAACACTATTTTCAGATGCAACACAGCTTCTGGACAAGACATTGTCTCCAGCCCAGTTTTTAAAACAATTTTATTTCCCTCATTCTTAAGGCCACCCTGTTGCCTAATTCAGCAGCTCTCGTTTCAACCACCACAGCACATTCTGGAATTATCTTATAATGGTACAGAAATATGTCATAAATTAGGATTCTATTGTACTTTAATAACTAGCCACAGCCATAGAAAGAATTTCACACCAGATGAGGAAAAGCATTTTGATCCTGCCAGGGGGCCTACTTTCTTATTCACTTGCAAATTTCTCAGTTCTTTTTTAAAAGGTGGTTTCTAAATCCCACAAGATCTAGTCTACATAGGTAACTGGGTGCATCATGAGGCTGCAATTTCACTTAAGTGATTTGTTTCTTATCATAATTTGTGCCACAGAATGTTTCTGAGACATCAGAAGTACCAAAGTTTTCCAGGTCCTTTTTAAATTAGAAAAAGAGTTTATGTTGCCACCCACTAACTTCTTTTGTGAATGTGGCTTTCATGAAGGGTACTTGTTTTTCAAATAAATATACTACCAAGAATGGTGTCCTGTTTTGGATGACAAATACCTTGTTAGGCACTGGGAGGTCCAGAGTAGAGACAACCGTTGTTCCTTTTCTTTTCTCCAGCCATCAAAACAATTGAATGTATTAAAAGAGATAGAGGAATATAGTGATGGAAGCAGGGCCACAGAGCAATGAGCAAAATGCTTACAGTGTATATAAGTGGAAGAAAAATAAATTATAAAAGATTTGCTTTTAAAGGTTTATTTACAATAAAAAAGATCTGTAGCACCTGAAATACTAAAAGAGAAGTTGATAGGAGACTCAGTGTTTAGACATATTTGCTATCTTTTTGTGTTCATCATATTCAATGATTTTGCTAAATGTGGATATTTTTCTGTTAAGGAAAATCCATATTTGAGATAATTTTAAGATTAAATTCTTGACTTTCTAGATTGAGAACTTATATTAAATTATTGAATTCATACTTTAATGAGGTTTTTAAGTTGTCAAACGTATCTTAGATGTCTCAAGTTTGTTTGAATTCAGTAGATATAAATTATAAACATATCTGGATGGATGTAAAGCCAGTTGCTAATTAGTACATATTTTTATTAACTGACTGTTTTGTTCCTGAGAATAAAATAAAACTTTATCTTATAAGCACAGATGGAGTTGGTAAGAAACCATGATTAAGTTTGGCATATTCCGTTTTTCCAACCCCCCAAATCTCTTTATTTATAATTAGGCAAGTTAAGTCCACTGAAAAAATGACTTGGAAATATTTTGACTTAGCATACATCATTAAAAGAGGAGACACAAAAGATTGTGGAGTGTTATAAAAATATTTTCCCATTTATTTTGCCCAAACCAACTGCACTCCTTTGAAAAGATACATAATACAAATGACTTTTGTGAATTTATGTAAACACATCTACTTTGGTGTTTTATGTTAGACTTTTATTTCAAACATACCTTAGAAAGTATGCAAATAAATGTAGTCCACGGGTCTTCAATTACAGTACGTAAATCTGAACTCTCCTTCTTTTGGGGTTCCAACTTCATTAGTGAAGTCAGTAGATATTATTCCATTTCATTTTTCTCTGCATTTATTGCTATTTCTTTAGGCTCTTTCTTTTAAAATGTCCCTTCCTCGCTCACTACTACCCTTTTTTAAACTAAATAAAAACTAGGCAATATCTTCCCAAGGGGAGATTTATGGTCAGAATGTCTCCAGAGTTCAATCATTACAGGACTCACCCAGCTTTTTCTCAAGGTTCCACTGTTAGTGGTGTCTACACAACACAATGCTAAGAAAATTCAGGTAAAGTAAAGGAACGTGTCCTGATTGGCTTCAGAAAAACTTTCCTTGAATTCATTTTCCTTTTACACTCTGTGGTCTGGAAGGCATTCCTATAGTTTCCTTGTATATGTCAGATTGGAATTGCTGTTTTCTCTGATACTAAATTTAAAATCTTTGTATCTGTTGAGAAAACTTGAATGAGGGGCCTGTTGGCTAAGGAAGCTGTTGCAGCTCAAAAATTAACCAAAAATATTGAGCAAGCCATCTTAGGAAATGCCTGCAGTTGGATATCTTGATGATGTCATCACCACATAAAGTCTAGGCCAAAGCTTCAAAGGTTAGATCAGAATTTGGAAGGACAGACTCCTAATAACCAAAGCCCAAAGAGACTGATTCACAAACAAGAAGAACAATTAATTTTGTGTAGGAATAATGAGAGAAAGGGCTGTTTTTATACTTTTATCTTTTTCAGATGAAGTTCTTGTATTTCTCTTTGCCAAAGGAATATATAACATTGCTGTTAGAGCCTGAATTTTGTGCCCCCTCATCTACACTCATATGTTAAAGTCCTAACCCTCAGAATCTCAGAATGTGAGATTTGGAGATAGGGTCTTCAAGAGGAAATAAGGTAAAATTAGGTTATTTGAGTGGGCTCTAGTCTAAAGTGACTAATATCCTTATAAGAAGAGAAAATTTGGGCACAGATGCATATAAAGAGCAGACCATGTGAAGACAATGGAGAAAAGACAGCCATCCACAAGCCAAGGAAAGAGGCCTCAGAAGAAACCAACCTTGCTAACATCTTGATCTTGGACTTCCAGACTCTAGAATTCAGAAAAAATTAATTTCTGTTGTTTAAGCCACCCATTCTGTGGTACTTTGTTGTGGAAGTCCTTGAAAATTAATATAATTGTTGTTGAAAAAAAAAACTTTAAAGAAGAATAAAGACAATAAAAAATACATATAATTCTCTCCCAAAGTTGCTGTTACAGCATTTAAATATGCCCTTTTACCTATTTTCTTGTGTATAAATATTGTAATTTTAAAACAGGAATGTAATTTTTACCAGATATTTATAGCTTGCTTTCCCACTATAATGTAAGCAGAATGTAAGTAGAATGCCTTTAATAACTGGATATTGCATTGCGTTATTTTATCTTTTATTATTTAGCCAAGTCCTTAGTATTCAACATTTAGGATGTTTTCAACGGTTTTACTCCTATAAACAGTCTTCAATTGAAATTCCAGTTCTACATTATATCTCTGTGGATTTAGATAACTTAATTAGCAATAAGTTCCGGGGGGTAAGTTTATTAATAAGTTGAACTATCAGTTTTGAAATAAATGAGCAAAATATCTTAGCAAAGTTTAGGGTCTTTTTTTCCTTAGAAACACATTTTTTTGTTGTTGGATTACAATCTTTAGCAAGTCTTTCATGCATCTGGGTCATGCTGATAATATTCTTTGTCAAGGTCTGATTGATTGCTTGTACATGATTTCAGGATGTACACCTTACTTTGTATTTCAGACTCCTTGACACTTACTAATTTAAAACAGCATTTGATAGATAAATTAATTGGTATTTCAGTGGAGGCTTAATTGAAAGTTTTCGTTGGATGTAGTGTTCTAATAATATATGACCACTCATTCAACTTAACCTTCAAATTTGGGCTGGGATCACAGGCATATACTTTAGCATAAGTTAAATATGGTCAAGTTTTTTTCCCCATTAACAAAAGGAAGATTAGCCAATAAAAGAGAGAATGATAAATGAAGAAAACTTACAAGTATTTAAAACACTCATTGATATGTTAGTATTAAAAACTGTCATCACATTCTTAACTAGCTTTGGCTCAGCTATTATGCAACTGAACAGATGTTTTATTTTATCTTATTTTATTTGGAAATTACTTGAATCAGGTGTCATTTCGTTTCATTTTCCTATAGCAAAACTGTGCCTTAGTTACTTTTGTGTAACCAGAAAAAAAGTGTACATATATATACACACACATATATATATACACAAATATGCAGCTTATATGTGTATATATATGTGTGTGATATGTGTGTATCACACACATACACACACACACACATATATATATCAGCTGCATATTCTGTGAAGTTTCAAAAGACATGAATGACTTATTTCTATATATTTTCTTGTTTAACAAAACTCAGCCTTTTGGTCTTCCTTGAAGGGGATAAAAGCAAGTACTAGAGAGCTCAACTTCTTCAGCTATTTAGGAAGATTGTGGTGTTTGATGTCACATTGAAAGCAAAGAAATCCCCAAGCAGGCTGAGTGCTTCCTTTCAGAAATTGAGTTTGAATATTAATCAATCTCAAGACTGTTATCAACCTCAATGTGAACTGTTGCAGGTGCTTATGAATGCAGAAAATGGGCTTTGGTCAGGCTTGAAAAAAGAGCTAGAAACAAGTGATAGCACAGAATTCTTCCCAATACATCTGGTACAAAATACAATCAAGAACATTAATAGAACATATTTTGATTGATTTCTAATTTTTACATAATAAAACATGCTATTGAAGTCAGAGCAGGGTTCAAAATAGTGTAATACAAAGGTTCAAGTTAATTACCCTTGTCACTAGGCATCGCTTATCACAAAGAGCTTAACTCAGCTTTGCTCTTGCCTGCAAAGTTGCACTAGAATTTTTATTTTACTCTTTCTAGTTATGATACATACTCTTTGCAAAAAAATAAAATTCAAAAAATTTAAAATATAGAAAGGAGAAAGTAAAAATTATGAAAATGCCACTACCCAGAGGTAGTGGCATTCACATGTTGGGAAAAATCTCACTATGCATGTATGTAAATATAGGCATAGGCATACAATCTTATATAAATAGGGTAGCAGTGAGGTTAAAAATGTAGGCCTTGCAGGCTTGCCTACTTCATAGGATATTATGATAAGTAAATGAATTAATAAACAAAGAATTGTGCCTGGAACATAGTAAATACTCCAAAATATTTGCTATTATCATTTATAGATTTATAAGGGCCAAGGACCACAAGTTTGCAAAATTCAAAATGTTTTCTCAGCCAATATGAGTTGGATTAAAGATAATGTTCACTTGCCTTTGGGGAAAAGGGAAAAGGGGAATGGGTTGGTTAGAAAAACCAAAGAAATATTTGTAGGTCATTGTTGCTAGTTTTTATTTGGTGTAAGGGTAGAGGAAGGCTGGTTCTTGGGTCCTCATTCCATTTTATAAAAAATATACACAATAAATTTTAACAAAACAAATAATATCATGAGCATCCTTGTTTGAGGACCTGTCCTTTTAACCTACTACTACACTGCGGATGATAATCACAATGGTAACCAATAAGACAACAATAGTCATAATCTTTAATGGGAAACAATAATTAATACCTTACTCTGTGGCAGGCATTTGTTACAAGCACACTGCATATTCTAACTAATTTAATTCTCATAATAATCTCTTGAAATAGGAACTATATTCCCTACTTTTAAAATGAGAAAATTGAAAAGTATTATCATACAGTAGTATGATAGCTTGAAGAGCTTAGCAGACCTGGTCCCCTGTAATATTAGTGAAAATTATACAAACACAGCCATTTAAAATCTCTGTAAATTGTCCTAAAAGAATACAGCAAATGAATAAACATCTATCTAAGAAAATCGATAAAATTCTGTAAGAAAAGTGGAAGTCAGTTGTATTTGAACCAAAACCACTCTCTCTCTCCTTCCTCCCAACTTAGCAAGCCAAAATATACACTTCAACCTGGTGCAGCCAAGACCACAGGGCCTTCCTCCAGGAAGGAGTAGGATGTCAGTCTTTCTCATCTTGCCCCCAGCTACCCGTTGCTGAGGTTAAGTTCCTGGTGAGTGTTGTCATGAGGTGAGGGCTGCCTTCTAATGCCCAGCTCCCACTCATGTAATGGTGGTCCTAACCCTGAGTGCAGTGCCAATGGGAACACTGGGATACTATCACCTTGCTCTAGTTCATAAGGTTGTGGTTCCATGATAGGAGAAGCAAGCTGAGAAGGAAGGCTACTGCCTACCCACCTCCTCCATCTAGTACTCAACTAGTTAAAGAGAGGGTGTCAGCCGGGGAGAATTGTGCCATTGTCTCCACCTCCAGCTCTAGAGTCCTGGGTCAGAAGTTTTGCCTGGCAAGAGGTAGGCCATAAAACAGATAGCTACTAGTCTCTTCCCAAAGGAATTGACTTCATTTGCAACAATTTTAAAATGAAATTAAGAAAATTCCATTTATAGTAACATCATAAAGAATAAATACTAGGCTGGGCATGGTGGCTCATACCTGTAATCCTAGCACTTTGGAAGGCCAAGATGGGCAGATTACCTGAGGTCAGGAGTTTGAGACCAGCCTGGCCAACATGGTGAATGAAATCCTGTCTCTACAAAAATACAAAAATTAGCCAGGTGTGGTGGCAAGTGCCTGTAATCCCAGTTACTTAAGAGGCTGAGGCAGGAGAATTAATTGAACCCAGGAGATGGAGTTTGCAGTAAACTGAGATTGTGCCACTGCACTCCAGCCTGGGTGACAGAACAAGACTCCGTCTCAAAAATAAATACATACATACATAGACTAAGTTAAATACAACAAATGCAAATCATATACTCTGAAAATAATAAAAACTTTGCTGAAAAATTTAAGAAGCTCAAAATAAGTGGAAACAACCCATGATTACGAATTAGAAGGCTTAATATTGTTAAGATGGCAATATTTCTAGAATTAATCTACAGATCCAATGCAGTTCTTATCAGACTTCTTTGCAGAAACTGACAAGCTAATTCTAAAGTTCATATGGAATTGCAGGGGACACAGAATAGCTAAAACAATTCTGAAAAAAGAGGAGAAAAGTAGGAAACCTCATACTTAGACATTACAAAATTACTATAAAGCAACAGAAATCTAGACCATGTGATACTGATACAAGGATAGATGTATAGTTTAATTGAATATAATTGAGAATCCAGAAATAAAATCATGTGTCATTAGTCAACAGACTTTTGACGAGGGTTTTAAGACCATTGAATGGGAGAAGAATTGTCTTTTCAACAAATGGTGCTGGGAACAACTGGATAGCCACATGCAAAAGAATGAAGTTGGGTCTTTACCTAATATCATCTATAAGAATTAACTTAAAATCTGTTACAAACCTAGATGTAAGACTTAAAGCTATAAAACTCTTAGAGGAAAACTTATGAGTAAATCTTCATGACCTTGGATTTGGCAAAGGATTCTTAGATATGAAATAAGCAACAAAGGAAAAACACAGATAATTTTGACTTTATCAAAAATTAAAACATTTGTGCTTCAAAGGACACTATCAAGAAAGTGAAAAGGCAACCCACAGAATGACAGGAAATATTTTGCAAATTATGAATTTGGCAGGGGATTTGTATTCAGAATATATAAAGGACTTTTATAACTCAATAACAAAAAGACAAATAACCAACTAAAATATGAGCTAAGAATCTAAACAGACATTTCTCTAAGGAAGATAAACCAGTGATCAATAAGCACATGAAAAGATGCTAGCTTTTGCTATCATTGGTCATCAGGAATATGCAAATCAAAATCGCGGTTATAAAGTGACAGATACCGGATACAACTTTACAACCACTATAATGGCTAGAATCAAAAATTGGGATAATAAACTCAGTGAGGAGATGAAGAAATTAAAACCCTTTACACTGCTGGTGGGAATGCAAAATGTTGTAAAATGTTTTGGAAAACAGCCTGAAAGTTCCTTGAATGATTGAACTAGAGTTAACAAATGACTCAGCAATTCTACACCTAGGTATATTCTCAAGAGAAATGAAAACATATGTCTACACACACACACAAACTTGCACATGAATGTTTATAGCAGAATTGTTTATATGAGCCAAAAAAATGGAAGCAACCCAATTGTCCATCAACAGATGAAAATGAAATATTATTAGACCCTAAAAAAAGTGAAGTGTTGATACATGCTACAACACAGATGAACTTTGAAAACATAGGATGTGAAGTGAAAGAAATCAGTCATAAAAGATATGAAATGTCTAGAATGGACAAAAAGTACATTAATGTTTGCTTGTGGTTGGAGCAAATGAGGAGACAGGCAGATGATATATAAAGGGTACAGGGTTTCCTTTTGGAAGTGATAAAAATGTTCTGTGATTAACTGTAATGGTAGCTGCACATATCTGTGAATATAGTGAATATACTAAAAGTCATTGAATTATACATTTTAAATGAGTGAATTGCATGATATGATGGTTAATTTTATGTGTCAACTTGGCTAGGCCATGGTACTCAGATATTTGGTGAAAATTATTTTAGATGCAAAGGTATTTTTAGATTAGATTAACATTTAAATCAGTAGGCTTTGAGTAAATCAAACATAATACTCCTCCCATAATGTGGGCAAGCCTCATCCAATTAGTTGAAGACCTTAATAAAAACAGACTGACCTTTCCAAGCAAGAAGAAATTCTGCCAGCAGACTGCCTTTGGAGGTGAACTAGAGGTGAACTATTTAATTCTTCCCTGTATCCCTAGCCTGCCAGCCTACCCTGAAGATTTTGGACTTGCCAGCCCGCCACAATCACATGAGCAATTCCCTAAAATAAATCTCTCTTTATATATATGAGATCTATATCTTATACATATAAAGATATAGATCTCATATATATGATATATAAGATATAAATATATCTTATATATGTATAAGATATATATGATATAGATCTTATAAAGATAATATATCATACACACACACACACACACACACACACACACATCCTGTTGGTTCTCTCTGTAGAATCCTAATACATATGTGAATTACTTGAATGATGTCTCAGTAAAACTGTTTAAAAAGTGAGGAAGCTGTTCCACAGCCATAATATGGTAGAATGGAAAGCCTCTCTGTTTACTACAAGATGACACACAGGGTGTTACTTGTGTCTTTGTTAACTTTGGCCAAGCACTGAGAAGTTTGAGGTAAGACTAGCATGGAGGTATTGCCGGTACAGAAATGAGGGCCTGCTGCATAAGGTATGTTGAATGGGAGGAGTCAGCCTCTACTGGAGAGATGATATTCAGTATGTTTGACAACTGGTATGGCACACACATAGCCTACCAGAATGGACCTTCACCCCATCTAGCTGTAACTGGACTAGATGTTCAAAATAGCTTAATATCATTTCTGTCCTCTCAAAGGGTATTATCAGAGGCATTTTTATTTGGATGAGTATTCATCACATAATGGCTTTATTATTTATTATTTCTTTCATCACTGTATCCTGGGGATGCCAAGCTATAATGATTTTTGCAATTAACTACTGAGCCACACACATACTCTTATTATAGTAAGAAAACATTGCTCTGACAATAGGAAATATTTATTTACTTTATATTTTAACCATTTTTCAGAAATTACAAACTTTCTGCTTTTTTGAAAAACGTGAACAAAATGAAACATTTTCATTCATCATCGTTATTATCAAAAGGGTGGAATTCTCTAGTAAGGCAGGAATGCCTCCAGGGGCCATTGAGATATTCTAGGCATGTTGCTTATGTATTAAAGACGTCACGGCCCTGATGCCTTTTGGGTTATTATACCTGACTTCAACAACAACAACAACAACAACAAACTATTCTATATCTTACTTCATTTTTAGCTGTTAAACTTTCCACAATTACACTTCCTAATTTTTACTAGGTCCTTCCACTGTTGGACATTGAGACATTAGGAACCTAATATCTTATGATTTTGATTGATGTGCCTTAACTTCATTTAGCACATGGTCTCTGTGTCATTTGTGTTGTTCACTTAGATGCCTTTTCCAAAATTCTTCCTGCATTTTTTTTATTGGCAAGACTACCAAATAAAGTAAATGTTGCTTGTAGTTAACGATGCTGTTGTTATGCAGCACTGTAGTTACGCGGCATGTATATAAACAAGTATACATTGTTTATGTAGTTAAACACATATCAGCTGATGTGTTTAGGTAGTGTTTTACAAAGCAGTGATCACTTGTTAGAAGGCTTTTTGAACCACTGTCTAGTTTTACGCATTCTATCACTATTCTCAACCACTTACACGTATTTAATCTATGGGAGATTGATTGACATCACCCAAATTCTCAAATAATTGATTTAATTATTTTCTACATTTATGTAATGAATTTTATGGAGTATTATGACGCATAAGACAATACAATATTCAAGGGAAGATCTAGGCACGCTTTCTAAAAAGTTTATGGTGCCAAGTCCAAGCCTATTGTATTACTTAACCTTATTTTGGAGGTTATGAATCAGCCTGGGAAGAAACCCAGAAATGAACCAGAGGACATGTCATCGCTTTTCCTAGCAGGTCTTAACTCTCCCTCCACATAATGCTCTGTCCTCTACAGTTGGAACTCTGAAGTTGAAAGGTGGAATAAAGTTATATCTGGAAAAAAAAGGAAAAGATAAAACATTGCCCTCTGAACCCACAATAAAGAAAGAGAAAAAGCCATTCATTTTATATTTTACAGAATGCAACTCTACAGCAATCAATATATTTATCATTGCTTTATAGGACTTCCAGAATAAGGATAGCTAGAAATCAAGAATTAATCAGAAAGTTTCTTATGTTCACTGAATCAGGGAAAAATAACCCCTATAATCTTCTAGGAGGTATTTTTTTTTCAGGCTAATCCTTTGTTCCTAATATTACATCTTCCTATAAACTACAAAACAATTAGAATGCCCCAAGTTTTTACTTATTCATTCATTTGCTTATTAATTCACTTCACACAGGCCATTTCTTCATTTATGTGTGATTTGTATAATGCCCAAAGGTACTGGAATGAGAAACAAGTAGAGCCTCAATCCCACTTGTGTTCTGCTCACCAAGCTCCACCCTACTAGAGGAGAACTGCAGCCCCCAAGTGGGTCGACTTCTTTTAGTTCATCTTCCCAGAGGAAATGACTTTTTAAAATCTGCCTACTTAGAGGTCAATTTGTACAATCTGCATTCCTATGCTTGAGTTTAAACAGAAATAAGATACTGATTTACCCTTAAATAAACATGAAATATAGAAATACTTTGATATAGTCTCTCTTTCCTTACATAGCGTTAAATAAGCCTTGATAAATCTGTCTTAATTCTGTTTTTTTATTCAATCCTCTTTATTGATCATCAAAACTTTCAGTAATGCCGTAAGCATGTTAATTTTGATATATTGCAGATAAATGACAACTTATTGTTCCAGTCTACACTGATGTTTTCAGATTTCCCCTCTTAACTAAGCTCTTAAGGATGCTGTAATTAATGAGACATTTCTACATCATTAATCCTGTGGAGCACTTCCACAGAAAGTATATAGGGATGAATACTGAATGCATTTCTCCGAAATGGGACTTTAATTTTATAGGGATGTATTTTCTTTAAGTTTTGGAGTCTCTCTGGGGCCTCCAACTTTCTATTCCCTGACAATTCATCATCTTTCACCCCCCAAAAAACCCATTAGTGGAAAACTGTATGTGTTTCTGCAACAACTGTGCTGAGTGACTGTCTAGCTGCTCGAACAGTCCCATTCATGGAAAATTTCCCATTGAGAAGGTGACTGCACCATCTTCAAAATGAAACCTTAGGATCTTTCTTCTCTTGAAATCTGCCAGTATCTGTCTCCTTACTGTGCCTAAGTATACAGGTCCTGGATCTATTTCACATAGAATATGCACGATCCGCCTGACCCCAACGCAACGTGAAATGCCCTCAACTAGTTGAAGACTTTGCATATAACCTTGCACATATTCTTTCCTCCAACTTTATCTTCTTTCAAAAGATAGTGAAATTAATAGATATTATAAGATGATGGCTATTTCATTAAATTTTATTAAATATTTCATTAAATTTTACTATTTAAACATACACATTTTCCTTAGCAGTAGGCATTTCAACCATTTGAATGTTAGTTTAAAAAGTAAAAGAAGAGCTGACGTGTTCTTATCATTGAAATTATGGCAGTTTAAATTATTAAATTAGTTACCTACATTAGCTCTACACACATGCACAAGTGTTTTGGTGTTATTCATTTGGCCACTGTAAATGAAGAAATAAAAACATAACACAAATTTTTGTATTGTATACTTGTAAAATACAAGGCTTAAACAGACAGTTCCTGGCAAAATTATGCATTTTCAATTTTATTTTTTTCTCTGATCTAGCAATCAACATACTCTTCTCAGAGAGGAAGAAAAGATCTTGTTTCACTCTCTAATCAAAGATGCTTTCTTAATTTCTGTCACTGGAAAATTTGGGTTTTTAAAAATATCTTTTAAACTCTATTTGTGCACATTTGTGCTTCTTGGCTTGTGATATTGCTGAGAGAAATGTGACCCAAATTCCATATTACACTTCAAAATTATTACATTAAAAGCAATGTTTGTGATTTTTATCGAACTACATATTTTTGCTTTTGTTGATGTAACACTCGTATTTAACACCTTGTCAATATCACTATGACCTTAGATGAACAATGCGCTGGCATGTGAGGTAAACGCTCAGTCAGTCATTTGACTGTATTATCAACATGTCATACTTGGCTATTAACACAAGTCGCACCAAATGGGATTTATAATAATTCTTGCTCAGTCTCAGTCCCTCTACAGTTTAGCAGAACTTAGCAACACACTAGATCTACCTAGGGAGAAAACCCCTCTCCACATGACTCTGTCAGAAAATGAAAAAAGTACTGTAAGAGAAGATTCAATTGTGCTATTTTACTTCTTAAGATTTTTTTATTTTTTTCATCACAAAGATTGATTATATGTTGTGAAAGCAAAGAGGCAATATATTTTTGTCTTAAGTTCCCAAATAAAATATGAATTCTATTCTCTCATCATCTGGTACTTTGTTAAGATTGTTGTTAAATGACTATATGCACAAAAAGATGTTGCAAATACATTTGACTCTATACTCATACTCCCTAGTGGAAAGTCATGAATTTTTTTTACTAAAAACTTTGGCTTACTCTGTATAAATATTTGGAAGTGTTCTTCTATCGCACCTTTCAAGCCAAGATTGCAATCACCGCCATATTAAAATAATTAATCACAAAAGCCTGTAAGGCTGCTAAAACCTTTTTGGATAGCCAAGAGTCCCTTCTCTGGGATATATTTCTTAAGTTTCAAAAGTCCTAGTTTCCACTTATTATGCTACTTTGAGTATCGCAGACTTTAGTAAGTTTGCTTTCTCATATTCTGTGGTCTTACCTGTCAAGAGCAAATAAGTTATGCCTTCATCAGTGCCACTGTAACTTTTGTCACTTAAAGTTTGTGGGATATAATCATCTGATATACAATGTTTTAAGATCTAGTTCTTCTACTGTTGGAAGAAAGAATCAAGTATTTTATGTTGGACAATGTGACATATTCCAGAGATGTTTTTTCCTTCTGCAGACCCTTCTGATTTAATTAACATATTATGATACGCCTATATTTGCTCTTTTTAATGGGAGGGATGTCAGAAATTCTTTCTGAAGTTAGAAGATGAAAGCCTGAAAGAATAGTTTTACTCTCCAGATTTGTTTACCAGTGGAAGATATGATGGGAAAATACATTCTGCTTATCATCTTCACACCCTACATATTCTTGGGAAATGGAATGAGAAAACATTTTCAGTTTTGCTAACACCCGAATTCTATTCTTAGACATCAACAAGCAAGATGTGCAATTTAAATACCATGGCAGAACTGCTAACAAAAACAGGGTCAAAGTCCTTAATAGCAAATGAACCACGGGAAGAAAGCTCTCTAATTCATGTTATTTCAACTTTGGAAGCTACCGGTGTACAGACAGCACCTTCTTGCAGGGTCATCTGCAGCCCAGATGCTGGAGCATTTAGCATTTCAAAGCACATTGGCCAGAGTTCTAACAAACCATATGTGACGTATGAACATTCTTGTTCTTCACCTAAACTAAGAACTATGAGGAGAAGAAGGGATGGAGATAAGGATAGGTGGAAATAGGCCAGCTGATGTTAGGGAGAGGAAAGTGATGAATCAATCATTGGACAGGAAAGTGATCAATAGTTCATGTGCAAAAGTTAATGTGGATGAGTGTGTAGCATTAAGTCCCCGTTTTGCTTCTTACACAACTCTACACAGCCTCAGTTTCCTTATTTCCAATTATTAAAGTTTAGAGCTACATATTTTTAAATCAATATATTCTAATGATAAAAAAAAAGCACATAAAAAAATAGGAAGTGACAGTCCAGTAGTGCTCTGCCACACGCAATCTTAACATGTTTTCCAGAGGTAGCTACTGTTAAGATTGTGTTTATTTAGCTTTTTCACATATAAATTGGGGATAAGCTTAAGTATACCATTGTGTTGGTAAGAATAAAAGGAGATAAAATATGTACAATGCCTAAAACGTTGAGAAGTCATGTCTTTCTTTTTCTGTCTGCTTCCCCTTTGTTCTAATTTTACTTGCTTTACTTAATCTAATGCATATTCATATTCAGACCAATTTTTAAGTTTATAGGGTATTGCATGAGTCAGGTGCTGCCAAAATAACCCAGGATCTTAGTGTCCTGTAGCTGCAAACATTTATTTCTAGCTTTCAGGTCTGCAGGGTGATTTTTTTGCTCAGGGTCTGCACATTGTTTCAGGCTACAGTTGGGTCTTGTCTCCTCCACACTTCATTCATTGCTAGACTCATGCTAAGTAGCAACAGTTTCATGGGTTTTTTCTTCTCATAGGGGATGGTAAGGGAAGAAAGGGGGCAAGTGGAAGTGTGTGGTGCCTGATTTTGAGAAAGATAAAGACACACGTCACAAGAGTCATTAAAAAGTAAGTTTTGTTGGGTGGTATGTGACTATCCCCCTTTTTTTCCCCACTGTCCAAGAAAATTTTATGTACTATGTCTCACTTCTCTAAGATGACTCATCCTTTGATCTTCTTAAGAGAGCAAACAGAAGTGTTGGGACATATTCCAAGACTGATGTTAGAAAACAGAAGCTGCTTAGGAGGACAAGTATGCACTAATTTAAATATCAAAGAAGGGTAAGATGGTGTTGAGGATGGCAGTGAGGTTTCTAATATGTGGGGATCACCATTGAACAAACTACAAGATAGAGGGGAATGGGTATTTGGGGACAATAGAGGGAATTTAGACCAGTAGTAGGATCTAGTGGTCCTAAACAAGGCTTGAAGTGAAGAGGGTCAAGTGGAAAGGAGACAGATGCTGACCCAGGGAGGAGGAAGTAGCTTGCATTGCTGAAACGTTCTGGCTTCTTTTTCTCTTCAACTTCAAAAGTAAAAGTAAAAAAAAAAAAAAAAAAAAAAAAATAGAAAGGATGGAAAAACAGATGTGATCATGTGCAGATTATCAAAAGGAGAGGATTAGTTATTTTTTAAAACTTGTACTCAACCATCACTTCCCAATTCTAAGAACAGTATACCCTGTTACACTCTTTTCATCCCATACTCATTGAGATCTAGGCAAAGGAAATGAGCCTGACCTCTTCAAGCAGCTTCTGCTGCTCATAACTTCATGGCCACCAATGCTCCCCAGAAGTTTCTCAGTTATGTGACAAGGCAGTTAAGTATGGTGATTTTTTTTTTTTTTTTTTTTTTTTTTTTGACGAGTCTCACTCTGTCGCCAGGCTGGAGTACAGTGGTGAGATCTCAGCTCACTGCAACCTCTGTCTCCTGGGTTCAAGCGATTCTCCTGCCTCAGCTTCCTGAGTAGCTGGGACTACAGGAATGCATCTCCATGCCCAGATAATTTTTGTATTAGTAGAGATGGGGTTTCACCATGTTGGCTAGGATGGTCTCAATCTCTTGATCTCGTGATCTGCCTGCCTCAGCCTCCCAAAGTGCTGGGATTCAGGCGTGAGCCACTGGGCCTGGCAGTATGGTGATTTTTTTTTTCAAAATTCTCTATAATAATCATAAAGATATCTAAGTATCTCACCAAAATATGTCTTTCTCCCTGTTTGATCACTTCCTAATAGCCTAATGAAAGTTTCATCTTGGAATATTTTACGTAATCAATAGTCTACAAATAATCTTTTAAACAAACCATCTTTGAATTGTATTATTTTAGTAAATTCCAGGTATATGCTTTCTGTATATATCTATATCTATATACATACACACAAACATATAGACATACACACACATACATATACATATATGTATATACAAACATGGCCTGTCCTTAAATACAATTTCAATTAAAATAAAGGTAAAGGTAAATTAATAGATGGGATATTGGATTGCTAATTCCCTTCCAAGTTAATATTAGGTATATTTAAAAGAATTGTGCCTTATCTTGGCATTATAACTGGGCTAATTCTAACTCAGTTGTCACCTTTCCACTGTACCATGAAGTTTTTCCTATTTAAAGAATTTCTTCTAGCATGATACATTTCCTAGAGTTTTGTCTAATTCTCTCTGTATTCCCTCAACGCAGCTTCTCATACTTAATCTGATAATCTTAATAATCTTAGTCCAAATAATCTTGAAAGACTGTCCACAGGAAGTGTAAAATAATAATTTGGATCTTTAAAATTTTTATTTAACATACACACGTGGATATGACCACATTGCTCATGAAACTGGCCTAAAGGATATTACTTTGTTTCTGGTTTAAAAATTTCTATAGGAACATTTTCAGGTACACAATATACAGCGTTGAAAGAAGCCAAATGGCCCACTCTAGGATAGAAAAACATTTAAATCCTATTCATTCTACACATTTATTTTCACTTAAAACAATTTTCATTGTCAACCTAGTTGAGAGACAAATTTAAGTTTCAACACTACAAGAAAACACCTTTCAAAATACTTATATCCCATTTCACTTCTCCAGATGAAAGGAACATCAGAAGAGTAAAAGTCATAAATAGTTGTCATATTTAGTGATTTCAAACCCAGTTTTGCAATTTTACTTGTAGAGAACACCTTCAAAACAGGCCTGTATTGAATTTTCATCTAGAAGTTGCAGTTTCTCACTGATTTAGAAGTTACTTATAGAATTATTGTGTTTTTTAATTCATCAAGCAGCTTCATGGTTTACTTGCTTTCACAGAGAGATGTTGTCTACTACTCTCAACACTAGGAGAACAAAAATACAAAACAAGAACTCATTTGTTCATCTCCACATTAGGTAAGCTCTTGAACCAAAACTCCAAGTACTATGGGCCTTGTGAGTACAACTGATGAAAACAAAGAAAATCATTAATCATTTTGATCGGGAAAAAAATAGCATAATTTTAAGAACAAGAATTAGCTGTTTCTTCCCACTGACATTAATAAAAAACAGTAAATTTTCTACAGGTTATTTACTACTATATGCATTCAGAAATATGCTCAATAATATCCAATATTACAAGATAATGGTAAAATTTTCCAGATTTATAGAGATGTTGAAATATCACAAATGATAAATAATACCTGTGTTTTCTATAGTCCTTTAGAGATTTTAAAATTTTTAGTTGTATTTTTTTGTAGGGACACAGTAGGTGTACATAGTTATGCCTGTAGAGATTTTTGAAGACATTACATGTATTATATTATTTAATCCTTGAAATGCTCACTTCCAGGTGAGATTATTATTATTAATCTCTACTCAGAAAGGTATGGGGACTGGTTATCCAGATAATAAGTGGCCGACTTTATTTGATTCTAGGGCTTTGGATTTCAAAAACTATGCTAGTTGTGATTTACCACACTACTTGCCTTATTTTATGAATACACGTAATGATCTACAAATAGTTTTTAACAAGTAGCCATAAGGACATAAAAATTGAAAGTTGATAGCTTTTGGTATACTTGTTGCTCAGCAGCATACAGGTGGCACATCATTAATTCCACTTTTCTGTGATTTAAAAAAATCATGAAATTTATTTAATTTGTATCTAATTATTTAACTGCATTTCAAGCTATTAGCAGGATAATTTTATTTACTGACTTATTGACTTATTTATTAATTTATTTTTAAGACAGCCTCTTGCTCTGTAGCCCAGGCTGGAGTGCAGTGGCATGATCTCGGCTCACTGCAACCTCCGCCTCCCAGGTTCAAGCAATTCTACCTGTCTCAGCCTCCTGAGTAGCTGGGATTACAGGTACCCACCACCACATCCAGCTAATTTTTGTATTTTTTTTTTTAGTAGAGATGGTGTTTCACCATGTTGGCCAGTTTGGTCTTGAACTTTGGACCTAAGGTGATCCACCTGCCTTAGACTCCCAAAGTGCTGGGATTACAGGAATGAGCCACCATGCCCGGCCAGGATAATTAAATATAATACTATATTATCCACTTGTTTTTTTAAACACACATGCATTTCTCACAATCCGTACAATAATCTCTGTATTAAATGCTAGAGATACAAAGTTCATTAAGAAATAGTTCCTGCTCTTAAGGAGCTTGTAGTCTTTTGAAAAGAAGGCAACTAAGTAAAACATTTCCATTGTGAGATCAAGGTTTATAGAAATATTCACTATGTCATTAATGCATTGAAAGAAGCAATAAATTGTACTGGAATTGAGACATAGTCACTGAGAAGGTGAAGCATGGGGATAAACTTTCTAAGACAACTATAAAAGGGAAGATGGAGGCAGAGTGACAGAAGGTAGTCTTGGACCAGAGTGACCCTTTTTAGGACATATAGGCTCACTGAACCAAGTTATAGGACATTGGATGGAGCTTTTTCTGGGCCCTGGAATCAGCCAACAGGGCCTTTGAGGACAGTGAGGTATTGAGTTGAAAAGAAGAAAATCAGAGCGGCGAGATAAAATTGGGAGAGTAGTGTTCACATGAACAGGTTTTTCCTTCCTTTTCCCTGTGGAGAAGAAAGGAAGGATTGTCCCCATCTCTAACAGAAGAAATGTCCATTGGAAGGGGGCTCCAAGAGGATCATCTGTAGACATCAGGCTTGCCTGACAAGAAAGAGAGACTAGTTCTTTCCACTTGCTTGGACATATGTACAGATTGTGAACTTGATTTTCCCTCACAAGCTTCCTTGAACGCAAGAACAAGAGACCTGGAGAAATATGCCGGGCATGGGGGAAGGGTAATGGATAGCATGGCAAAGCCTCTGAGCCAAACATTTGGCATGATAAGAATGGGTGAGCTGTTTGTGGACAAATGAAAACTTGAGGCATCTGTCCAATGTCAGACAAACAGGACATAATGATGGGTGAAGGGACCCAAATAGCAAGAGGTGGCCAAGGTGGTGCCAGCTGTCACATCTGGGAACTGTGAAGTTAGAGGCCCAGGGGAGGGCCTGTGGAAGCCTCAAGCATTTGGATTTTAACAACAGAGAGGCCTTAATGCCCTGTCATTGCTACCCAGAAAAGCAGCAACTACCAACAGTGAATTACAAAAGCCTTGGTCCTCCCTACCCCAGCACTTGAGGGAAGGGGCTAGAGCCAGGAAACAGGAGGAAAAGGAAGTGTCCTAGAGGTAGGCTTGCACTTTTCACGCTAAGGTGAGGGAGAAGAGAAGTTAAAGAGCAAATCAAGCTCCCTAAACCACGAAAACAACGGGCCTTAGGGGCGGGAAGTAAAAGACATTTAAAATAAGTGACCTTGAAATTCTGAAGTGGAGATATTTTAAATAATCAAAAGTATTAAAGAAGTAAATAAACTCATATTTTGTAATGGGATCTACTATTCAGTGAGTTGGGAAGTTTGACGTACTATGGTTGGAGCGGGTAAGTGGAAAAAGTAAAAATTGGGTCACAGAATATCTCCACTAAACACTGGATAATTAGATGATTACAGACAGACTTAGAATAGTGGGAGATAAGCCTAGACAGAGGTAGGAGTTGTAACAACATTAAAGGCTATATTGTGCTAAGAAACTAAGAATTTAGAACTCTGGACTCGAACTATGAGAGCCATTAAAAAACTCTAGACAGGGAAGTCAGTCATATGATCAGAGTGTAGAAGACACGACAGAGTAACGACGGTTTACGAGAAAGCCAGACTCATCTAGATTAGGTAGTTTAAAAAATACAAATAAAACACTCATTTGTTAGCAAATGCTTAGATAACTCTTTGCAACTATGTCAATAAGTTACAATACTTTTCTCCCAAGATAAAAAAAAATCACCATACGTCTAATGATGAAATAGTTTCCTATGTCTTCAATGTAAACCTCAGTAAAATGTGCTTGCATTTTTCAACATATATAAGTTGAAACACTTTGCCAACTGGCTTACATTTTTGGCCTCAAAAGACAAATGGTGATATAGAGGACCAAAGCTAGAGAAGATATTACTTCACAAAATTAGGACTACAAGTCATTTTGAACAATATTTTTATAATTTCCAAGCAACCAGAACTCATCAGAACTCATGAATTTTTTTTTCTTTTTGAGATGGAGTCTTACTCTGTTGCATAGGCTGGATTGCAGTGACACGATCGCGGCTCACTGCAACCTCTGCCTGCCGGGTTCAAGCGATTCTCCTGCCTCAGCCTCCCGAAGTAGCTGGGATTATAGGTGCGTGCCACCATGTCCAGCTACTTTTTGTATTTTTGGTAGAGACAGGGTTTCACCATGTTGGTCAGGCTGGTTTCAAACCCCTGACCTCATGATCCACCCACCTCGGCCTCCCAAAGTTCTGAGATTACAGGCATGAGCCACTGTGTCCAGCCATTTTTTTTATACAATAACATATTTTTTTCAAAAGTATATGTTTTTAGCATCATTACTTTAAAGCAATGTTGAATGCTACACTGAGTTAATCTCTCTAAATTCCATCTATTAATCCCACCACTGAGCTGAAAACATTCAGTTACAATGAAGGTGGCACTTTAGAGACAAAGGTCTCCAATGGTGTTTCTAAGAATTCATTAACAGTATGGTTATGGTTTAAAATGTTTCTGAAAACTGAACACCTAGTAGAAAAACATTTCTAATCAACGTTGCTGAACATGGACATTTTTTAGCTCATTAGCTAGTCAAATGAAATTAAAAACTGAACCTGGGTTCTACTTTTTACCTTAGGGGAAGTAGAATATGTTGGTGAAAATGTGACAGAAGAAAAACGAAAGGAGATTTATAACACTCTACATTTAGGAAAACATATGACTGAGTCTATCGTATGCAACATGAGTTGCTGAAAGTGCCCTGAACTAGGAGACAGGAGAGAAAGAGAAAAAGTCTACTCTTAGCTCAGGCAGCAACTGACTCATGCAGACCTCTGGGTCTTTGTGTGGAGGGACTATGAAACAAAAAGATAAAACCTGCTTATCTTTTCATCCAACTCTAGAATATTATACTATTTATCTATTTTTTTCATTTTAATTTAGCAAGGGAAAAAAAATCCCAAAAGAATAAATGTTTAAAATTCAATCAGATGCATCATGTGTTTTAGTTAAGGAGCATTATAAATTATTGAAAGTATTTCTTTAAAAAAAAAAAAAAGAAAGACCAAAATAAAATAATTAGGGATTGCAACATAAATCACTTTTAAAAATGTTTTAAAAACTAACATTTCATTTTTTTTTTTTTTTCAGACGGAGTTTCGCTCTTTTTACCCAGGCTGGAGTGCAATGGCGCGATCTCGGCTCACCACAACCTCTGCCTCCTGGGTTCAGGCAATTCTCCTGCCTCAGCCTCCTGAGTAGCTGGGATTACAGGCACACGCCACCATGCCCAGCTAATTTTTTGTATTTTTAGTAGAGACGGGGTTTCACCATGTTAACCAGGATGGTCTCGATCTCTTGACCTCGTGATCCACCCGCCTCGGCCTCCCAAAGTGCTGGGATTACAGGCGTGAGCCACCGCGTCCGGCCAAAAGTAACATTTCTAAAGCCTTGTAATTCAAAGTATAAATGCAAATCAGCAGCACCATTGGAATCACTTGGAAGCTTATTAAGAGTTGATTAGAAATATAAAATCTCAGGCCCCAAACACAACCGACTATATTAGAATCTACATTTTGCCATGATCCTTCAGCAAATCTTATGTCTGTTGAATTTTAGAAGTTATAGAAATGTCTGTCAATTTAAATAACTCCAGTGAAATAGTTTCCAATATGTAACTTAGGAAATGAATTTAGCTGAAATCCAATTTCAAGGATTATGTCTCTTATTGTTACTCTTGTTCAAATGGCGAAGTCGAGTATAAGTTTGATCGCCCATACATTTTAATTCTTTCTGAAACTGTCAACATACAAATATATTTATGGGGACTAATTTTGTTTTGCCAATTTAGAAAGCACCCTCAAAAGTGAAAAGCTTCATTCTCATGATTGAGACCTTGCCCTGGTGTGCTATAATGAAAGAGAAATTTTTCTTTTTGTCAACTGTGCATTTTTTTTCCAGCTCACAACAAAATTCAGCTCCTATACCACCATTCACTGGCTTTTGTTATTCTTTACCCTTTTTCTCGTGTAATACTTCACAGTGCCTCTTGTTCAGGCAACTGATCTAAGTGTAGAAAAGCCGGTGAGGAGATGGCCAATCTACACTCTCTGATTTAGCAGACTTGAAAAAAAACATTAAGAAGAATGGCAGCTGGGCGCTATGGCTCATGCCTGTAATCCCAGTACTTTGAGAGGCTAAGGCGGGCGAATCACCTGAGGTCAGGAGTTCAAGATCAGCCTGGCCAATATGGTGAAACCCTGCCTCTACTAAAACAAATCCAAAAATTAGCCAGGTGTGGTGGCACAAGCCTGTAATCTCAGCTACTCCGAAGGCTGAGGCAGGAGAATCCCTTGAGCCTGGGAGGAGGAGGTTGTAGTGAGCCGAGATTGTGCCATTGCACTCCAGCCTGGGCGACTAAGCAAGACTCTGGAAAAAAAAGGAAGAAGAAGAAGAAGAATTGCACAGTTAAGATGTAAGGACGAAGATAAAGAAGGAATAAGGAAACAGGACCAGGTGAAACTAGATAGGAAATATCAAGAAAAGCATTTAGTGAGTAAACTCAGATGCATAAAGTTACTTTAAAAATAAAGCTTTTCCTTTGCTTTCCTATTGCTATGTCATCTTACTAGTTTTACTAAAGAATTTGTATTCTGGCTAATAGCTTTGGGGTTGTAAATACAAGAAATATAGATTACACTATAGTTTCTGTATATTAAAAGGTATGGTGACTTTCAGCTTTTAAAATGACAAATGTTTATAATCACTATTGTTTATTCATTCAATCATTCATTCTTCAGTAAATGTTTATTGAGTGAACTGTGATCCAGTGAAACAAATAACAAATAGACAAAGACCCCTGCCTTCAAGGAGCTTATGTTTATTTATTTATTTATTTTGAAACAAATTCTCACTCTGTCTCACAGTCTCGAGGGCAGTGGTGCGATCTCAACTCACTACAACCTCTCCCTCCCAGGTTCAAGCAATTCTCCTGTCTCAGCCTCCCGAATAGCTGGGATTACAGGTGCACGCCACCACCCCCAGCTAATTTTTGTATTTTTAGTAGCAGTGGGGTTTCACCATATTGGTCAGGTGGGTCTCGAACTCCAGACCTCAGGTGATCCACCAGCTTCAGCCTTCCAAAGTGTTGGGATTACAGGCGTGAGCCACCGTGCCCAATCACTGGAGCTTGTGTTTTAATGGGGTTGGTGGAGACGAGGAGAAACAAAAATAGGCTATAACAAAATAAATAACTGCTAGAGGATTCTATTATAAACTAAATCAACATTCACTTTCACTTTATTCCACATGCATTGAGAATAAGTATTTCAAGCAGTGAAGGGAATAAAGTGTACGGTAATATACAAGAAGAAATTAATAGTTCCTCTTAAAGTCCTTAGCAATTAAGTAAAGGAGATATTACCAGGACACAGGTAAATATTATAAAAGATTATTCCAAGTGGTTAAAAAAAAAGGCATTCTGAAAGGTTTCAGGGCACTCAGAGGAAAAAGAATTTTATTTAAATAAATGAGATGACAAGAAATGAGGAAATGGAATATTCTTTCAGAGAAAGGAAGTGCTAATTTTAAAGCTTAAATAATAGATGTGACAAGTCGTGCTTAAAGAAAATATTTCAACTGTGTAATAAAAATACATTTCCCAAGTTAAAAAATATATTTTAAAAATCTGGCCAACTTTAAACTTCAAAGAATGAAGGCTCTGAGCTTTGACTAATCCAAAAGGAATATTTATATAAGGTCTTATAAACGGCTGTATCCTTGTTTTGAGCCTATTTCTTTTCTGCTATGTCCCTCTACTTTCACTGTTGGTATCAGTCGGCAACTGTGTTTTTGTGAAGTATAAATTAAAATTTAAATTGAATTTTCATAGTTGGCTTAGAAGTTGTTTTATTAGTTCATGAAATCACTTTTGAAATATAGGGCAATGTTAGATAAGGGTGGAGATTATGTTAAAACTGCCAATCAAAGAGAAACTCAAGGTTTGAAGAGGATAAATCATGAGTAAAATACCCAGCAATAAAGACCTCCATTGTTAGGTTGATGTTTTCTTAAGGGCTTTAAGAAAAAATGAATTCATTTTTATTCACCAAAAAAAAAAAAAAATGGGTTTTACCTGATTGTTTTTTTACTTTAAGCAATAGAAGGACAAACAAGGAAAGTCAGTGTAACGACAATGAAGGAACTAAATGTGTACAAGCACTGTACAGAAAGACTTTTCAAATTCCAACAGGCAATAAATATTAGATCAATACAAAAATGATTTTGAGTATTAACAGTTAACTTTTGTATTATGTTTCACAGCCTACAAACATTTTTGTATACGATGTTATTTAACTCAAGACAACTCTTTACTTTCATTAATCATTAATTATCTATTAGTCACTGTTATTCATGAAATAGACTGAATTAAATACCACTGTTGCCTACAGCTAAACCTTGAACTATGGTTAAGTCCTTTCTTAAGATGGAAAAATGAAAAGAAACTTCTCAAATGCCTCATCCACAAAATTTGATCCCATGCAATGATATGGATTGTCAGTGACACAAATGGGTGTATAAAAATTCTTTCAATTGCAGAAAACCTAGCCCAAACTGACTTCAACCAACATGACTCCAAAGATACAGAGGCAAAGCTTGATTTAGGACTTGTAAAATATCACTAAGATCTAATGGCTCCATATGCTTTGGATTGCCTCCATATTCAGGCTGCAGTGGGAAGGTCCCAGCAGCTGAGTACTGCCACATCATGGCAGTACTCAACAAAACATCGTCTGCTTTCTGACTAATTTAAAACAAAACACAAAATTTCTGTACTGGAGAACAGAACATCAATGTTCTGATAATCAAAATATGGAGGTTCGTTTGCTTTCTGGCTAATTTTTTAAAAACTCCAGAATTTCTGTTCTGGATAACAGAACACTAATGTTCTGATGATAAAAATATGGAGGTTACCAGCAAAGGCAACAAGTATCTATTACATCTAACAAGCAAAAAATACTGCAAATAAAAGTGCTTCACACTTTGTTATTTTTTTCTCTCCACAACTAGTTTACTTCTTCTCCAATCCATCTTATCTGCTGATCCCAGATTAACTGTCCCACAGGACAGTTAACGTCACATCTTTGTCCAGAAACCTTAAAAGGTCCTTGTGATTTCTGGAACAAATATCAGACCTCTTAGCCTGACATTTAAGGTCCTTCACAATCTAGTCATGCCCAACTCATCTAACTATTCTTATCTCCAGCATTTGCTTCTGCTGCGTGCTTTACAAAACGTGTTTTCTTACCCTCTCTATCGTCTAAATTGTACTGATAGTGTAATAAGTAAAGCAAATGGCATTTTTTTTTTATGAAGCTGAAAGTAATTTTGTTCTCCTTCAACTCCCAGAATCACAAACCTCTGCTGCAGTACCCACTACTTTCTACATGAGTCTGTTATTTCTGGATCTGCCTGCCAGAGTCCATAGTTCTCACTGAAGGTGGGGTTCAGGTATTATATGTCTTTGCTACTTTTGAAAAAACATAGAACCTTGTATTTAATAATATGCATTTTATAAATAAACTAATAAATATAAAGTATTTATAAGAAATAACTCATCCTCTATGCAGAATTTTTTTTAATATTGGAAAAAAAGTGTTGGCAAATCATTCATTAATTTGTTCAATCAATCTTTCATTTGTTCATCATTTGTTAACTGCAAACTCTGTTCTAGGTACTGTGCAAATTTGATGGAAACACAACATTCAATGGCTTGGTTCCAATTCTCAAGAAACTAAAAGTGTAGATGGAAAACAACAAATGTAATTACAGTACAATGAAATAAAATGATGTGGGGATATAGAGGAAAAGATAAATTATGTCACAGAAATTTTTAAAAACTTTTGCAGAAAAGGAAACATTTGAGGTGGAAAGAAAAGGACAGAAAAATAGCAGATATTAATCAAAGAAACAGTCGTGTTTGGGAATTGTGAGAGTTTAATGTAGTCAATGTAGACTGTATTTTGGTTTAGAGAGAAACAAGACGTTGAAAAGATTTATCAAAGCTTGCTTAAGAAAGGTTTTATATTTCATTAAAAGGAGTTTACATTTCTTCACATAGGTAATTAGGAAATAGCCAAAAATTTCAGGCTAAAGATTCATATCGGACTTACACACTAAAAGACAATACAGAGAATGACCTTGGAGGTAGGAAAAGAGAGATCAGAAGATGGTTTGAAGGTGAGTATAGCTTTGAACATTCTAGCATAGAAAACAGGATATATATTAATGTCATTAATTGACTAAGGGAATACAAAAATATAACAGATTCTGGGATCAGGAGAAAAACGATCATGTTGAATCGGAGATTCATGGAATCTTCAGGCAGAGATATCTAATAGGTAAGGTAAGTTACGAGAAATAATGACTGCCTTATCTATTCCACCACTGGTTGTGGAAAAAATAAAAATGTTTTAAAAGTAAAACAAAGTATATAGTCTTATATACAATACAAATTATTTTTGTACATTTTCAAGGTAGAGAAAAACAATTTGCCAGTTGGCTTATGCTATACTAATTGGAAAGGAGATTAACAAACTAATAACTAAATTTATAACTTTTAAGATAAGGCTGATCCAAATTGTTCAGGAAGGTGATTTCAAGTTTCTGGACTGGATGGACTCTCATTTGGTTAGTAAATCCCAGAAGACTGATATTTTGGGAAACGTTTTTCAGTCTTTTCTGTTGGGACTTTATCATGTTTTTCTTCACCTTTACTTTCTGGAATTTTACCCCCACAACCGTCACTTTCTGTGTTCCACAAAAACTTCCTCAGTAGTTTGGTTGTTGGAAAAGGTCACATTAATGTTAAGATATTTTCAGTAACTTTGACAGAAGCCATCAAAACCACAAAAAAAAAGATAAACTAAAAGTCAAGAATTCTTTTGGTTTCTCTGAAGGAATTATATTAATCTTGTATACTATATTATGTGGGAGTTTTATATGCAGGTTAAATATTGGTCATTTACAAATGTAAAACGATTAGCCCTTATTTACTTACACACACTTGGAAAAATAATCTCTTATATATTAAAATATACTCTTGAATAGCTGAGCCCTTGGCAAACGTTGAAAACTGGGCTCTTAACTGTTCTACACTTTACTGATGAAATCGTGACTGCAGCAGAAGTGGAAGTCTGATGTGAATGTTATTAGGCTTGCCAAGTTAATTAAATTTAACCAAAAATATTTCTAATACAAAATTCCACCCTACAGGACCTTTTACTCAATTATAACATAAATATGATATAAGTTTAAGAGAATAAAAAGACAAGCCATATATGAGAGAAAATATTTGTAAAACCCATATTTGATAAAGTTCTTATATTCATATATTTTAAAAAGTCCCTTTAAACTTAACAATAACAAAGTACCACCCAATTAAAAAGAGGGAAAAAGATCTGAACAGATATCTTACCAAAGAAAATATATTTATGGCAAATAAGTATATGAAAATATGCTCAATATCATGTCATTAGAGAATTATAAATTAAAACAGTGAGAAACAATTACACATTTATTAAAATGGCTAATATGGAGAATATTGATATAAATGCTAGTGAGGATGTTGAGGAACAGGACCTTACATTTATTGCTGATGAGAATGTAAAATGGTACAGCCACTTCGGAAGACACTTTGGCAGTTTCTTCTGAAACTAAACATAGTCTTACCATAGGATCCAGCAATCGCATGCTTAGGTATTTAGGCAAATGAGTTGAAAACTTGTATCCAAACAACAACCTGCACATAGATATTTATAGCAATTTTATTCATCATTGCCAAAACTTTAAAGCAACCAAGATGTTTTCCAATAGGTGAACAGATAAAGAAATTGTGATACACCCACGCAAGTGAATATTACTCAGTGATGAAAAGAAACTAGCTACCTAGTCACGAAAAGACATGGAGAAAAGTTAAATTCACATTTCTTAGCGAAAGAAGTCTGACTGTAAAGGCTACATACTGTATGATGCCAACCATATAACTGCTATGGTTTGAATGTACCTCCCAAAGTTTACGTGTTGGAAACTTAATCCCATTGTAACAATGTTGAGAGGTAGTACGTTTAAGAGTTGATTAGGTCATGAGGGCTCTTTTCTCATAAATGGATGAATGCTGTTACTGTGGGAGTGGGTTAGTTAGGAAGGGGCTCCTGATAAGAGGATGAATTCAGCCCCCATTTTCTGTCTTGTGCATTCACTTGCTTTTTCACTTTCCACCATGGAATGATGCAAAAAGAGGGCCCTCACCAGATGGACAAGCAGATGCTGGCATCATGCCTTTGAACTCCCCAGACTCTAGAACTGAGATCCAATAAATCTCTTTGATTTGTAAGTTACCTAGTCCATGGTATTCTGTTATAGCAGCAGAAATGGGACCAAGACAATAACATTCTGAAAAAGGTAAAACTATGCAGATAGTAAAAAAGATCTGGGGTTAGGAAGAAGAGAGGGATGAAGAGATAAACACAGGAGAGTTTTGGGAGAGAAGTGAAACCATCCTGCATAACACTGTAATGGTGTAGACATGACATTATGCGTCGGCCAAACCTATAAAACTGTACAACGCAAAGACCGAATGCTAATGTAAACTATGAACTTTAATTATAATGTATTAATATTGGTTCGTTGGTGGGTGGCTGGCAAGATGGCCAAATAGGACCAGTTCCAGTCTGCAGTTCCCAGAGACATCAATGCAGAAGGTGGATGATTTCTGCATTTCCAACTGAGGTACCTGGCTCATCTCACTGGGACTGGTTAGACGGTGGGTGCAGCCCATGGAGGGTGAGCTGAAGCAGGGTGGGGTGTCGCCTCACGCAGGAAGCCCAAGGGGTCAGGGCACTCCCTCCCCTAGCCAACAGAAGTTGTCATGAGGAACAATGCATTTTGGCCCAGATACTATGCTTTTCCCACAGTCTTCACAACCCACAGAACAGGAGATTCCCTCGGGTGCCTACACCACCAGGGCCCTCGGTTTTAGGCACAAAACTGGGTGGCTGTTTGGGCAGACATTTAGCTAGCTGCAGGAGTTTTTTTTTTTTTTTTCACACCCCACTGGAACACCAGTGAAACAGAACAATTTACTCCCCTGGAAAGGGGGCTGAAGCCAGGGAGCCAAGTGGTCTAGCTCAGTGGATCCCACCCCAACAAGCTCAGCAAGCTAACATCCACTGGCTTGAAACTCTTGCTGCCAGCACAGCAGTCTGAAATCAATCTGGGATGCTCAAGCTTGGTGGGGGCAGGGGTGTCTGCCATTACTGAGGCTTGAGTAGGCAGTTTTTTCCTCACAGTGTAAACAAAGCTTCCAGGAAGTTCAAACTGGGTGAAGCCCACCACAGCTCAGCAAACCCCCTGTAGCCACACTGCCTCCCTAGATTCCTCCTCTCTGGGCAGGACATCTCTGAAAGAAAGGCAACAGCCCCAGTCAGGGGCTTATAGATAAAACCATCTCCATGGGGCAGAGCACCTGGGGAAGGGGCAGCTGTAGGGGCAGCTTCAGCAGACTTAAACATTCCTGCCGGCTCTGAAGAGAGCAGTGAATCTCTCAGCACAGAGCATGAGCTCTGCTAAGGGACAGACTGCCTTCTCAAGTGGGTCCCTGACCCCTAAGCCTCCTGACTAGGAGAAACCTGCCAGCAGGGGTCGACAGACACCTCATGCAGGAGAGCTCCTGCTGGCATCTGGTGGGTGACCCTCTAGGACGAAGCTTCCAGAGGAAGAAATAGGCAGCAATCTTTGCTGTTCTACAGCCTCTGCTGATGATACCCAGGCAAATGGCGTCTAGAATGGACCTCCAGCAAACTCCAACAGACCTGAAGCAGAGGGGCCTGTTAGAAGGAAAACTAACAAACAGAAAAGAATAGCATCAACATCAACAAAAAGGACATCCACACATAAACCAAATCCGAAGGTCATCAACATCAAAGACCAAAGGTAGATAAATCCACAAAGATGAGGAAAAATTAGCACAAAAAGGCTGAAAATTCCAAAAATGAGAATGTATCTTCTCTTCCAAAGGATCACAACTCCTCGCCAGCAAGGGAACAAAACTGGATGAAGAATGAGTTTAACTAATTGACAGACGTAGCCTTCAGAAGGTGGTAATAACAAACTGCTCTGAGCCAAAGGAGCATGTGCTAACCTAATACAAGGAAGCTAAGAACTTTGAAAAAAAGGTTATAGGAATAGTCAACTAGAATAACCAGTTTAGAGAACATAAATGACATAATGGAGCTGAAAAACACAGCACTAGAACTTTCTAAAGCATACACAAGTATCAATAGCCAAATTGATCAAATAGAAGAAAAGGTATCAGAGATTGAAGATCAACTTAATGAAATAAAGCATGAAGAGAAGATTAGGGAGAAAAGAATGAAAAGGAACAAACAAAGCCTCCAAGAAATATAGCACTGTGTAAAAAGACCAAACCTATGTTTGATTGCTGTACCTGAAAGTGATGGAGAGAATACCTATGTAACAAATCTGTGCATTCTGCACATGTATCCCAAAACTTAAAGGACAATAAAAAAAAATTAAAGAAAATGTTGGTTCATTAATTGTAATGAACATACTACACCAATACAAGATGTTAATAATATATGAAAATGAGAGTAAAGGAGGAAATGTTTGGGAACCTCTGTACTTTCTGTTTAATTTTTTTGTAAGCTTAAAACTACTTTAAAAATAACGTCTATTAATATAAGAACAATGATATTAGTGACTCCATTATTTATGCTTTAAGAAATTCAAATAAATAGTATGGTAATGTTAGGGATTTTAAGGATTCCCACTAGAGGTATTTATTAAGACTTCATGGAGTTGGTGAAATTTAAGATATGTTTTGAAGAATCAGTGAGCTAAATGTAATGAGAACAATTAAAACACACAATAAATACTTTATTAGGAAGCACTTCATAAGCATATCTCTGTGGAATGATAGTGACTCAGACTGGGATGTGTTATGCTATATTGAAAAACAGCTGTCATAGCAGGAAATGACAATGTTTAAGTATTATTTTTCTTACATAATTTATTCCAATATAATATTTTTTCTTACTTGCTTCAAAGGTGTGGAAAAAGTATACATGTAAAGTAACTACTAATGAAAGTTTATGAAGATGTTAAAATCAACAAATTAATCATCCTTATCTTGGGAATATTTTTCCCTTTGCTAATGTTTGACATATTTACTTAATTCTTGTATTTCTTTTTATTGCCAAAAATTTTAAATAAATGAGCTATATTCAGTTCTTCAGTAGCAATACTTTATTATTCTGCACGTACTTTAGTGGCATCTTGTGTCAAATTCAAAGATCTTCATCCATTCTCATTTTTCTTCACACTTTTTGAATTCTCACTCCTATGCATCATAAATTTTTCTTGAAAGCTTCTTATTCCCAGATTTTAAAAATATAGGATTTTACTTCTCAATTTTGCTTCTCTGTTTTAATAGTAACTCCTGAATTCATACAACACCCTCCTTGCACTCTAAGATTGCTATGCTCTGAGCATGCAAGTATAAGTAAGACAGGTTTCTGAGACCTCCCAATCTAGTGGAATGCTGCAGCAGCTGGCCTATCTGCTGTAAGAGGCGTAAGCAAAGGACTAAAGGGGAACCGATGCTGGCCTAATAAATGTGTGGGGGGAGGCAGCATGGAAACAGGGAACAGCTAACGGAAAACTATGGTAGTAATAACCTGTGGTATGTCAGAAACTGGTGAGAAATTTATCCAGGCTAGAGCTTAAAGGTAGAGAAAAAGTTGAAGATCAGGGAGCTGAAAAGACAACTGAAGACTGAGTTGTAAAGGATTTTATTCATTATGCAAATATATTTGCCCTGTAACTAATGAACACAGTCAGTGCTCAATAAATACTGAGTATAAGAAGCAGTAAATCATTTGACTGACTAGCATGTGCTGAACAGGAAGTGAAAAATAAGAAATGATCTATTATTATGAGAAACGTATTATGTAGTTGTAGGAGGAAAACAGTTTATAGGATGAGAATGCATAGAATACTACAAAATTATACAAGGCACATGCACGTAAGTATAGGAGAAAAGAGTATTAATCTATGTGTATATACTGACTATTCGTCCTTGAATATTAAGTAAGCTTTGGGTAAGGTCAGAAGAGAAAGGATAATATTTTAGGTAATTGGAAAAGGTAAAACAAAGACACAACTGAAAATTGGCCAAGAATGGAATAAGAATAATACTAGCATTGGGCTACATGACTAACTACTGTGTGTTGGGAAATGTAACAGTCATTGATGTTTGCAGTAGCCAGCCACCAAGCTGGCCACAAATAGTCCCCTCCTCATGATATTTATTAGCAAGCTGAAAAAAAAAGAGAGATAAAGTAGAATCAAAATGGAAGGTATCAAAGACACTGGCAGAATGAGCATCATAATTATAAGGTGTCATCAATAGAATAATCAGAAGTGGGGCAAAATTTAGGGTTGTTCAGGATAAAACTCAACTCACCTTAATTCCTGGGTCACTATGTCTCAGTTAGAACTTTAAAAAAGTTATAGTTGAGGATGTAAAACTAACCAAAGGCCAGAACACCAGCAGGTATAGTCTTCCCTGAGTATCCTGCTGATCTCCCTGAATAAGCTTTTATTATTTTGTCTTCTTTGTCACTATGGCATATTTTAGTTTAGATGGTTTTCTTCCTTCCACCCTTCCTTCCACTGACCATCTGCTCTGTATATTATGCTCCATAAATGCCCTGTCTCCTCATTTATGTTTATTCAAGTCCCAACTGTTTTTATGGTCAAACTGAAGTCATACTTCTACTAAGACTTAACCAACAACTCCTTAGAACTCTTACTGCAAATTATATAATATTACACAATTATAATATTATGTTATAAAATTATAATATTATGTAATTTGCAGTTATCTAATAAGCTAAAATTCAAGATACACTGTGTTGGCAAGGCTGTAGAGAGAAGAGCTTTCATGAATTTATAGTGAGAGAGTAAGTTATACAACCCCTACTATGGAGGCTAGTTGGTAGCAAAATTCAAATGGGCATATCCTTTGGAACCATAATTCTATTCCCAGAAATTTGTCCTAGACATATACTACTACACATGTAAAATTATGTATGTATATGATTAGTGTGACATTATTTATAATAGGAAAATAAAGAAAACACCTGAAATTTCTATTAATAAATCAAAGAAATTATGGTATATCCATACAATGGAATATTTTGCAATTTCCAAAAATAAAAAAGAACAAGGAAATACTTTATGAATGTATTAATATGAATTAACATGGAAATGATTTTAAGGTATGAAAGAGCATAAAATATAGGCTAGAAGAATGGGACAGAAAATTCATTCCAGTACTATTAGATAACAGTGGTAAAGTGGGTATCCTTGTCATGTTCCAGATCTTAGAGGAAAGGCTTTTAGTTTTTCCCCCATCAGTTTGATCCTAGCTGTGATTCTGTCCTGTATGGCTTTTATTATGTTTAGGTATGTTTCTTCTATACCCAGTTTTTGATAATTTTTATCATGAAGAAATGTTCAATTTTATCAGATATCTTTTCTGCATCAATTTAAATGACCATGCGGTTTTTGTCCTGCATTCTGTTAATATGATGTACCACACTGAATGAACTTGCATATGTTGAACCATGCTTGAATCCCTGGAATAAATCCCACTTGATCATGACAAATAATTTCTTAATGTGTTGGTGATTTCAGATTGCTCATATTATGTTGAGGATTTAAGCATCAATATTGATGAGGAACATCGGCCTGTAGTTTTCTTTTTTGATGTGTCCTTGTCTGTTTTTGGTATCATGGTAATACTGGCCTCATTGAATTAATTTGGAAGTATCATCTGTTCTATCTTTTAGTTTGAGTAGGATTGGTATTAGTTTTTCTTTAACTGGTAGAATTTAGCAGTGAAGGCATGGGTTTTGGGCTTTTCCTTGCTGGAAGATTTTTTATTACAGCTCTGATCTCACTACTTGCTATTGGTCTGTTCAGGTTTTGGATTTCTTCATGGTTCAATCTTGATAGTTTGTATGTTTCTAGGAATTTATCCATTTCTTCTAGATTTTTCAATTTATTGGCATAATAGTTGCTCATAGTAACCACTAGTGACCTTGTGAATTTCAGCAGTATCTGTTGTGATGTCTCCTTTTCCATCTCTGATTTCATTTATTTGTGTCTTCTCTTTTTATTCTTAGTCTGGCTAAAGGTTTGTTGATTTTGTTTATATTTAAAAAAAAAAACCCACAAGTTTTTACTTTGTTAATTTAGTGTGGTTGTCTTCATTTCGATTTCATTTATTTCTGCTCTGATATCTATTATTTCTTTTTCTTCCTTTTTTTTTTTTTTTACCTATTTTGGGTTTGGTTTGTTCTTGCTTTCCTGTTTCTTTAAGATACATTGTTAGGTTGTTTATTTGAAGTTTTTCTTCTTTTTTGATGTAAGCATTTATAGCTATAAACTTCCCTCTTAGTACTACTTTCACTGTATCCCATAGGTTTTGTTATGTTGTATTTCCATTATCATTTGTTTCAAGAAATTTTTTAATTCCCTTCTTAATTTATTTGCTGACCCACTGGTCATTCAGAAACATATTAATGTCCATGTGTTTGTAAAATTTCTGACATTCATCTTGTTATTGATTTCTAGTTTCATTCCACTGTGTAGAGAAGGTACTTGATATTATTTCAATTGTTTTTCAAATGTTTTAAGACTTGCTTTTTAACATAACATATGGTTTACCCTTGATAATAAACCATGTGCTGAGGAGTTGAATGTGTATTCTGCAGCTACTGGATGAAATGTTCTGTAAATATTTATTAGGTCCATTTGGTCTACAATACAGATATAGTCTGATGTGTCTTTGTTGATTTTCTGCTTGGAGGATTTGTCCAATGCTGAAAGTGGGGTGTTGAAATTTATAGCTATTATTGTATTGGGATTTCTCTCTTCAGCTCAAATAATATTTGTATTATATCTGGGTGTTCCAGCATTGGGTGCATATATACTTACAGTTGTTATATCCTCTTGCTTAATTGATCCCTTTTTCATCATATAATAACCTTCTTTGTGTCTTCTTGCAGTTTTTGTCTTGAAATTTTTTTTATCTGATATAAATATAGCTACACTTGCTCTTTTGGGGTTCTATGTGTATAAACTATATTTTTCCATTCCTTTATTTTCAGATTATGTGTATCTTTATAAGTAAAGTGTATTTCTTGTAGGCAACAGATCATTCGGTTTTGTTTTTATATCCATTCAGCCATTCTGTGTCTTTTGATTAAATAGTTTAGCCCAGTGTTGAGTATACTATAATATTATTGATAAATAGGTACACACTCTTGCCACGTTGTTATTTGTTTTCTGGTTGTTTTGTAATCTTATCTTCCTTCTTTCTTCCCTTCCTTCTTGACTTCCTTTTAGTGAAGGTGATTTTCTCTGGTGGTATATTTTAATTTCTTACTTTTTATTTTTTATGTATCTGTGGTTTACTTTTTCATTGGCAGTGATTGTGAGACTTACAAATATTATGTTATAATCCATTATTTTAAACTGACAGCAGCTTAACATTGTTTGCATTAAAAAAAGACAAGCAAAAAGACAACTAATAAAAAATGCTACACTTTAACTTTATCCCATTGCTTTTTAACTTATTGTTTCCCTTTATGTTTTCTTGTACTTGTCTATGCCTTGAAAAGTTGTTGTAGTTATTATTTTTGATTGGTTAACCTGTTTCTCTATCTAAGACATGAGTTTACAATCAACAATTACATTATTATAATATTCTGTGTTTTTCTAAGTCCTTATTACTAACTGTGAGTTTTTACCTTCAGATAATTTCTCATTGCTCATTATCATCCTTTTCTTTCTAATTTAGGTACTCTCTTTTGCATTTTTTTTTTTTTCGTAGGACAGGTCTGGTGTTGATAAAATACCTCAGCTTTTGTTTGTCTGGGAAAGTATTTCTTCTTCATGTTTGAGGAATATTTTTTTGTTGGGTATACTATTTTAGGATAAAAGTGTTTTTCCTTTTTTGCTGGGTATACTATTCTAGGGTAAAACTGTTTTTCCTTCAGTTTGGCATGTAAGTGAGAGCTTACATGCCAAACTCTCCTTGCCTGTAGGGTTTCCATAGAAAAGTCTGCTGCCAAATGTATTAGAGCTCCATTGCATGTTATCTGTTTCTTTTATCTTGCTTCTTTTAGGATCCTTTCTCTATCCTTTATTTTTAGGAGTTTGATTATCAAAGGTCTTGAATTAGTCTTCTTTAGGTTAAATTTGCTTGGCGTTCTACAACCTTCTTGTACTTAATTATTGGTATATTTCTTTGGGTTTGGAAAGTTCTCTGTTACTATCCCTTTGAATACTCTCTCTCTCTCTTGCTCTCTCCCTCTCTCTCTGCATTTTCTTTAAAGCCAATAACTCTTGGATTTTCCCCTTTGAGGTGATTGTCTAAATCTTCTAGGCATTTTTCCTTTGATTATTTGTCTTCAAATTGTCTTCAAGCTCACTAATCCTTTCTTCTTTTTGATCAATTCTGCTGGTAAGAGATTCTGATGCATTCTTTAGTATATCAATTACATTTTTCAACTCCAGAATTTCTGCTCAATTCTTTTCAATTATTTCAATTGCTCTGTTAAATTTATCTGATAAATTTCTGAATTTTTCTCTGTGTTATCTTGAATGTATTTGGGTTTCCTTAAATAGCACTTTTGAAGTATCTGTCATCTGTTAGGCCATCTCTCTCTCTCTCTCTCTGGCATTGATCTCTGCTGCCATATTTAGTTTGGTGAGGTCATGTTTTTCTGGATGATCTTGATTCTTGTGGGTTTTCATCTGGGCATTGAAGAGTTAGGTATTTATTGTAGTCTTTATAGTCTGGGCTTGTTTGTACCCTTCCTTCTTGGGAAGGCTTTCCAAGTATTTAAAGGGAGTTGGGTGTTATGATCTAAGCTGTTTCTGCATTAGGGGGCACCCCAAACTCAGCAATGCTTTGGTTCTTGTACACTCATAGAGGTACCACCTTGGTGTTTTTGGATAAAATCCAGGAGAATTCTCTGAGTTACCAGGCAGAGACTCTTGTCCTTTTCTCTTACTTTCTCCAAAATGAATGAAGTCTCCCTCTCTGTGCTGAGCCTCCTGGACTTGGGCAGGGGGACACAAGCACTTCTATGGCCTCCACCATTATGACAACATTGGATCAGGCCTGAAGCCAGCACAGCAGTGGGTCTCACTCAAGGCCCACTGTAACCACTACCTGGCTACTGCATAGGCTTACTCAAGGCTCTAGAGCTCTACAAACAGCATTTGGAGAAGCCAGCCAGCCTTGTGTCCTTCCCTTTAGGGTAGTGAGTTCCCCCTGGCCTTGAGTGGGTCCAAAGATACCATCTGGGAACCAGGAATTGGAGTAAAACTCCTTAGAAATCTACCTGGTGCTTTTTCTACTACAGCTAAGCTGGCACTCATATCATGAGACAAAATCTTTCTTACCCTTCCCTTCCCTTTTCACAGACAGAGGAGTCTCTCCCTGTGGCCACCACCACTGTAGGCTCATGGTGACTACTGCCAGCCTACCAGAGATGTTCATATAAGCCCCAGGGGCTCCTCTGTCAGCTTATGGTTAATGCTACCAGGCCTGGGACTCTCCCTTCAGGGCACTAGGCTCCCCTCTATCCCAGGGAAAGTCCAGAAATATCATTTAAGAAGGAAGTCCTATAATTGGGGACCCCAAGAACCTGCTTAATTCTTTACTTCCCTGTAGCCAAGGTGGTACCTAAGATGTAAGACAAAGTCTCCTTTACTTTTCCCTCTGTTTTTGTCAAGCCAAAGGAGTGTCACCATAACCACCATATCTAGAAACGTCCTGGGTCTCACCTGAAGATAGTATGTCTCAGAGTCTTATCCAAGGCCTATTGTATACTACATTGGTATCAGTACTGACTATTGAGGGCCTAAGGGCTTGTTAGTCAGCAGGTGATGAATTCTGCCAGGACTGGGTCTTTTTTGTCAAGGCAGAGGGTTCCCTTCTGACCTAGGGTGTGTCTAGAAATGTTGTCCAAGAGTTAGGTCCTGGAATGAGAACCTCACAATTCTGTCCAGTGCCTTATCCTAGTGTGGCTGAGCTGGTAATCAAGATGCAAGACAAAGTCCTCTTCACTCTTCCTTCTGCTGTCCTCAAGCAGAAGGAAGGGGGTCACTGTTGCTGTGAGCTGTGCTGCCTGAGTTTGTGCCTAAGGTAGTACAAGCGCTCCCTTAGCCACCTGGCTCATGTCTCACTAGGTAGAAAGCTGCCCAAGTCCATCATCTCCAAACCCAGCACAGCACTAGGATTTGCCTAGAAGTTGCAGCTCTTGTGGTCTAGACTGCCTAACAAGTTTATTTGGTGCCCCAGAGCACTTTATAGCACAGTGGCTAGGCTTGTCAAAACTCAAGTTCTGATGCTGGGTTGTGGGATTTCTCCCTGCCTAGGGCTGATCTAAATGATCCCTTCATGAGTGGGTATTGGCTGACTTAATCCTAGTTTTGCTCTCCACTATGACAGGGCAGCACCAAGTTCAATGAAAACTACCACAATTGTACTTTCTTTCCCTGCTCCAAACACATAGATTCTCTCTCCACACCATATGCCTGCTGCTGGGGAAAGAGGAAGCGGTGGTGTTGGTGACTCAAGACTGTCTCTTCTACCCTCTTCAGTGCCTCTTTCAGTGATATGAATTTAAAACCATGTGCTGTGATCGCTCACCTGATTTTTAGTTCTTATGAAGGTGCTTTCTTTTGTATAGATAGTTGACAACTTTGATTTTCCTGTGGCGAGTGACAATCAGTGGAGGTTTCTATTTGGCCATCTTTCCCTTTATCTCATAAATATCTATTTTTAGAGCTTGTTATTTTATCTGGAATTCTCAATGACTAACCACAATTGCATCTATTTACTTTAAAGCAAGTACATGGATGGTTTGGATCAAACAACTAATTTCTAACCCTCCCATTACTGGGAAGGCTTTCATTCTCTGAAAGATTGTATGTCATTATATCAACTAGCTGTGTGCTATTTTTAGGATTCTATCAATTTATGCATTAAAACAAACTATTGTTCAACTCCGTTCTAGCATTCCCATGCAACAGCATTCTGTGACATTAAGCAAATTCATAAAGTCTTCGTTCAATCGTCAACTTCTCAGGAATCCTTTTTAATACATACCTTTTTTTTTCACTCCCAATTCATGGACCACCAATGCCCCTTTTCTGTTATATAAGTGTATGTGTGTGTTTATTCTTGTGTATTGTACTAAAAATTTTGATTTTTAATACAATATATTTATATAAAGATATAGATGCAACATTTATTAGCTATAAGTGTCAGAGGGGCAGTATGTCTTGTTTTCTTCTTTATTGCCCACTGCTTTATCTCCAGTATGTAAAATAGAGTCTGGTACACAGAGGCACTCAGTGAATATTTGTTGAAAAAATGTAGTTTTTTTTTAGGGAACCCAAGAATGTTGAGGTCTTCAAGTTGTAAACCCAAATGCATTACATCTTCAGATAAAATTAAAAGATTGAACTAAAATCTGTAACACTGAATGTTTGAATTTTATAATTTCTTTGGTAACTACTCACATTTTACCAGAAACGTTAATGAGAATGTCAGTTCCAAAATTGGACCATCCTGGGATAAATACAAGAAAAGAGGGGCCTTGGGAGGACAACAAAGTTAAAGACCAAAAACAAAGGGAATATAAATGAACACATATAATATAGGGTTATCATCAATAACAAAACTTCAACTACGCAATAAGTACTTTGGTTATAATTTCATTTTTCCAAATATCATCTAGACAAAATGTGCTCATAATGTGTATACTGACTGAATATGCTATAGGGTTGCTCATTTTTAGTTTTACCTAAGGATATTTGAATATGGGAAATTCCCAATATGTTTGAAGACAGCATTACAGGATATCCTCCTACAGAATCTTGAATCACTCATTTTATTAAAGAGTTGAAAACATTTCTATTATGTGTTGTAACTAAAGTTAGCAAAAGCTAGATTTCCTTTTGAGAATTTGCTAAAGTACCTCAGGCCAGATGGCTTCTATATTCTGAGTTTCCTTCCTATGCTGATCTTTGATGACCCTCAGCTGCATTGGCTGTCTTGGCTATTTAACCTCCTCTTATTATGCTCTCATCCTGCTAAAAGGGATTCTCCACAGATCAGCTTCAAAATAAATCTCCTTTATTTAATTGCATCCAGAAATAGAATTGAAATATTATACGTGAAAATAACAATTAAGCAAACACTTTATAAAACTAAAACATAAAAGTGCACACCTTGCATAGGACAACCCGTTTTGTATTTTTAAAAATACAAGTTGTTAATTGTCTCATTAAAGACTTACCATTGCAGATAATAATTAATAGCTTCATCTATATAGTGCCTGGCAAAGTGCCTCACTATGTATTTATTTATTATTTTAATGCCATGCCTCATTAAATAAAATTTTTGATAGCTGGCACAGTTTAATTTATATTTATATTTAATAAGCATATATTTATCAACATATGCAATTAATGGTGTTTGTTGACTAATAGCATAAATAGTTCTTTTTATAAAGCTGAAATAGTTTTTTTCCTATTACAATCCAGTTGTCTCTTCTTCTTCAGCTATCAGGAGTCACTCTTCACTTAACCACAAATGCCATCAATCTTCAGTAACTGAATGCCTGGTCTTGGAACATGTTCTTCTCCCTACGTATTCCTAGAACCACTGAGGAATGCTGGCCAGTTCCAGAATTATTTCTAGTTCCCTCTACCAATGCCTTGCTCCTTGTGCCGCATCACATCTCCATCCTACTCTGCATCTTCTCTTGCTTTCTGGAAACTTTTTCCTAAGGCAATTGCTTCTGTCCACTTTGGCACTACTTGCCAAGCATGGGCCCAGAATATTCCCTAACTCTGCAAAGCAGAGCTATGACCAGTCCACATGATTCAACAAGATTTTACTAAAGGTTTGCATAGAAAAACCCAAATTTTCATTGGTGAGAAGCATATATACATACTCTCACACAAATAAAACACTTGAAATGGGATTGAGAATATGAGAGATTTTAGACTGGGCTACTTAACAGGTACCCTCAGATAATTCTCAACTGTGCTTCCACAGAGCTATCATATTTCAAGGATCACCATACCTTTCTCTCTATATCTTCCCACCAGATAATTCAGAACACCACACGCAGATATCCACCAAAAAGTGTGTGTGAGAGAAGGATTTCTGGCCACTCTTCCCAGAGTAAAAATAACCCTTTGCATTTTTGTTCTCGAAAGAATAACATTTTATTGTCTTAAACTTTCTCAATCCAGAATAAGATGTTTACCATATGTTTGTACAACCCACAGGTCAATTAACAACAACAATTTTTTTCCTAAGAAAGAATGTATCACCCTTTTACATGAAAAACTACTCTCAGCTTTGAAATAACATTAGCCTGTATCCTCTTCCTACCCTAACCTACACAGTGGCACCCACCATCACACATTAAAGCCATTGGTGTAAGCCAATATGGGAGTCCAGTTTACTATACACTCAGACCAGCATGTGGAACATGCCCTTATATTCTGCCAAGATATATTTTAGCTACCATTTTCCAAATATTAGCAGAACATGTTTATTTCTTTAAAAAATAGTGACATAGAAATTTTGTGAATATATGTATTTTAAAAAAAATGACAAAGTAGCAATCTGTTTTAGATTTAAAGTATATGAAGACTTTGGGAGAAATATCAGAAACAAATATACTGATGTCTAGAAGCTGAAATACTCACTGTATCAATATTTCCAAACATTGGCTATACATTTAACTATGTGAAGAAGTTTTGGGAAATACTGATACTTGAGACCTATCCTCAGCAACTCTGATTTATGTGATATGGTGTGTCCCAAGCATGCATATGTTTGTATAAAGCACTCCAAGGTGATTCTACACGCAGCAAAGATTGAGAACCTCTGTACTACATAAATACAACATGTATGCTGCCATTTCCCTTCTCCTTGGTGCACTAAAATTTTCTATACACCAAAACTGCCACCCACATTGCACCATGCTGCCACTGCTAGGGGATGAGAGAGGAGTGGCATCAACAAAGCAAGACTGTTTTTCCTACCTCTTCATTGCCTTTTTCATTACTATGAAGTTAAAATCAGGTACTGGGAGTGCTCCTCTGATTTTTCGTTTTTATGAAGGTGTTTTTTGTGTGTAGATAGTTGTCAAATTGGTGTCCTTGCAGTGGAGATGATAGGTAGGAACTTCCATTCTGCCATCTTACTCAACCCCCAATAGTCTCTATTTAATTTTTTTATGAACAAACTAGTGGTGTTCATTAGACTGGAGACTCTGTTCAGTGCAGATTTCAATATTGAATTTTTATTTCATAAATAGGAAGCATCTTACAATTCCATGTCTTACAAAGTCATTCAATTTGTAAAGTTTGGAGTTATACAAGCCTTTGGTAACATCAGGGAATTGAGTATAGATATCAGAGGAAACTGCTAATTAATTGTTGATATGTACTTATCTATTTGTGAGTTGAAATCAATTAAGAAAATATTTCATGCTTATTAGAAGAAAAGTACTTTGGAATTTGGACCAGTGATGTGTGTGTTTGTGTGTGTGTGTGTGTGCATATGTGCACACACAAGCTTGCATGTGTGCATGTTTATTGTTGAATTTTGACCTGTATCTAATGTTGTGGACTGAGGTCACGAAGTCTCATGTGTCTGTCTATAATTGATACAATCTTTGACCTTTCATTATATATGAAATATTCTCTCACTCTAGAGTGCATTAATATATTAAATATAAGGTGTCTAAAATAAATGAGGTCTGTGCTGATATAGAAAGTAATGAAAATATACATAATTCTGATATTCTCAGAAAAAAAGACAAAACTTCTAATATTTTTAAATGTGCTTGCATTTTAAGAAGATAAAAACCTGTTTCATTAAAACTGCTGGTTCAGATCATGCTGTTTGCTTCGTTGTGAGTAAGAAACAGTCCTTTATTTCTGACCCAGAAGTCTTGTGTCTTCTACCAGCAACCCTGGAACTCTGGCAGACTCATTTGTAAACTTCTAAATATGGTAACATCTTATTCTTCATAGAGCAACATCTAAAGGCTTAAAAACTCTTAGGGAGCCAACCAAAGAACTTTGATACCAATATTGAAAAGAGAGGAAAAACAAGTTACCGGTGAATCAGCATTTCAGATTTACATGTGTGTAAAGGTAGCCCAAAAGTGTCTACAAAGTCTGGACAGAATTTCATACATATTATATGGTAAAGTTGAAAAACAAACAATTAAAACTTCTCATATCTTCTTAAGACTTAACTGCTATACCTGTGATTATGTCATGTATACCATGAGAGAGCCACTGAACTAATTCTGAAGGCAAGGGTTTATAGTTCCAAGGATCAGAAGGCCAAAACCTTGCATCGTAAAGTGAAAAAACGGGGCCTTTTATCAAGAGAGTAATACTTTAAGAAGACATGCTAAGGAGAATAAATAAGGAGGAAGGAGCATCTCTCTATTAAAAAATAAAAGCTTGGCTGGGCGTGGGGGCTCATGCCTATAATCCCAGCACTTTGGAAGGCCAAGGCAGGTGGATCACCTGAGGTCAGGAGTTTGAGACCAGCCTAACACGGTAAAACCCTGTCTCTAAAAAAATAATAATAATAAAATAAAAATAAAAATAAAAGCTTATTTTATCCTTATTCAACCATCAGGGAAAACTGATGAAATTTTCATTACACAGTTATGTATGCACCTTAATGGAAAATATTCATCTTCTCCATTCTGATATTGATGGTTACTTAATAAATTAAACCCAGACTTTCAGTTACATCATCAACAGGTAGCTTATGCTATTCTTTGATGCTTATCAGAAGGCTCTGCTGTAGGCCAGAAATTTGTTCTTCAAGAAAGTAAAACAGCCTCAGAGTCTCCCAGAAAGTCATGTATCATATATTTTTAAATTATTTGTACCTGAGGAATGGACTCAAAAGTACAGGCTTTGGAACTTAATGTGGTATCACTTAGATGACTATAAAGATAATACCTGACAATTGAGTCAGCAGTTTGCATTTTTTTAAATTCCAGAAGCCACCAAATTTATGAAAACACACTACTGACCCAAGATCAAGAGGGACAATAATTAATTGCATAGTACTAAGGAACTGATGAAGAAAATCTATTGTGTGTCCATGTGTGTTGTTTTTACTGCAATAGTATTAATGTGTATGATGATTATATAAAGCAGCCTCTTATCATTAACCTATCTTTAAGCCTCAACTTATTAGATTATATTTTTTATATATTTTTATATATTTTATATATTTTTATATATTTTTTTGCAGACTGAGATGAAACACATTTTAAACAGTATTTTCTTCAGTACTTCAGAAAAAATGGTTTTACTACATCCTTTTAATTTTAATGACAAGGTAGTTATTTTCAAGGTTCAATAGAAAACTTTTTTAATTGGAATTTCATTGCACAAATCAATTGCACACCCAAGATCATGTACAAGACAACCTTTTCATATTTGAGAATAAATCCAATTTAATCAGAACTATAAGCCCATCATTAAAGAACAAGTGCTGTAATGCAGATGTTGAATCAAAGTCTAAAAAGCTCTCCCAGAAAACTGGTCTGCTGCCTTCTTTGGATTACAAGATCACAGCCTCATAGGTGACATAAAATATCAATTCCTTGCTGATCTGACACTTAGCAGATTCTGGGACCTTAACAGTAGAATTCATACACATGAATAAGTAGTACCTATGAAACCTGATGGAAATAAATGTCTTTTTTCCCCTAGTCTTAGAATAGAAGAACAAATAAGAGTTATTTAAAACAAAACAAACAAATTATGAAGTAGACTATTCAAAAGCTATGTAATATCTTTGGTTATATCTCTGTAACTGGATAAAATATTCTGACAAATTTATTTTTTTTAATCAAGAATAATCTTCAGAGTTTATTTAGGATTACAAAGGGAGACTTCACCCTCCTGGTTCATTAAGGTGTTAAATAGATTTTGAGCATGTGCTTATTTTTATATGAAAGTCACCTTTTAACCTTGGCAAATCATACTTTGACATCATGGAAGGATTCAAACAATAATGGGACTCAGAGACTCTGTAGACATATAATTCTCCGCTTATGTAAAAAAAAAAATGAGATTTTTTTTCTCCTAAAAGTTTTCAAACATTGCTATTCTTTTGATGTTCTAAAGAGGACTAAACTAATTTGTAGTACTACCCATTTTATAAAATTAATTGCATGTAGAATCCAGATATTACTATTATAATCACTGTTATAAGCAACTAATGCCATGAAGATCACTTTGGATACCTAAAGTTATTACTTTTAAAACCTCTAATCAATGAAGTTGGTTTGTTACTTGACTTTACTCTAAATCAGACACCTTAATTTTATATTGTAATTTATAGCTATGTAGTTAATTACTTTGGATAATTTTTAAATATTTTAAAATTTTAATTATGCTTTGGTTTATGTGATTTTAAAAAATGTATCAACAAAAATACCAAATCATCTTAAAAACAACATTGTACAATTTTAACTTAGAATAATGGTTTAGAAGCAATTCAAATGTCATGAATTTTGGGTTTCCAACCTAAATCTAGACTTTCAGAAACTGAAATTATTATCTGTCAGCAAAACTTTATTTTTAAACCTATTTCTAAGAACATAAGTCAAACAGCTTGTGTTCCTGTGTGTGTGCACGCACGCGTGTGTGTGTGTTAGTCCATTCTCATGCTACTATAAGGACATACCTGAGACTTAGTAAGTTATGATGGAAAGACATTTAATAGACTCACCATTCCGCAGGGCTTAGGAAGCCTCAGGAAAATTACAATAATGAGAAAAAGGGAAGCAAACACATCCTTCACATGACAGCAGTGAGGAGAAGTAGAGAGTGAAGGGAAGGAAAAGCCCCTTATTAAACCATCAGATCTCATGAGAACTCACCAACTATCATAAGAACAGCATGGAGGTAACCACCCTCATGATTCAATTATCTCCCACTGGGTCCCTCTCACGACACATGAGGATTATGGGAACTACAGTTCAAGATGAAATTTGGATAAGAACACAGGCAAACCATGTCATTTCATCCCTGGCCCCTTCCAAATCTCATGTCCTCACATTCTCAACAGTTCCCCGAAGTTTTAACTCATTCTAGAATTAACTCAAAAGTCCAAGTCCAAAGTCTTATCTGAGACAAGGCAATTCCCTTCTGCCTAGGAGCCTGTAAAACCAAAAGCAAGTTAGTTACTTCCTAGATACAATGGAGGTACAGGCATCCATCCCAAATGGGAGAAATTGGCCAAAACAAAGGGGCTGCAGGCTCCATGCAAATCTGAAATCCAGTAGGGCAGTCATTTAACCTTAAAGTTCCAAAAGGATCTCCTTGGACTACATGTCTCACATCCCGGTCATGCTGATTCAAGAGGTGGAATCCCACAGCCTTGGGTGGCTCTGCCCCTGTGGCTTTGCAATGTACAGCTCCCCTCCTGGCTGCTTTCATGGGCTGGCATTGAGTGTCTGTGACTTTTCCGTGTCCACAGTATAAGCTGTCAGTGGATCCACAATTCTGAGATCTAGAGGCTGGTGGCCCTATTCCCACAGCTCCACTAGGCAGTGCCCAAGTGGGGACTCTATGTGGAGACTCCCACCCCACATTTCCCTTCCACGTGACCCTAGCAGAGTTTCTTTATGAAGGCACCACCCCTACACCACACCTCTGCCTGGAAATCCAGGCATTTCCATACATCCTCTAAAACCTAGGCTAAGGTTCCCAAACTTCAGTTCTTGACTTCTGTGCACTGACAGGTTCAACACTATGTGGAAGCTACAAAGGCTTGCGGTTTGCATCCCCTGAAGCTATGGCCTTAGCTGTACATTGGTTTCTTTTAGCCACAGCTGGAATGCAGGGCATCAAGTCCCAAGACTGTATGAAGCAGCAAGGCCCACAAAACCATTTTTTTCCTCCTAGATCTCCTGTCTTGTGATAGGAAGGGCTGCCATTAAGACCTCTGACATGCCCTGGAAACATTTTCTCCATTGTTTTGGTGATTAACATTTGGCTTCTCATTATTTATGCATATTTCTGCAGCTGGCTTAAATTTCAGCTTAGAAAATAGATTATCTTTTTTTAAAAAATTCTTATTATACTTTAAGTTCTGGAGAACATGTACAGAATGTGCAGGTTTGTTACATAGGTATACACATTCCATGGTGGTTTGCTGCATCCATCACCATGTCATCTACATTAGGTATTTCTCCTAACGCTATCACTCCCCAATCACCCTACCCCCTGCTATCCAACCCCTAGCCTCCCACACCCCAACAGACCCCGGTGTGTGATGTTCCCCTCCCTGTGTCCATGTGTTCTCATTGTTCAACACCCACTTATGAGTGAGAACATGTGTTGTTTGGTTTTTCTGTTCTTGTGTCAGTGTGCTGAGAATGATGGTTCCCAGGTTCATCCATGTCCCTGCAAAGGACATGAATTCATCCTTTTCATGGCTGCATAGTATGTATATGTATATGTGCCATATTTTCTTTATACAGTCTATCATTGATGGGCATTTGGGTTGGTTCAAATCTTTGCTATTGTGAATAGTGCCACAATAAATATATGTGTGCACATGTCTTTATAATAGAAAGATTTATAATCCTTTGGGTATATACCCAGTAATGGGAATGCTGGGTCAAATGGTATTTCTAGTTCTAGATCTCTGAGGAATCACCACCCTGTCTTCCACAATGGTTGAACTAATTTACACACCCAACAACAGTGTAAAAGCATTCCTGTTTCTCCACATCCTCTTCAGCATCTGTCTCCTGATTTTTTAATGATCACCATTCTAACCGGTGTGAGATGGTATCTCAATGTGGTTTTGATTTGCATTTCTTTAATGACCAGTGATGATGAGCTTCTTTTCATGTGTTCATTGGCTGCATAAATGTCTTCTTTTGTAAAGTGTCTGTTCATATACTTTGCCCATTTTTTGATGGGCTTGTTTGGTTTTTTTCTTTTGTAAATTTGTTTAAGTTCTTTGTATATTCTGGATATTAGCCCTTTGTCAGATGGGTAGATTACAAATTTTTTTTCCATTTTGTTTGTTTACAGTTCACTCTAATAATAGTTTCTTTTGCTGTGTAGAAGCTCTTTAATTAGAATTCATTTGTCTATTTTGGCTTTTGATGCCACTGCTTTTGGTATTTTAGTCATGAAGTCCTTGCCTATGCCTATGTCCTGGATGGCACTGCCAAGGTTTTCTTCTAGGGTTTTGTTGGTGTTAGGTATTATGTTTAAATCTTTAATCCCAAGCATTCCTATACACCAGTAATACACAAAGTCAAATCATGAGTGAACTCTCATTCACAATTGCTACAAAGAGAATAAAATACCTGGGAATACAACTAACAAGGGAAGTGAAGGACCTCTTCAAGGAGAACTACAAACTACTGCTTAAGGAAATAAGAGAGGACAGAAACAGATGGAAAAACATTCCATGCTCATGCTTAGGAAGAATGAATATCATGAAAATGGCCATACTGCCCAAAGTAATTGATAGATTCAATGCTATCCCCATCAAGCTACCATTGACTTTCTTCACAGAATTGGAAAAACCACCTTAAACTTCATATAGAACCAAAAAAGAGCCTTCATAGCCAAGACAATCCTAAGCAAAAACAAAACAAAGCTGGAGGCATCATGCTACTTGACTTCAAACAATTCTACAAGGCTACAGTAATCAAAACAGCATAGTACTGGTACAAAAACAGAGATATACACCAATGGAACAGAACAGAGTCCTCAGAAATAACACTACACATCTGCAACCATCTGATCTTTGACAAACCTGACAAAAACAAGCAATGGGAAAAGTATTCCCTATTTAGAAAATGGATTATCTTTTCTATGGCACTCTCAGCTGCAAATTTTCCAAACTTTTGTGCTCTGCTTCCCTTTTAAACATAAATTCCAATTCCAAACCATGTATTTGTGAATACATAAAACTGAATACATTTAACAGCACCCAAGGTACTTCTAGAATGCATATCAAGAGTGACTTTTACTCTAGCTCCCAACAAGTTTCTCATCTCCATCTGAGATCACCTCAGCCTGGACTTTATTGTCCATATCACTATCAGCATTTTAGTCAAAGCCATTCAACAAGTCTCTAGAAAGTTCCAAACATTCCTTCATCTTCATGTCTTCTGAGTCCTCCAAGTCTCTGGAAAATTCCAGACTTTCCCACATGTTCATATCTCTTCTGAGCCCTCCAAACTGTTCCAAACTTTGCTTGTTATCTAGTTCCATAGTTGCTTCCACAATTTCCAGTATCTTTATAGCAGCACCCCACTTTCAGTACCAATTTACTGTATTAGTTCATTTTCATGCTGCTATAAGAATATACCCAAGACTGGTTAATTTATAAAGGAAAAAGATTTAATTGACTCACAGTCCTTCAGAGCTGGGGAGGTCTCAGGAATTTTACAATCATGGCAGAAGGGGAAGCAAGCACATCCTTCTTCACATGGTGGCAGTGAGAAGTACACAGCGAAGTTGGAGGGAAAATCCCTTAAAAAAAAACATCAGATCTCATGAGAACTCACTATCATGAAAACAGCATGGAGGTAACCAACCCCATGATTCAATTACCTCCCACTGGATCCCTCCCACAACATATGGGGATTATGGAAACTATAGTTCAAGATGAGATTTGTGTAGGGGCACAGCCAAACCGTATCAGTGTGTGTGGGTATGCTGATAAGTCAAATTTATTAGAAATATTTTGATTAATTTTTCTACCCATGTCATTTAAAATGAAAATACATTTTCAAACAGATTTTCATGACAGTTAAGACTAAAGTTTTAAAACATTTCCATATGTTTATTCTGTTCAATTAGCTGTGGTTTTCTCTTTCTTGCCTTATAATTTCTAAATAATCACATGACAAGAAATTTATCCTAACCACTTTGATAAGCCAGAGATCATTTTTAAATAAAAGAATAAAATTAGGAGTAGAAAGAAGAACTGTTAGTGAAGCTATCTTTAACTTGGATTTGCTCTGTAGTCTTCTTAGATGTCACTTTTGTTTCTTTTACATTCTCTTGAGAAATAAAAAGGGAAGTTATAGTTTTGAGATTCCTTATCTTGCAGATATTTGATTAGAAATTTTTGTGCTTTCTAAAGAGAAAGGGATGAATTGAGTCTTAAATTGTCTTAAATTCTAATATTCTCTTAGTGAAAGAACTAGATCACATAATGTATACTTGATTTTTAAAAGACACACAGCAAAATACAGCTGACAATCTCTTAGAAATAAAGGTTATTTCTTATTTAAAATGCCTAGGATGAGAAGTGTTTCAAATTTTGGCTTTGGGAGTATTTGCATATAGATGATAAGATGTCTTGGGGATGGAACTCAAGTCTAAACACAAATTTATTTTTATATTTCATATGTACTCTATATACATAACCTGAAGGCAATTTTATAAAATATTTTAAATAATTTTATGCATTAAACAAAGTTTGTGTACATTCAACCATCAGAAAGAGACAGTGTCCCTATATCAGCCACTCATGTAGATAATCTGTGGTTCCTTGGCAATCACCATCATCCTTGACTAAATTTATAAGCTACTGATAAGCAATCATTCTCTTACACTTATTCACCATAAGTAACAGTAAAAAATAGGGCATATTATTAATACAGTGAAAAAATAATGTGTTCAGAGTAACTAAGAAGCAGAGTAGCGTCACCAGAACACCTGTTTCAGCTATTACACAACAGCAACAATGAACAATGGCAGGCTTTCAGTCTCTACCTACAATGCTGTGTTTTGATCCAAAGGTTACTTTATGTTGCATTTTATTTTTTTTTTTAGGTAAGAAGAAATGTCAGAAGCAGCTGAGGACCAGAAACCAGGTCCTTTAGGGTTGAAGAGACATTCTGCTGAATGGATTTTTAAATGATTCCTCCACAGTTATCTGCCTTATTATCCAGGATTTTTTGTCTCAGGAGTCTCCCTTTGATTTTATTAAAAAAACATAATTTCCTGTTCTGTATGAATGCATACTGCTCTAGTCCTTCAATAAACTGATCTCACATTTTCACCATGTTGTCTACAGGCACTTTTTCTCCTGTGTTAACAATGCCATCTTCATTGTCTCTATTGTCATAATCACTTTGATTCAGGACCATTTCAGCTACTTTACTGTCAGTCAATGAAAGAACAACTGGAGATTTATTATTGAGGTTAAAAACCTTGTTATCCAGAGAAGTATCCAAGATGGCCGAGTAGGAGCAGCTCTAGATTGCAGCTCTCAGTGAGAGTACAGAGGGCGAGTGGTCACCACATTTCCAGATGGATTTTTATTGCCCACAGACCAGGAGATTCCCGGGTGGAGGAGTGCCACAGGTCTCCAGTGAGGCTGTTTCGGCCTGCACAGTGGGTCTCTGCACAAAAACTCACATGGGTCTGGGCACCATTTCAGCTGGCAATGGGAGTGACTGGGAAACAGAATTGCCCATTCAACTGATAAAAAGGGGACTGAAACAGGGAGCCAGACCAGGAGATTCCTGGGCAGAAAAGCGTCGCAAGTCTCCAGTGCAGCTGTTTCAGCCAGTGCAGCAGGTCTCCGCATAAAAACTCACACAAATCCAGGTGCCTTTTCAACTGGCGACTGGAATGCCTGGGACACAGAGTTGCCCATTCAACTGAAAAAAAGGAGACTGAGGCAGGTAGCCAGGCCAGGAGATTCCCGGGTGAAAAAGTACCACGAGTCTCCAGTGTGGCTGTTTCAGCTGGCGCAGTGGGTGTCCACACAAGAACTCACATAAATCTGGGTGCCATTTCAACTGGTGACTGGAACACCTGGGAGAGAGAGTCACCCATTCGACTGAAAGAAATGGGACTGAGGCAGGGAGCCAGGTGATCAGGTTTGGCTGGTCCCACCCCAACAAAGACCAGCAATCTGAAACGCTCTGGATTGAGAGTTTCACAGCAAACACAGCTGAACCTGAGATGGTCCAGCTCTGTGGGGAAGGGGCATCCACCATTACTGAGGCAGTCCACCACTACCAAGGTAGTCTGCCATTGCTGAGGCAGTCCACCATTACAGAGGCGGGCCACCATTGCTGAGGCAGTTCTAACCATATCCCTATAAACAGGACTGCAGGGAAGTTCACATGGCAGCTGGACGGAGACCACAGCAGCTCAGCAATGCCTCTGCTGGCAGACTGTGACTAGGCTGCCTCCTCACTGGGCAGGGTGTCCCTGAAAAAAGGCAGCAGCATGACAGAAACTTATAAATAAAGCCCTACCTTCTTGGGACAGATTACCTGGGGCAAAAAAGGTGGTTATGAGTTCTGCTGCAGCAAACTTCAATGTACCTGCCCAGCAGCTCTGAACAGAACAACAGAGCTCACAGATCAGCACTTGAGCTCCTATAGAGGACAGACTATCTCCTCAAGCAGCTCCCTGACCCCCGTATCTACAAAGAGTCATCTCATAAAGGAGAGCTCAGATTTACTTCTGGAAGATATTCTTCTGGGACAAAGAGAGCAGCAGCAGAAGAAACTAGCAGCAACCCTTACTGTTCTGCAGCTGCTGCAGGTCAGGTTAGCCCCAGGCAAACAGGGTCTGGCATGGACCTCCAGCACTCCTACAGCAGAGGGATCTGACTGTTAGAAGGAAAACTAAGAAACAGAAAGAAAGAACTTCATCATCAAAAAACAGGATGTTCACTCAGAGGCCCCATCTGAAAGTCACCAACTACAAAGACCACAGGTAAATAAGTCTGCAAACATGGGAAGAAACCAGCACAAAAAGGATGAAAACATCCAAAACTGGAATGTCTCTCCTATTCTAAGGGATCACAACTCCTCACCAGCAAGGGAACAAGGCTGGATGGAGAATGAGCCTGATGAATTGACAGAAACAGGCGTCAGAAGGTGGGTAATAAGAAACTTCTCTGAGCTAAAAGAACATATTCTAACCCAATGCAAAGAAACTTAGAACCTTGAAAAAAGGTTTGATGAAATGCTAATGAGAATAAACAGCTTAGACAGGAATATAAATGAATTGATGGAGCTGAAAAACGCAACACGAGAACTTTGCGAAGCATACACAAGTTTCAATAGCCAAATTGACCAAGCAGAAGAAAGGAGATCAGAGATTGAAAGAGGCTGAAGATAAACTCAATGAAATAAAATGAGAAGGGAAGATTAGAGAAAAAAGAGTGAAAAGACATGAACAAAGCCTCCAAGAAATATGGGATTATGCAAAAAGACCTAATCTACATTTGATAGGTGTGCCTGAATGTGACAGAGAGAATGAACCCAAGCTGGAAAACATTCTTAAGGATATTATCCAGGAAAAATTCCCAAACCTAGCAAGGCAGGCCAATATTCAAGTCCAGGAAATACAGAGAACACCACAAAGATATTCCTCTAGAAGAGCAACCACAAGGCACATAATCATCAGATTCACCAGGGTTGAAATGAAGGAAAAAATGCTAAGGGCAGCCAGAGAGAAAGGTCGGGTTATCCACAAAGGGAAGCCCATCAGACTCACAGCAGATCTCTCTGCAGAAACCCTACAAGCCAGAAGAGAGTGGGGGCCAATATTCAACATTCTCAAAGAAAAGAACTTTCAACCTAGAATTTCATATCCAGCCAAATTAAGCTTCATAAGTGAAGGAGAAATAAAATCCTTTATGAACAAGCAATTACTCAGAGATTTCATCACGACCAGGCCTACTTTACAAGAGCTCCTGAAAGAAGCACTAAACATAGAAAGGAACAACCAGTACCAGCCACTTCAAAAACATATCAAATGGTAAAGAGCATCAACACAATGAAGAAACTGCATCAACTAACAGGCAAAACAACCAGCTAGCATCAAAATGGCAGTATGAAATTCACACATAACAATATTAACCCTAAATGTAAATGGGCTAAATGCCCCAATCAAAAGACACAGACTGGCAAATTGGATAAAACATCAAAACCCATCAGTGTGCTATATCCAGGAAACCCATCTCACATGCAAAGATACACATAAGCTCAAAATAAAGGGAAAGAGGAAGATTTATCAAGCAAATGGAGAAAAAAAAAAGCTAGAGATTCAATCCTAGTCTCTGATAAAATAGACTTTAAACCAACAAAGATCAAAAGAGACAAAGAAGGACATTACATAATGGCAAAAGGATCAATGCAACAAGAAGAAATAATGATCCTAAATATATATGCACCCAATACAGGAGCACCCAGATACATAAGGCAAGTTCTTAAACTTACATAAAGACTCAGACTCCCACACAATAATAGTGGAAGACTTTAATATTCCACTGTCAATATTAGACAGATCAACCAGACAGAAAATTAACAAGGATATCCAGGTCTTGAATGCAGACCTGGACCAAGCAACCCTAATAGACCTTTACAGAATTCTCCACCCCAAATCCACAGAATATACATTCTTCTCAGCACCACATTGCACCTACTCTAAAATTGACCACATAATTGGAAGTAAATCACTCCTCAGCAAATACAAAAGAATGGAAATAATAAAAAACAGTCTGTCAGACCACAGTGCAATCAAGTTAGAACTTAGAATCCAGAAACTAACTCAGAACCACACAGCTTTATGGAAACTGAACAACTGGCTCTTGAATGTTGACTGGATAAACAATGAAATAAAGGCAGAAATAAAGATGTTCTTCAAAACCAACCAGAATGAAGACACAACGTACCAGAATCTCTGGGACACATTTAAAGCAGTCTCTAGAGGAAAATATATAGCAAAAAATGCCCATATGAGAAGCAAGGAAAGATCTAAAATTGACACATTGTCATCAAAATTTAAAGAGCTAGAGGAGCAAGATCAAAAAGACTCAAAACCTAGCAGAAGACAAGAAATAACTAAGATCAGAGCAGAACTGAAAGAGATAGAGACACAAAAAAACCCTTCAAAAAATCAATAAATCTAGGAGCTGGTTTTTTGGAAAGATCAACAAAATAGACCACTAGCCAGATTAATAAAAAAGAAAAGAGAGAATTATCAAATAGATGCAATAAAAAATGATAAAGGGGATATCACCACCAATTCCACAGAAATACAAACCACCACCAGAGATTACTACAAACAACTCTATGCACATATACTAGTAAACCTGGAAGAAATGGATAAATCCCTGGACATTTGCACACTCCCAAGCCTAAAGCAGGAAGAAGCTGAAACCCTGAATAAAGCAATAACAACGGCTGAAGTTGAGGCAGCAATTAATAGCCTACCAACCAAAAAAAGCCCAGGTCCAGATGCATTCACAGCCAAATTCTACCAGACATACAAAGAGGAGCTGGTACCACTCCTTCCAAAACTATTCCAAACAATCAAAAAAGAGGGAATCCTTCCCAAATCATTTTATGAGACCAACATCATCCTGATACCAAAACCTGGCAGAGACTCAATAAGAAAAGAAAACGTCAGGCCACTATCTATGATGAACATAGATGCAAAAATCTTCAATAAAATACTTGCAAACCGATTGCAATAGCACATCAAAAAGCTTATCCAAGCCTGTAATCCCAGCACTTTGGGAGGCCGAGGCGGGTGGATCCCGAGGTCAAGAGATCGAGACCATCCTGGTCAACATGGTGAAACCCCGTCTCTACTAATACAAAAAATTAGCTGGGCACGGTGGCGCGTGCCTGTAATCCCAGCTACTCAGGAGGCTGAGGCAGGAGAATTGCCTGAACCCAGGAGGCGGAGGTTGCGGTGAGCCGAGATCGCGCCATTGCACTCCAGCCTGGGTAACAAGAGCGAAACTCCGTCTCAAAAAAAAAAAAAAAAAAAAAAAAAAGCTTATCCATCATGATGAAGTAGGCTTCTTCCCAGGGATGCAAGGCTGGTTCAACATACACAAGTCTACAAACATGATTCACCACATAAACAGAACCAAAGACAAAAACCACATGATTATCTCAATAGATGCAGAGAAGGCCTTTGACAAAATTCAACAGCCCATTATGCTAAAAACTCTCAATAAACTAGGTATTGACAGAATGTATCTCAAAATAATGAAAGCTATTTATGACAAACCCAATATCATGCTGAATGGGAAAAACTGGAAGCATTCCCTTTGAAATCTGGCACTAGACAAGGATGCCCTCTCTCACCACTCCTATTCAATACAGTATTGGAAGTTCTAGCCAGAGCGATCAGGCAAGGAAAAGAAATAAAGGGTATTCAAATAGAAAAGGAGGAAGTCAAATTGTCTCTATTTGCAGACGACATGATTGTATATTTAGAAGACCCCATCATCTCAGCCCAAAATCTCCTTAAACTGATAAGCAACTTCAGCAAAGTCTCAGGATACAAAATCAATGTGCAAAAATCACAAGCATTCCTATACATCAATAACAGACTTAAAGAGAGCCAAATCAAGAACGAACTGCCATTCACAATTACTACAAAGAGAATAAAATACTTAGGAATACAACTAACAAAGAATGTAAAGGACCTCTTCAAGGAGAACTACAAACCACTGCTCAACAAAATAAAAGAGGACACAAACAGATGGAGAAATATTCCATGCTCATGGTTATGAATAATCAATATCGTGAAAATGGCCATACCTCCCAAAGTAATTTACAGTTTCAACACTATCCCCATCAAGCTACCAATGACCTTCTTCACAGAACTAGAAAAAATCACCTTAAACTTCATATGGAACCAAAAGAGAGCCCGCATAGCCAAGTCAATTCTAAGCAAAAAGAACAAAGCTGGAGGCATCACACCACCAGACTTCAAACTATACTACAAGGCTACTGTAATCAAAACAGCATGGTACTGGTACCAAAACAGAGATATAGACCAATGAAACAGAACAGAGGCCTTGGAGGCAACACCACACATCTACAACCATCTGATCTTTGGCAAATCTGACAAAAACAAGCAATGGAGAAAGGATTCCCTATTTAATAAATGGTGTTGGGAAAACTGGTTAGCTGTGTGCAGAAAGCAGAAACTGGACCCCTTCCTGACACCTTACACTAAAATTAACTCCAGCTGAATCAAAGACTTAAACATAAGACCTAACACCATAAAAATCCTAGAAGAAAATCTAGGCAAAACCATTCAGGACATAGGCATAGGCAAGGACTTCATGACTAGAACACCAAAAGTATTGACAACAAAAGCCAAAATAGACAAATGCGACCTGATTAGCCTCCAGAGCTTCTGCACAGCAAAAGAAACAATCATTAGAGTGAATCAGCAAGCAACAGAATGGGAAAAATTTTTGCAATGTACCCATCTGACAAAGGGCTATTATCCAGATTCTACAAAGAACTAAAACAGATTTACAAGAAATAAACAAATAAGCCCATTCAAAAGTAGGCAAAGGACATGAACAGACACTTCACAAAAGAAGACATATATGAGGCCAACAAGCACATGAAAAAATGCTCATCATCACTGGTCATTAGAGAAATGCAAATCAAAACTACATTGAGATACCATCTCACTCCAATTAGAATGGCGATCATTAAAAAATCTGGAGAAAACAGATGCTGGAGAGGATATGGAGAAATAGGAAAATTTTTACACTGTTTGTGAGAGTGTAAATTAGTTCAACCATTTTGGAAGACAGTGTGGCGATTCCTCAAGAACCTAGAAATAGAAATTCCATTTGACCCAGTATTCCCATTACTGGGTATATATCCAAAGGATCATAAATAATTCTATCATAAGGACACATGCACATGAATGTTCATTGCAGCACTGTTTACAATAGCAAATACTTGGAACCAACCCAAATGCCCATCGACGATAGACTGAACAGGGAAAATGTGGCACATATACACCATGGAATACTATGCAGCCATAAAAACCAATGAGTTTGTGTCCTTTGTAGGGACATGGATGAACCTAGAAACCATCATTCTCGGCCAACTGACACAAGAACACAAAATCAAACACCGCATATTCTGATAGGCTGGTGTTGAACAATGAGAACACATGGACACAGGGAGGGAAGCATCACACACTGAAGTCTGTGGGAGGGAACTAGGGGAGGGACAGCAGGGGGCGGGGAGTTGGGGAGGGATAACATGGGGAGAAATGCCAGATATAGGTGATGGGGAGGAAAACAGCAAACCATTGTCATGTATGTACGTATGCAACAATCTTCCATGTTCTTCACATGTACTCCAAAACCTAAAATGCAATAAAATATATATATTAAAAAAATAAAAATAAAAACTTTGTTTTCCACTTCATCCAGCTTACTAACACTCTGAAGGTAAGTTTTTTGCGTATGTAAGTAGGTCTGACATCATTTTTTTCTTATTTGATATACAGAATCCTTCAAATTCACTACCTAGTTTGTCTTCATCCCCGAATATAGTTGTAGGCCAAAGGTTGTCCCGGGCATGCACAACTGTATCTTTAGAACCTGTGTTCCAGGTGTTGGCAACAACATATATGGTATCCTTACTCCTTTAAAAAACTTTCCACACCTGTGCCTCTGTTTAGTGCTGCTAGTATGCTGGTCAAGAAAGTGTTGCTATATTTACTTCTCATTGATCTAAGGATACTCCTGGTCACATAGCTGAATTAATGAAGTACCATTTGGGGGAAGTGTGTGGCAGTAACATTATTCTTGATAAAATTTTCACTGGAAGATAAACAGTTATCAAGAAAGAACAAAATTTTGCAGTCACCATCCAATCTAGCTTCCGTGCAGTAAGTATGAGCCACTGGTAAAACATGTTTGTGAAACCAATCAGAAAAGATATCCCTGGTGATCCATGCCTTTTTTTTAGCATAATAATAAACTCCTGGAAACGTAAGTATGCAAACTTGTATCTATCATGGCAAGTTACACTTATGCAATGCCTGCTGCACTGGCACATCCCAGCACAGTCATTCTGTTATTGGCATCCTTCATTACTGTAGGCTGTCTCATCAGTTGTAGTCAGTGTCTTCCTGGTGCAATAACACCAAAACAGTGATATTTCCTCATCATTATAGACTTGTTTTGAAGTCAAAATTTAATCAGTAATGATCTTGGCAAATTTTGTTAATAAATTTATTCTCTAGTTCAAGATCAGTAGATGCTTTGTCACCAAAAATCTTTAAAAATTTAATGCCTGTAATCCCAGCTACTCAGGAGGCTGAGGCAGGAGAATTGCCTGAACCCAGGAGGGAGAGGTTGCAGTGAGCCAAGATGGCGCCATAGCACTCCAGCCTGGGTAACAAGAGCGAAACTCCGTCTCAACAAAAAAAAAAAAAGAAAAAAAAAATTAATGCCATGTCTTTTTTAAAAAATACTTCTATAGCCAGCCTATTGAACAGTCATAGTTACCTTTATCAGTTCATCATGATAGATCATTGCTTGTTTCATGATCAGCATGTCATTAAGTGGCATGTGTTCACTGTGGTGCTGATGGATCACCCTTTCAATATATGATTGAGATCCTTATTTTTAGCTGTATGTAGTGTTTTTCTTTAGTGGCTGTTTATCACTTTGAGGTAGAACTTGAACAGTTTATCTTTAGGTCATATATGGTAGCCATTCCACCACCACACTCTTCTGTGAAATGTTTCATGCTTGCAGTACTGTTCATTCTCCAGCAGCTTGGTTTTCTGTGCTACAGATAAACATGAATGGTTCCTCTTTTTCTTATCAGTGTTACCCATGGGGTGTCTGTGGGCCTTTTTGACATTTTCAATGATATCTTTACACCACAGAACAGAGAATATGCAAGCAAAATGGCAAAAATCCACAGGGAGAAAGGCACATGGGTTTTTATCCCATGTGGGTCATCATGGTGATATAATTTGAATATTTTTCACCTCCCCAAATATCAAGTTGAAATGTGATTCCCAATATTGGAGGTGGGGGTCTGGTGGTAGAAATTGATTGAATCACAGGGACGATCCCTCATGAATAGTTTAGCACTATCTGCTTGGTGATGAGTAAGTTCTTGCTCAGTTAGTTCACGTAACATCTGGTTGTTTAAAAGAGTCTGGAACCACCCGCTCCCCTCTCTCTCTTGCTCCCTCTCTCACCATGTGATATGTCTGTTCCTGAGCAGATGCTGGTGCCACTCTTGCACAGCTTGCAGAATATGGGCCAATTAAACCTTCTCTCTCTAAATTACCCAGTCTTAGGTATTTCTTTATAGTGATTCAGGAACAGAGTAACACAGTGGGAAACTTGCCATTGGCCAATATGGCCTGCACACACACCATTTTATTTCCCTTTGAGAGCATGCTTAGATGGGGAAACCTGGGCCTGTGCAAAAAAAGATATGTCACCATTGAAGGGGCTGTGAGGGTCTTTTTTCTGTTGGGAACACTGAATAAACTGCATTGTATGCCTGTGCTTAGACTGTGACCTGTCACAGAAGGTCAGGCATGGAACTTTACACTTGTGGCATCATGTCAGCATTCAGACAATTTCAGATTTGGGGGCACTGGATTTTTGATTAGAGATGCTTAACCTGTGTGAAAAAGAAACCACTATCTCCCTCTCCCTCATTCTTAGTTAGAAAATCAATAAGCAGATGGATTATTATTTTTTTTGAGGCAGAGTCTCACTCTATTGCCCAGGCTGAAGGGCAGTAGTGTGATCTCGGCTAACTGAAGCCTTTACGTCCCAGACTCAAGCAATCCTTCCACCTCAGCCTCCCAAGTAGCTGTGACTACAGGTATGCACCACCATGCCTAGCTAAGCAAAGGAATTCTATAATTATTGCAGATTGCAAAATCAACTATTTTTCTTCCAAATTTGTGATGTTTAACACATTTTCTGCATGCATTTAATATAGCTTAGAATTATAAACCTATAAAAGCCAAAAGTTAAAATTGTTTTTATAGTATATGCTTTTTGAGATAGTTCAATATAAAACTTTACTACTTTACTATTTTTAATAAAAACATACACTTTGTTTATTATTTTGATTGGAGAATTGGTTGATATGGTTTGGCTGTATCCCTACCCAAATCTCACCTTTAGTTGTACTCCCATAATTCGCATGTGTTGTGGGAGGGACCCAGTGGGAGATAATTTGAATCATGGGGCCAGTTTCACCATACTGTTCTCATGGCAATGAATAAGTATCACAAGATCTAATGGTTTTATCAAGGGTTTCTGCTTTTGCATCTTTCTCATTTTCTTTGGCCACTGACATCTAAAACCTGCCTTTCATCTCCTGCCATGATTCAACAAGGCTTGTGGAACTGTAAGCCCAATTAAACCTCTTTTCTTCCTAGTCTCAGGTATGTCTTTATCAGCAGTTTGAAAATGAACTAATACAGTAAATTGGTACCAGAAGAGGGGGATGTTGCTGAAGAGATACTTGAAAATGTGAAAGCAGCTTTGGAACTGGGTGACAGGCAGAGGTTGGAATAGTTTGGGAGGCTCAGGAGAAGAAAGGAAAATGTGGGAAAGTCTGGAACTTCCTAGAGACTTGTTGAATGTCTTTGACCAAAAGCCTGATAGCGATATGGACCATAAGGTCCAGGCTGAGGTGGTCTCAGATGGAGATAAGGAACTTGTTTGGAACTGGAACAAAGGTGACTCTTGTTGTTTTAACAAAGAGACTGGCAGCATTTTGCCCCTGTCCTAGAGATTTGTGAAACTTTGAACTGAAAGAGATGATTTAGTGTATTTGGTGAAAGAAATTTCTAAGCAGCAAAGCATTCAAGATGTGACTTGGGTGCTCTTAAAGGTATTCAGTTTTAAAAGGAAGCAGAGCATAAAAGTTTGGGAAATTTGCAGCCTGATTTGCTGAGGAGAAATTTAAGCCTGCTGCATAAATTTTCATAAGTAATTTTAATCCACAAGACAAAATTTAATCCACAAGACAATGGGGAAAATGTCTCCAGGGCATGTCAGAGGTCTTCACAGCAGACTCTCCCATCACAGGCCTGGAGGCTGAGGAGAAAAGGATTTTGTGGTCTCGGCCCAGGGTCCCTGTGCTGTGTGCAGCCTAGAGACTTGGTGTCCTGCATGCCCACTGCTCCAGCCATGGCTGAAAGGGGCCAATGTAGAACTTGAGCCATGGTGCCAGATGGTGAAAGCCCTAAGCCTTGGCAGCTTCCACATGGTGTTGAGCTTGCAAGTGCACATAAGTCAAGAGTTGGTGTTTGGGAACCTCTGCTTAGATTTCAGAAGATGTATGGAAATGCCTGGAGGCTTAGGCAGAAGTTTGCTGCAGAGGCTGGGCCCTCATGGAGTACCTCTGCTAGGGCAGTGTGAAAGGGAAATGTGGGGTTGGAGCCCCCATATAGAGTCCCTACTGGGGCACTGCCTAGTGGAGTTGTGAGAAGAGGGTCACTGAGCTTCAGATTCCAGAATGGTAGATCCACCTACAGCTTGGATCATAGGCCTTGAAAAGCTGCAGACACTCATGCCAGCCCTTGAAAGCAACTGGGAGGGAGGCTGTACCCTGCAAAGCCACAGGGGCAGAGCTGCCCAAGACAATTGGAATCCACCTCTTGCATCAGTGTGACCTGGTTGTAAGACCTGGAGTCAAAGGAGATCATTTCTGGAGCTTTAAATTTTGACTGCCTAGTTGGATTTTGGACTTACATGGGCCCTGTAACGCCTTTGTTTTGGTCAATTTCTCCCATTTGAAAGGCTGTATTTACCCAATACCTGTACCCCCATTGTATCTAGGAAGTAGCTAGCTTGCTTTTGATTTTATAGGCTCATAGGCAGAAGGCACTTGCCTTGTCACAGATAAGACTTTGGACTATGGAGTTTTGGGTTAATGCTGAAATGAGTTAAGACTTTGGGGAACTGTTTAAAGGCATGATTAGTTTTAAAATGTGAGGACATAAAATTTGGTGGGGCCAGGGGTAAAATGATATGGGTTGGCTGTGTCCCCACTCAAATCTCATCTTGAATTATACTCCCATAATTTTCATGTGTTGTGGGAGAGACCCAGTGAGATAGAATTTGAATCATTGGGGAAGTTTCTCTCCTGCTGTTTTCATGGTAGTGAATAAGTCTCATGAGATCTGATGGTTTTATCAGGGGTTTCTGCTTTCGTATCTTCTTCATTTTTTCTTGCCACCACTTTGTAAGAAGTGCCTTTCACCTCTCACCATGATTCTAAGCCTCCCCAGCCATGTAGAACTATAAGTCCAATTAAACTTCTTTTTCTTCCAAGTCGTGGGTATGTCTTTACCAGAAGCATGAAAATGGACCAATACATTGGTATTCCAGTATGCACTAATTAAAAGAGAAATTCTATTTTGCTTGGATGCTATTGAGTAGGTTATAAGAGAATGCACTGCAGGGACATACTAATTATACTAAACTGTGGTGAATTATCATGCATAAACCTATTAGCAGCAAAATTTCTGGCCGATAATCCAAAACTGGATATAAAACCAAAGGTTCACTCTGGGAAATGTTGACATTTCATATAATCCTAGGGCTATCGATTCAATACTGGTATCTACTACTAACATATAGTTAATATGCGATTTTAGACAAGATTTCAAAGGTTGTTTAACAGTCATTTGTAAAACAAAATAAGTACTCTTTTTTTTAAAAAAAAAAAAGGTATTTAAGCATCTGAACATGAAAGTACAATAATGAAAACTCCACCCTTCCCTCTTTTCTCCCTCCATCCTATTTTTTAACTCACTTTTCCCTCCCTACTTTTCCATCCTGAATTTAACCAAAGTTCAGACTTGGATGAAATATTAGATATTCAGTGAAAGAAAAGTATCAGTCAGCATTCAATCAGAGAAGCAGACCCAGTAGGAGATAAGATATATATCTTATATCTTATATATATATATATATATATATATATATGTCTCATATATATATATATAGTCTCATATATATATAGTCTCATATATATATATAGTCTCATATATATATAGTCTCATATATATATATATATATACATATGCATATATGCAATTCTATTTGTTGATATAATTGTAGGATCCCAAAGCCTGCCAGGCAGGCAGGAAGGGAAGATCATGAGCAGGCTGGAAGCCCAGAAGCAGGAGCTGAGGCTTGTTGTCTACTAATGAAAGGCTCTACTGAGAGAAGGCTTCAGCATACTTAAAGACTTTCCAACTGATTAAATCAGGCCTACACAAGATAATCTCCCTTTTTAATAAAGTCAACCAATTACGATCTTTAATCTCATCCGTAAAATTCCTTCACAAAGAACCTAGATCAGTGTTTAAGTGAATAACTGGAACAAGGTATATGTATGCTAAAAATGGCTGCTGTTCCCTTTAGTTCTCCAAATCTCTTGAGTCCCTGGTAACTTACCCTAAACATACTTGAGAGGGATTTCTTGGCACTGTGGTTCAGACTATTCAAGCTGACACAACAGCCACCATGTAAAATGCAATGATTTTTCTCAGTAGAAGTTAATAGATCTGATTCCTAAATGGAAGAATACTTGCCATAAATACACAGACAAAATGATAATGAAGATCTTGTGAGAAACCAGGCAATTCTAAAATTGATCTATCTCACCAGTACCATGAACAAAAATCAAAACAAAAAGTCCTTATATGACTATTAATAAAGCAGAAATTTAGGTAATACCAAGACTTAAGACATTTTAAAATCCTTACTTATGCTTTTTAATCAAAGACCTTAAGAGTAGTTCAGTTTCACAGTAAAATTGTGCACAACATCGAGTTTCCACATACACCGCATGCCCCACCAACCCCGCCACACACAAGCCTTCTCCGCTATCAGTAACCCACAATGTAGTGTTACGTGTTTTTACAATTGATGAACCTACACTGATGTATCGTTATTATTCAAAGTCCATAGTTTTCATTAGGGCTCATTCTTGATGTATAGTTTATGGGTTTTGACAAATGTCTAATAGCATGCATTTACCTTTATGGTATCACATAGAATAGTTTTAATAACTTAAAAATTGTCAGTGCTTTGCCTATTTTTCCCTCCCCAACAAGCTCTGGCAACCACTGTTCTTTTCATTGACTCTATAGGTTTGCCTTTTCCAGACTGTCATATAGTTAGAATTATATAATATGTAACCTCTTTCAGATTGGCTTCCTTCACTTAGTAACATGCATTTAAGGTTTTTTCCATGTCTTTTCGTGGTTTGATAGTTCATTTATTTTCAGCACTCAATAGTTATCCATTTTCTGAGTATGCCACAGTTTATTTAATCATTCAACTACTAAAGGATATTTTGATTATTTTCATGTTTTAGCAATGATAAATGAAGCTGCTATATTCATAAACAAGTTTTTGTGTGGACATAAATTTTCAACTTATTTGAGTAAATAAGAAGGGATTCAATTGCTGAATTGTATGGTAAGTTTTGTAAGAAACAGCTGACCCATTTTGCAGCAATGAATGAATATTCTTGTTGTTCTACATCCCTATCAGCACTTAGTATAGTCAGTGTCTTGGATTTTGGTCATTTGAAAAGGTGGGTAGTGTACCTCATTGTTGCTTTGAAATTCCCGAATGGTATGTGATGTTGAGCATCTTTTCTTATGGTTATTTTCCATCTGAATATCTTATTTGGTGAGACAAAAATTCAGGACTTTTGCTCATTTAAAAAAATTGGGTTGTTTCTTTTTTATTGTTGGATTTTAAGAGTTCATTGTATACTTTATTTTGGGAAAATTTTTCTTTTTTCTAAACCTGAAATCAGCAGATTTTTAAAAATTAAAATTAAATATTTTTTTAATTTTAATTTTTAGAGACAGGGTGACTCTGCCACCCAGGCTAGAGTGTAGTGGCACAATCACAGCTCACTGCAGCCTTGACCTCCTGGGCTCAACTGATCCTCCCTCCTCAGCCTCCCAAGCAGCTATGGCTAAAGGCAAATGCTATTCATGTCTGGCTAATAAATATTTTTTATATTTTAAAATATAAAATATTTTGTATTTTATATTAAACCTAGGGAGGTTTCCCAGGCTGGTCTTGAACTCCTGATCTCAAGCAAACCTCCCATCTTGGCCTCCCAGTGTTGAGATTACAGGTTTGAGTCATCACGTCTGGCCTCTTTTTATATTTTAGATAATAGTCTTTATCAGATATGCTTCTCCTAGTCTATGGTTTGACTTATTTTTTGACAGACCAAGACTTTTTAAAATTGAGTCTAAATTTACACTTAACATAAACTTCAGGCTTAGTCAGATATTTAAGATGAAATCTTATTTATAAATCAATATTAATATCCTCATGTCTACATGAGTTAATTCTCAAGTGAATCAGATAGTACCTATCCAATATGCAAATTTTTTATATTTTCATTCATCTAATTAGCAACATAATAATATTACTAGTTTTCAAAATACACTACAAGACATAGAGTGGAGGTTATTGAGCAAAGACATCCAAACATTGGTAATATTATGGAATGATTAAACTACAGGAAGAGAAAGCATATATATTTTGTTATAAAGGCACTGGATCAACTAATACACTCATTCTAATTTCCCTGATGTTAAGTAAAGCATGGTCTACTTATAGTACATATGTCATATGTTTTCATAATGTAGCACATAGGCTCTAGAGACACTCCTGCATGGTTTTAACATCCTTCGTTCTCTCTTTCATTTGAGGGTCAGACTTGCAAGGATGCTTCCACCTGAACTTTCTTTCCTCTCTCCTCAGCTGTGTCTGACAGACCTTTTAGCATTTTCAGGCCTCGTGCCCATAAGCATTTCCTCTGTTAAACTCTTGCAAGTTTAAAGACGTGGCCTTAACATCTTTTGTTTTGTTTTTTTACTTTTTTTTTTAGTATCTGGATTAATACAAATGTTATCAGGATAGTCCAAGAAAACAGGTCTCAAGATGGAGCTGTGAGAGACTGGCTCACTGACCTCTCAGCAGGTGAAGAGGACACTATCCTCTCTGATACGTGAGCAAGGATACTTCCTGGCACAAAGTTTCAGTTCAGTTGCCAGAGAATTCACTGGTGGTGACTGGGAAAATGTTTTAGTGGAAGGAAATGCTGTGGCAGGTGTAATGATGTAGATATTTGAAGCACGGAAGAGGCAGGGAAGAAAATGCCTAAAAACTCAGAAGAGTTAGCTAGTTATTGCTAGGTTATATTGACACCCACCAGAAAGCGTGAAGGCTGTGAAACAAGCATTTGGCAGCTGTGTGAGAGCCATATAGCTTCCCTGTAAAGCTCGGATAGTTCACAATGATCCTTTTATCACCTGTGTTGGGAGGGCAGCCACAGTTGAAGAGCAGGCTGAAGACTTAGTTGTTGGAGTTGGATTCCAGAGATGTTTGAAATTATAACCAAAGTAGCTTGTTATGTGAAGAACCCAGCCCTGATGAGTAAACCTGAGATTCTGAAACATAAGATGGAGACAACTGGATAGTGGACACTGAAATATAAATTCTGCAACTCTCTGTCAGCCTTTGGGCTTGCAGACCTAGCTCATCCTACCCTAGCAAGAGCTGGCACTTCTACTATGCTAGAAGATACTGCAAGAATCTCTCCTCAATAAAGTATCTGATATGTCTCTCAGAATCTGTTCCCACTTGCATGGCTGTGAGGCTGATAATTATGGTTAAATCCCAGCATAACCTAGTATGGTATATGCTTGGCCTTATAAGGGAGGAAAACATTATCAAACTAAAAAATTGCACCAAGAATGTAATTGTGAGCCCTGTGAGTAATCCTGGGGTTGAATTCTGATGTTGCCTGGTCAAGGGAACTATAATGTAAGACTAGATAAGCAATGATTTATTTACTTATAAGTGCACTTTTCTGGGGCACAAGACTTGTCTTTGTTTCCATTGACATAACAAAATACCTGACATTGAGTAATTGTATTCATTTATTTTTATTGATATATATTTAATGTATATATTTTGGGGGATATATAATTTGATGCATTCATCTGTAGTCAAATCAGGGTAATTGGGATATCCATCACCTTAAACATTTATCTTTATGTTAGAACATTCCAATTATTCTCTCCTAGCTATTTTGAAATGTATCAATTAATGTTTTCCATAGTCACCCTACTAATCTATTGAACACTAGGTTTTATTTTTTCTAAAGGTGTATTTTTACTTTAGAAAGGTAATGTTTGCCTCAGAATAAGATTGAAAGCATTCCCTCTTCTTTAATTTTCTTGAAAAGTTTGAGTAGCATTGGCATTAATTCTTCTTCAAATGTTTGGTAGAATACAGCAGTGAAGCCAGCAGGTCCTGGACTTTTCACTGATGGGAGACATTTTATTACAGCTTTGATTTCATTACTCATTGATGGTTTGTTGAAGTTCTCTATTTCTTCGTGGTTTAATTTTGGCAGGTTGTAGGTGTCCAGGAATTTATCTATGTCCTCTAGGTTTTCTAGTTTGTTAGCATATAGTTGTTCACAATATTCTCTAATAATTCTTTGTGTTGCTGTTGTCTCATATGTTATGTCCCCTTTTTCATATCTGATTTTATCTGTTTGGTTCTTCTTTCTTTTTTGTCTTAGTCTAGGTAAAGATTTGTCGATTTTTTTCTCTTTAAAAAAACCAGAACTTTTTGTTTTATATTTGATTTTCTATATTTTTTTCCCAATTTTATTGATTTCTGTACTCAAACATTGATTAAATAAATGTTATTTCTTTTCCTGTACTAATTTTGGGTTTGGTTTGTTCTTGCTTTTCTAGTTTCTTGAAGTGGATTATTTGCTTATTTATTTGAAGGTTTTCAACTTTTTTGATGTAGGTACTTATTGTTATAAACTTTCCTCTTAGTACTGTTTTGCTGTCTCCCATAGATTTTAGAGTGTTGTATTTCCAATTTCCTTTGTTCTAAGAAATTTTTAAATTTCCTTTGTAATCTCCTCATTAACCCAGTGGTAATTCAGAAGCATGTTGTTTAACTTTCATATGATTGTGTAGTTTTCAAGGTTTCTTTTATTGATTTCTAGTTTTATTTCAGTATGGTTAGAAAATATACTACATTTTTACTTTTTAAAATTTGTTGAGATTTGTTTTGTGGCCTAAAATATGGTCTATCCTGGAGAAGGTTGTGCATGTTGATGAAAAGAATGTGTATTCTGCAGCAATTGAGTGAAATGTTTTGTAAATATCAGTTAGGCCTTTGTAGTCTAGTGTCTAGATTAATTCCAATGTCTCCTTATCGATTTTCTATCTAGATAATCTGTCCATTACTGAGCATATGGTATGAAAGTACCCTACTATAGCATTCCAGTATATCTCTCTCTTTAGATCCATAAATGTTTGCTTGAATTCTTGGGTGCTCTGGTGTTGGGTGCATAGCTATTTAGAGTTGTTGTATCTTTTTGCTGTATTGACCCATTTATCATAATATAGTGACCTTTGTTTCTCTTTGACTTGTAGTCTTTTGACTTGTAGTCTATTTTATCTAAGTGTAGCAATTCTTGTTCTTTTTGATTTCCACTTGCTTGACATATCTCTTTCCATCCCTTAACTTTAGTCATGCGTGTCATTATAGGTGAGATGGGTTTCCTGTAGGCAGCATATTTGAGTCTTGCTTCTGTATCCATTCAACCACTTTATGTCTTTTAATTGAAAAATTGAGGCCATTTATATTCTGTATTATTACTAGTAAGTAAAGACTTAAGACAGACATTTTGTTGCTGGTTTTCTGGTTGTTTTTATCTCCTCTCTTTCTTCCTTTCTTGCTGTTATTCTTTGGAGCTATGTAATTTTCACTGGTATTATGTTTTAATTCATTGTTTTTAATTTTTAGTGTACCTGTTATAGGTTTTTGCATTGTGGTCACTATGAAGCTTATGAAAATATCTTATCGATATAACAATTTATATTAGATAACTTATCATAGATCACAAAAAATAATAAAAGCAAACAAAAAAATCTTTAAAAACTTCTCTGCACTTTAACTCAGTCCCCTCACCTTTTGACTTTTGTCTCAATTTACATGTTTGTATATTGCCTATATCTTAACAGATTGCTGTAGCTATTATTGTTTTTTATTGACTCATTTTATAGGCTTCATACTAGAATTGCAATGGAACTGCACACCACAATTACAGCGCTGAAGTTCTGGGTATCTCTTTGTATTTAATTTTGCATGTGGATTTTATGTCTTCGAGTAATTTCTTTGTGCACATTAGTGTATTTCTTGGAAAGAAAACTTTGATTGAAGAACTCCTTTAAGCATTTCTTTGTAAGAGGGTCTGGTAATGGTGAATTCTCTTAGCTTTTGTTTATCTGGGAAAGACTTTATCTCTTCTTCATATATAAAGAATAGCTTGCTGGACAAAGTATGACTGAATGACAGATTTTTTTTTTTTAAATTTCAGAACTTTGAAAATATTGTCCCCGTACTTCCAAGTGTATGTGATTTCCATTGAGAAGTCTGTTGTGAGATGAATTGGAACTTGTTCATAAGTTGTTTCCCTTTTTTTTTTTTTCTGTTGCTGCATTTTGAATCCTTTTTGTCTTTGACCTTGGAGAGATTGATTATTATATTTTAGTGGGTAGTCTTATTTGGGTTGAACCTGTTTGGTGTTATCTAATCTTTCTGTACCTGGATATTTATCTCTTTCTCAAACTTAGGAATGTTTTCTATTATTCTTTCTTTCTATAAACTTTCTACCCCTTGTTCCTACTCAACTCCCTCTTGAACATCAATAATTCTCAGATTTGGTTTTTTGAGGTAAGTTTATATATTCTGTAGAAAATCTTCTTTCATTTTCATTCTTTTTTTCTTTTTTACTTCTCTGACTGTATAATTTCAATAGCTTGTCTTTGAGCTCACTGATTCTTTTTTTTTTCTTGGTCTATTCTGCTGTTGAAAGCCTCTAATAAATTTTTAGTTGAGCAAATGTATTTCTCAGTTCTAGGATTTCGGTTTAACTTTTAAAAGTTATTTAATCTCGGCCGGGCGCGGTGGCTCAAGCCTGTAATCCCAGCACTTTGGGAGGCCGAGGCGGGTGGATCACGAGGTCGAGAGATCAAGACCATCCTGGTCAACATGGTGAAACCCCGTCTCTACTAAAATACAAAAAATTAGCTGGGCACGGTGGCGCGTGCCTGTAATCCCAGCTACTCAGGAGGCTGAGGCAGGAGAATTGCCTGAACCCAGGAGGCGGAGGTTGCGGTGAGCCGAGATCGCGCCATTGCACTCCAGCCTGGGTAACAAGAGCGAAACTCCGTCTCAAAAAAAAAAAAAAAAAAAAAAAAAAAAAAAAAAAAAAAAAAAAGTTATTTAATCTCTTTGTAAATTTTTTCTAATAAATTTCTGAATTGCTTTTCTGTATTATATTGGAGATCACTGAGTATATTAAACTATTCTTGCATTGCTATAAAGAAATACCTGAGACTGCATAATTTATGAAGAAAAGAGGTTCAACTGGCTCATGGTTCTTCAGGCTTTACAGGAAGCATGGTATGACATCTGCTTGGCTTCTGGTGAAGCTTCAGGGAGTTTTAAATAACAGCAGAAGGCGAAGTGGGAGAAGGCACTTTACACACGGTGAAAGCAGGAGCAAGTGAGAGAGAATGGGAGAAAGAAGTGCCACACACTTTATATGACCAGATCTTGTGAGATCTCACTATCATGAAGACAGCACCAAGCTATGAGGAATCTGCCCTCATGATCCACACACCTTCCACCAGGCCCCACTTCCAGCACTGGAAATTACAATGTAATATAATAATTGGTTGGGGACAAATATCCAAACTATATCACTGAGTTTCCTTAAAACTGCTCTTTTGGACTTAAACATAAGACCTAACACCATAAAATCACTAGAAGGAAACCTAGGCAAAACCATTCAGGACATAGGCGTAGGCAAGGACTTCATGACCAAAACACCAAAAGCATTGGCAACAAAAGCCAAAATAGACAAATGGGACCTAATCAAACTCCACAGCTTCTGCACAGCAAAAGAAACAGTCAATAGAGTGAATCGGCAACCAACAGAATGGGAAAAAATTTTTGCAGCCTACCCATCTGACAAAGGGCTGATATCCAGAATTTACAATGAGCTAAAAAAGATTTACAAGAAAAAAACAAACAAGCCCATTCAAAAGTGGGCGAAGGATATGAACAGATACTTTACAAAAGAAGACATACATGAGGCCAACAAGCATATGAAAAAATGCTCATCATCACTGGCCATTAGAGAAATGCAAATCAAAACTACATTGAGATACTATCTCACACCAGTTAGAATGGCGATCATTAAAAAATCTGGAGACAACAGATGCTGGAGAGGATGTGGAGAAATAGGAACACTTTTACACTGTTGGTGGGAGTGTAAATTAGTTCAACCATTGTGGAAGACAGTGTGGCGATTCCTCAAGGACCTAGAAATAGAAATTCCATTTGACCCAGCAATCCCATTACTGGGCATATATCCAAAGGATTATAAATCATTCTACTATAAGGACACATGCACACGAATGTTCATTGCAGCACAGTTTACAATAGCAAAGACCTGGAACCAACCCAAATGTCCATCGATGATAGACTGGACAGGAAAAATGTGGCACATATACACCATGGAATATTATGCAGCCATTAAAAACGAGGAGTTCGCGTCCTTTGTAGGGACATGGATGAACCTGGAAACCATCATTCTCAGCAAACTGACACAAGAACACAAAATCAAACACCACATGTTCTCACTCATAGGCGGGTGTTGAACAATGAGATCACATGGACACAGGGAGGGGAGCACTATACACGGGGGTCTGTTGTGGGTGAGTGGGGGGGACAGCGGGGGGGTGGGGAGTTGGGGAGGGATAGCATGGGGAGAAATGCCAGATATGGGTGAAGGGGAGGAAGGCAGCAAATCACACTGCCATGTATGCACCTATGCAACAACCTTGCATGTTTTTCACATGTACCCCAAAACCTAAAATGCAATAAAAAAATAAATAAATAAATAAATGCAGAAATTGATAAATGTTAACAACCATAATCCATGCAAAAAAAAAAAACAAAAAACTGCTCTTTTGAATTCTTGGTCAGAGAGCTCACATTATTACTGTGTCGTTAGCATCAGTCGCTATTTTCTTCCTTTGTCTGTTGGGTGAGGTAATTGTTCTTTCTTTGCTATTGTTTCTTGTGGATATACCTCTGTGTCTTTACATTTAAGGATTATTTATTCCAGTCTTCTCTGGTTTGTTTTGGTTACTATCTGTTATGTTTGCTTAGAGAGTCTTTGTTATTTACCTGTTGAATGTCATATTTTTTCTCTAAGTCACTGCCTCCTTTTTGGCACTAGATGGTGCCTAAAGCCCAGATTTCCCACAGCTCTAGTACCCAATCAGAGTGCTGCCTATCTAGAACTGGGGAGGTCCCAATGGGAGGCCCAGCCATGTGGAAAGGCTGGCTAGTGGTTCATGCCCAGGAGACTTGTGAAGCATACTTCCTACAGAATGATGCTGCCAAACAGCAACTATGATTTGGTGTCTCCTTTGACAGAGCTACAGAGCAGAGTTTCCAGGGCTGGGGTTGATAGTCTCACTTCCCCCTTTTGTCTCTGGCTGTCCTCAGGGATATGTCACTTCAGGTACTTGCAATGCTCCCCTTGGGTTGAGGCATGGACAAGTCTTCTGCTAAAGAACCCAAGATTATTGAAAAGCTGGTTTTTCACCTTATTCTCACTTTTCTAGCATAGAAGCCATGAGTTAGGAGAAAGTTTTCACATGTCTGGTGCCAGGTAGAATGATGGGAGGGGTGTCATAGATACAAAAATCTGATTCTCTTGCCATCTGCTCTGTTTTTTTTTTTTTTTTTTTAATTCTCTGTGACCCAGGAAATTGAGTTATCCTCATTTTTGAGTTTTGTATATTGAGGTTGATAATCTCAGTGCTGTATATTTGGTTTCGGTCTTTTGGGGGACAAGGCCTTGGGGAGTAAAGCCAGCTTGTGTATATGCCACTGGTTTGGAGCCAGAAGTCTCCGAGTAATTTGTGAAAAACAGAAACGTATTTCTCATAGTTATGGAGGCTGGGAAGTTCAAATCAAGGTGCTCATAAGGTCACTGCCTGATGAGAGTCCGCTTCTCATACATGATACCATCTAGATGTCCTCACATGGCAGAAGGGCTGGAAGGTGCAAGAAGTGGGTAAACTCCCTCTGTCGTGTCATTTTATAGGGAGGCTTCTAATCATACTCATAAGGGAAGAGGCCTCATTACTCAATTGGCTCCCACAAAGTGACACCTCTTAATACTGTTGCATTGGGCATTACATTTCAACATGATTTTGAAGGGGTCAAAACATTCAAATCATAGCAGGATTAGATGCTCTAGTTAGGACATTGAATATGGGGGGAAAACTCACTGCTGGGCTCATAAGGAGTAAAAAACTCTCAGCAAAGTGAAAATGCTTAAATTATTCTGACAGTATAGGGAGGGAAAGAGAGGCTGAAAGAAATGGGTATACCTCAATACATATATTAGGTAAGGCTGAAAGACTCATCAAAAGATTATTCCACAAGAAGGCCCAAAGGACCACATGTTTATGAAAGCACTCAGGCATGCAATGACAAGAGTGACACCAGCATCACTAAAATATTCAGAAGATGTTTTGTTCTGCAAAGTAGAAATGTCAGTAGGAAAGGCAATCACAGAGCTGGGCTCATTTATAACCATGAAAATGATGCTTGGGCTTTCCCATCCAAATAATAAGAGACCAAGTGGCAGGGCTTAATAATAAGTTAAGCAATTACCATTAGAATTATGGTTATACAATTACCATAATGACCAGCAAGGTTGAAAGATGAGCGAAGTAGGAGCCAAGCAAAACAAGCTTGACTCACAAGGAGCCACGTAGACCAATGATAGCCTGAGAAAAAAATACGCAGTCAGCAGAGGTTCTGCTTAAAATCAGTAAAAACAACAAAGCATGAATGGAGGGGTAGGAAGATGAGGGAGATTTCCCAAATGAAGTAAGTCCTTGCTCAGTTATCAGGTCTGAGACAATTTTCAGATTTGGAGCCCCAAATCTGAAAGCCCCAGGGATCCACAGTAAGAAGAACCCTGTAACATAATGGCAAGTATGTTCTGTGATGATTCCCTTATATCCCTCCCAAAGGGTCCTTAGTTATTCATTCCAGTGACTGTATACCCCTAAAATAGGGGGGATCACCAGGTACTTCAAGAACTATTAGATATTTGACATCACTTCATTTGCTGTCTTCAATCTTGTGCAGCTCCAGAATCTAGCAATTGTTTTGATGAGAAAATCAGCCACACAATCCATGCACTCCAAATCCAAGTCTCCTGACTTAGTCCTTCCAGTATTTATTTGCTCATAAACCTTTGACATCATCAAACTGATTATCATCTCACCTGGCTTTTCTAGTTGTTTTTAATGGGAGTATTGGTCTGCCACACGTTACTCCACCCCATTTCAGATGAAGTTTTATTCAGCATTTTATCATAGAAGATGATAAATCATGTTTATTTCTCTATTCTGTTTTTTCAACAAATATTTACTCAATGACTATTATATAGTACAATCCAAAAAAACTGAAGTCAGGTAGAAGGTTAAAAAAATCTACCATCTAGAAAAAGAGAAAAATTTGGGCAAATCTTGGTATCACGTAACAAATGCCCCAGCCCTCTGTCTATTCCTGGTAGTACTCCCATCTCCACCTCCCGCATCTCCATTACTCACAGCCTCGTCCATATGATTTGCTTCAGATTATCTGTTATTGTTTATATCAGTCAGAAAAGCCCTTGACTCCTAGGTCATTACCTGTCTCTGGGACCCCAAACCCATATGGCTCTGTATTTAACCTGACCTTGTCCCCTAATATTATCCAATTCCTAAAACCATTCATTAGGCCCACTGGACTAAAGGGTCAGTCACCAGGAGAACACCCTATATCTTCAAATGTGTCAGTTAAGTTTTCCTTCATCTTTTTACTTTGAGAAATGTCTCCCCAACAAGGACATAGATTTCTACGCAGCCGTATAACATGATGGCTGATTTTTCTGCTGTGGTCATACTATCCCTAGGTGTGCTGGTAGATGTTCTCACATGGACACTCCCTGTCCATTATCCTGTTATCTTTGCGAACCCACTGGCTCTTCTTTTATCAAAATATAAAATTGTATATTTATTTTTGCCTTCAATTCCTCTTTTCTTATTCTCTATTTAACCCAATCTAAGTCAGATTTTTGGCCCTGTTTTAGTCCGTTCTTGCATTGCTATAAAGGAAAAACCTGAAACTGGGTAATTTTTTTTAAAAAAAAAGAGGTTTAATTGGCTTATGGTTCTGCAGGCTGCACAAAAAGCACAGCAGCTTCTGCTTCTGGGGAGGCCTCAGGGAGCTTCCAGTCATGGCAGAAGGCAAAGGAGGAGTGAGATGCCTCACATGGTGGGAGCAAGAGCACGAGTGAAAGGCGAGAGAGGTGCTACACACTTTTAAACAACCAGATCTCATGAGAGCTCACTCACTATTGTGAGGACAGTGCCAATGGGGGATGATGCTAGACCACAAGAAACTGGCCCCGTGATCCAATCACCTCCCATCAGGCCCCACATCCCACATTGGGGATTACAACTCCAGTGAGATTTGGGTGAGTACAAAGAGCCATACCACATGAGGTCTCATCTCTCCACTGAAACAGCTCTTGTTGAGGTCAGGAATGATCTCCCATTGTTAATTATTTTGATGAGTTCTCTGTTCTCACCTCCATGATCTTTAAGCAACATTTGGCACCACTGATCAATATCCTTAAAACACTTTTTTATAACTTGGCTTTTAAATATTAAATTATGCTTTCTCTACTACTTAACTGGATGCTATTTTTCAGTGTTTATCCTTACTCTCACAATGGCTTGATCTGTGGACTTCTCTTATCTATCAAGTGGACTTCCGTTGGTGAGCTCATTCAGTATCAAGACTTTAAACAACGTCTATATGCTGATGAGCTGATGAGTCTCCAATGTATATATCAGACCTGGACATTTCCTCTGAGCTCCAGCCTCACATACCCAGCTTCCTATTTTACATCTCCAAACTGAATTCCTAATCTCCTAAATCTCCTTCTCAAGTCCTTCCCATCTCAGTAAATGGCAACTCAAACCTACCAGTTGCTCAAGCTGAAAACCTCTGTATCACCCTTGAGTAATCTCTTTTCTGCCCCATATCCGGTCCCTTGACAAGTCTCGGCAATTCTGCCTTCAACTATATATCCAAAATATGACCACTTTTTACCACTTTATTGCTAACATCTAGCAAGCTGCCATCATCTCTCACCTGGATCACTGTAATAGCTTTTATTCCTGGCCCTGTTCCATTTAAAAAACAGTCAGTAGCAGGAGAAATTCTTATGAAGCACAAATTAAATCATGTCATTCTTTTGCTCAAAGCCCACTAATGATTTACCATGCCGAGAAAATTCTGAGCCCTTACAATCACGTGTGAGGTGCTATATTATCCCCGTCTGACCACCCTAACTGTTGTGTACCATGCTTCCTCTCCCAGCAGCACCCTTCTTTCCCTTCTCCAACAACATAAGCACACGCCAGCCTTAGGAACTTTGCATGTAGTAGTCCATTTTCAAAAATTCTTTTCCTATCATCTCCCCGTCCCCAAATATTTACATCTTTCTTTCCTCCCTCATATCCTCAGTCAGATGTCATCTTATGTGTGAGGCCTCCTACACTATTGTATTTAAAACTGCACATACTTACATATAGACACACATACATACACACTAGTACTAATTTCCTGCTTTGTTTTCTTTGTTGTTTTGACATAATATATATTTAACTATTTGTTCGTTCTCACTTCTTATACTAGAATGTTAGGTTTATGAGAAAAGCATTTTTCTCCATTTTGGATTTACTGCCATTTTTCTACTGTTTAGAACCATGACTAACACATTGTAGGCACTCCACAAAATTTGTTTAATTATTGATTGAAAGAATTAACAAATTCTTAGGGACATAAGGCCATTTTTGGTATATCCACTGAATAGTGTATACACCACTTATGGAATTTTTAGTGTATAGATGAATTTGGATTATGTGCATATTCAAATTAAAAATTATTTCTCAGACCATATTTTCCCAGTAAAGCTTTTTGAGAGAAGGTATCCTCGTTCTTTCTTTCTTTCTTTTTTTTTTTTGAGACGGAGTTTCGCTCTTGTTACCCAGGCTGGAATGCAATGGCGTGATCTCGGCTCACCGCAACCTCCGCCTCCTGGGTTCAAGCAATTTTCCTGCCTCAGCCTCCCGAGTAGCTGGGACTACAGGCGAACGCCACCACGCCCAGCTAATTTTTGCATTTTTAGTAGAGACGCGGTTTCACCATGTTGACCAGGATGGTCTCGATCTCTTGACCTCGTGATCCACCCACCTCGGCCTCCCAAAGTGCTGGGATTATAGGTGTCAGCCACCGCACCCGGCCGGTATCCTCTTTCTTTTTCATCAGTGGGCCTCACAGACAAGCTAAGAAGTTTGCAGTTTCAATTGCAAATCAATGCTGTCTATTCATTTTTATCCTCACTAACAAGCTCTCTCTGTGAATGTTATTCTTCATTCATTTGAAAAATATTTATTGTATACCTACTATTTGCCAAGGCACTATATTAGTTGTTGAAGATGTAGGATTCCTGCTCTCAGGAAACATTTAAATGTATTTTTCTTTACAGTGTATAATAGTTCCTCTTACCTACAGCCTTAGTAATGGCATGTAAAATTATGTGGTTATTTGTGGAAATTTATATATGTGTATATGTGTGTGTGTGTGTGTGTGTATATATATATATATATATATATATATATATATATATATACACACGCACATATATAATTGACCTTAACTGCTTTGGGTTTATCCAAAAATAAACACTTGAAACAGACAACCCGAGCTAATGTAAATGGCACAGTCTTCCAACACAAAAGAACTGAATTTTATTTCCCAAAATGTGATTAACCTTTGTAAGCAAGTCAGTGGGTCTTCATTTGCCTCAGTTTCTTTTTCTATTAAAAAAGTTAATAATACCTATTAAACTGAAAAGATTCTTTGAGGACAAAATAATAGTTAATAAAAATGCTTTAAAAGCAATCTACTACTTAAAAACATAATAAACTTATCTTTTCAATGGGGAGGAAGCATTGTGTGATGTGACAAAGAACAGACTTTGGAAGGAGAGACAGGCTTGCGGTCAAATCCCAGCCCTGGCACCTAGCAGAAAATGGAAATAATCTCCTTTAATTCACAAAGTTAATAGCAGATGCTATTGTCAGCTCTTCTAATTTGACTTAATATTTTGGCATCTGACCGTTAAAATTGTTATTTCTTCCATTTAAAAATATAGCTCAGTTTCTTCATCTGTAAAATGGGGAAACTGTATTTCAGTCTTTCAAAAGGCCTCCTTAGATATACTGCATTGATTGGCTGCCATCTCCAAGCAAAAGTCATTATTATCACATCCTTGATGGTAATGCTGTGACATTCTTTATTAGATTTGTGCATGGCCAACACTGAAGACAGAGACAGAAAAAAATCACATTCAGGAAAAGCTCTTCAGGGCAGGACATTGGAGAAAAATATAAATAATGAGGTAATACAGACTCTAAAGTAAACCAGGCAAAAGGCCAAGAATTATCATGCAAAGGGAGAATGGACACAATCAGCTCTCATGTATATACGTGCCTTTCAAATGGCAGGAGAGACACAGAACACGCTTCTCTAGCAATTTGTAAACGTCAAAGCTGAACCAGCCCTCGCTCTTCAATTGCCGTTAGAGGACATCCTTTCATAGTTCACGTTGGCCTCACATCACTAGTTTGGCTGACGTCATCCTCATCACAGGGTAGAGACACTTACACTTTGTAGAAACTTCCATTTTATTCTACATTAATTTAGTGTCAAGGTTATTCTCCTAAGCAAATGAAAGTAGAATAATGAAATGTTCAAGCCGTCTTATCACAATTGTTTTGTAAGGGCTTTGTGTCTTCACTGTAAGTTCCCAAAGTGAAGACAGATATTTCCCTCCTCTCATCTCAAGTACTTTTTGGTCTTTTAAAATGAAAAAATAAGCTTTATATTATAACAGCTAGAAATTAGCAGATGTTTTGGCACACTCTGCACTTGTATTCTGACATTATCACACTACTGCCTCTACACTGTTTTTTAATCCATTTTAGATGACCCAGCACTGATCTATCCTTCAATAGACAAAGCATTTGATCTATTATTTAATGCTTTAGAAACAATACTCTACCACAGGATACTTTATAAGCCAACTGACAAACTCAACAGCATTGTCTACTAGAGAATTTTCTTTATTTCATAGCGTTTCACTTAAAAACCAATTTGTGGGGTTTTAGGTGACATTTTGATAATTCAACCTATAAAAACCTCACTTCTTTTTTATTTTCTGGCCAAATCTGAACATACAGTGTAACAAAGAGTCACGTTATTCCGTATCACAAGCTTATTGCTTCTTGGCCTTTTGGCTAAGATCAAGTGTCTGTATCACCAGCTTATAATGTTATTCACTGATATAAAATTGGAATTTTTCTACTGTTCTTAAAGTTACATGAATACCATGAAACTGTACATTAACAGAATCAGTAGCATAGCTGTTATTTATGTATATAGATATTTATATTTATTTTTAACATTATTTAAAAAGATGGCCCACCACTACTAAAGATATTAAACATTCAGCAGTTTACTAGCATAAGAATTGGGAGCTTTGGATTTATAGTACAAGGCATTTGATATTTTCAATACTATTGAATAGGTAAGTCTGATATTTAAATTTGCTTTTGTTCTATGCTTGGTTATTTTAGAGTTCGACCACATGTTAGTTAATTTGCTGCCAGTCAGAAACTTACTTGTTTTTGTTAATTGATTCAGAGTTAAACACACAGGTTTTGTCTCTGCCATCTCTTGTCCTGTCTTTCTCAAGCTCATTAATCTTGTGGCCCAACTGACCTTTGAGCAGATCAATCTCTTCTTCAGAGTCAGGGTTTGCTTTATCTGTTTACGTATTTTACACTCATATTACATTCTTTGGCCCAGATACAGTTTTCTAAAAAGTGGTCCTCATGAAACGTTTTCTCACTAAAACAGAAGGGCTGTGGTTTTACACCCACCAGGGAGGAAAGAGCAGCTAGGGACACTTTGCTGGTTCCTGAAAGAAAGTCTGTGGATCTCAGGGTTTCCTTTGTCTCACTGTGATTACACACACATTGCTAATGGCCTGAGGCCCTCGTACATTTCAGGGAGCTCTCCAGCCTTCTCCCAAACTAATTCCTTCCAGAGCCTCTGTTCAAGTGTGACTCATCACTCTGCAAAGCCACTGCCTCCCATAAGGGCTCCTGCCAAATGTGGAGGGCATGTCTTTCCCACTGGATTTCTGCCATTTTTTTCGTATGTTTGACGTAATCGCCTTTCCCATTGTTTTTGTGCATTTGATTGTGCAAAATTGCAGGCAAAAAAGTAAAGCAGAAACTGAAATCCTGCAAAATGACTGTTCTGAGATGCCTCTAGTTATCCTGGGGTATTCTTTGGCCACGAAGATTTCTACTAGTTGGAATAGAGAAGTTTAGTTGAGTTCTGTTTATTTGTGTTTGTTTGCTTTCGGTGGGGACAGAGGGGTGTTATCAGACTTCACTTAATTTTAAGACAGTAGACAAGATTAGAGGAGACATAAAAATATTAGACAAGCTGAAAAGCCAATTTATATAGATATAAATATATATTCAATATTTTTATTTTATATGAATAAAAAATTTATATGTGTCATATATTTAAATAATAAATAATATAAATATTTATATAATATATATTTTTATTCATCTAAAATATTTTATAAATATGTATATTTATAAAATATTTATATATGTATAAAATAAAGATATTGAACACTTTTAGTCAAATTTACCATCTGAGTAGACCCTAGACCTTACTAGAGATTTCACGGCAACAGAAATAGTCATCACATTCTGTGTCTGCCTGGATTTCTGCCATTAATTATCCTCTCTCTTCTAAGTACCCTCAGCCTTTTCCTTTCCACTGACATCTTTCCCTTTGTGCATAAACACGCTCAAGTCTCTCCCATCTTAGGAATAAATACTTCCTCGATTCTGCCTCCACTCTAGCTACTGAGCCTTCTCCTTTTTAATATTTTAAAAATAGTTCAGTTTCTAGAACAAGCAGTCTGCATGGACTGTCTTCACTTCCTCATATTTAATTTCTTTCCCTTATTGATGAAAACTCTTCAAACTCTACTTTATTGCTATTCCAAAGTGAGCTTCTAGGTCGCTCATTATAATTTAATTAGTCAGTATACTACCGGATACAAGTGACTGAAGACTCAATGCAAGTTGAGTTAAAGAAAAGCTATTGTTGTTATTGTAATTATTACTAGTATTTCGCTTATTTACCTAAAAAAAGCTCATTGCTTGTGCTGACTTAGGTGCAGCTGAACTAGGACTTACTCTCATTTTCCTCACTCTGCCTCCTTCTATTTTGGCTTTACTTCTTGGCTGATTCACGCTTCATGGTGGTAAAAAGTGATTTTTTATACTTATATCCTCACTGCTGTAAGTATATCAGAAAAACACAGCTGTCAGATCACATCTCCCATATAATTCTCGGGGTTAACTTTGGTGTACTCAGAATGAATTACGTGTTCACTGCTAAACAAAGCACCCTGGCCAAAGGACTGCAGCCTCCTATTGACTAGGTCTGTGTTAAGTGTTATTTTTTGGAAGGAAGCGTGGCTTTGAATTTTGGCTCTAACAATGTTTACTAGTAGTAATAATATAGCTATACCTACTATGTCATTCATTTTACAGCTAGCATCTGTTCTTTATAACAAGCCTGCAGGTTATGTGGTAAACACTATGAAGAGGGTATGAGTTCAAAGAACTTAAGGAATTGGCCCTACTTTTAAAATTAATGAAGAAGATCTAAGATTTAAACCCAAGTTTGTCTGGACTCAAACTTGTGTTATTCCCACTGCATCATACTGAGTTATTATATCCAAAGGAGTCATTGCATGCCTGGTGTGGTGGCTCATGCTTGTAATCTCAACACTTTGGGAGGTCAAGGAGGGAAAACTTGAGGCAAGGAATTTGACGCCAGCCTGGGCAACATAGTGAAACTTGTCTATTCAGATAAATAAATACATACATAAGTCAGCCAAACATGGCGGCATGTGCGTGTAGCCCTAGCTACTGGGGAGGCTGAGGTGATAGGATCACTTGAGCCCAGGAAGTCGAGGCTGCAGTGAGCTATAATTGCACCACTGCACTCCAGCCTGGGCAACAGAGAGATTCCCAACTCTAAAAAAAAGAAAAATAGTAAGGTAAAAATCTAACTTAACTAAAGTTAGTTCCTTTTCTTCACTCTGCACATGCAATTCTGATCAGGTCATAGCTCTTAAAAATTTTGTCATGAAGTCCTCTCCAAATCCGGCTCTCACTTACTTTAATGGCTTCATCCCTCATCTATCTTCCTCAGGTTGTTATAAGCCATTTGTTTTTCTTTCAAAATGCCAGCTTCCCTAATTTGTCAGAAATTTTGAATATAAAATGTATTTATTCCATCTAATTTCTTCTCCCCACAGAAAATACTCATTTTTTAAAAGTCTGACCTCAGGTATTTACTGTCTTCTACATTTCAGTCTGCAGCTCACATACACCTTCATTACGGAATTGTTACATTGTATGGTAGTAGTTCCTATATCTTCTCCCCACTACACTGTAAAATAGTCAAGTTAAGGCCATGAATCAGGTCATTTTCTCTTCATTTCCCCAGGGACATAGTGCAGGTATTATATAAATGTTAGTTGAATGAATAAATGGATACACAAAGAAAAAAATTTCCTTTTCCCAAATTGGCCCAAATACCTTTGTCCAGCATAGGCTTTCCTAGGACAAACAACAAAGATGTCAGAAATAGAGATGGGATGGGATGGGATGGGATGGAGAAGGGAGGAGTGGGAGAGAGAAGAGAGGAGAGGAAGGGGAAGGAAGGGGAAAAGAGAGGAGAGAGAAGAAGGGGAAGGGGAAGGAGGTGGGAAGGGGAGGGGGAGGGAAGGGAAGGGGAAGGGAATGGGAGGGGGGAGGGGATGGGAAGGGGGAAGGGAGGAAAGGGGAAGGAGGGGGAAGGGGGAGGGGAAGGAGGTGGGGCAGGGAGAGGGGGAGGGGAAGGGAAAGGAGGAGGGGGAGGGGGAGGGGAAGGGGAAAGGGAGGAAAGGGGAAGGAGGGGGAAATGGGAAGGGGGAGGGAAGGGGAAGGGAAGGAGAAGGGAAGGGGAGGGGAAGGGGAGGGGAAGGGGAAGGGAAAGGAAGTGGGGGAGGGGGAGGGGGAGGGGAAGGGGAATGGAAAGGAGAAGGGGAAGAAGAAGGGGAAGGGGAAGGGAAAGGAGAAGGGGAAGGGGGAGGGGAAGGGAAGGGGAAGGGAAGAGAAAGGGGCTTGGCCGGCCAGAGTGGTCTTGGAAAAAGCAACATTTGAGCATGAAAGCAGGAGTACCTGACCTCACCTAGGTCCCTGAGGGTACAGCCGTAACCAAGGACCACACCCTCGTTTACCCAGCACTTCCTTTCTCCATTTCCATATCATTTAAAGCGACCATGCTCTTTCCTTCCCAGCATTCCTGTATCACAGCTTTACTCAAATTACTTATTACTTCTATCATTCTGCACACCCTTGTTATGTTAAGACTTTGCTTTTGTGTTGTTGCTTCCACCTGGAACACTCTTTTCACTTTGTCCACTTTGCAAATACAAGTTCATAATCATCTAAACTATCATCCGAAAGAGACAAAGCAGACTAAATCTATAATTAACTGCTTCTTTCTTTTCCTCCATAGGTACATATTTTTATGAGAAACCCACCATGCTTTATTCACTGTTTTTCTTTATTCTCTCTCTCCCACTGGATGATTAACCTCTTGATAGCAGGGACTATGTCTTATTCAGCTCTCATTCCATGGCACCTAGCCCAGTGCCCAGAAATAAATATTTGGTGATAAGGCTGAAAGGGAGAAGAGGAAAGAGGGAGAGAGAAAGAATTCAGTCTACTTTCACTTTTGTTTTAGGCCTCCAGAATATAAATCTTTAGAGAGAAAAACCTCTGAAAGACTGTAGGAGAGGACTCTCTTGTCTATATCAAAACTGCTTTTGCCAACAAAAACATTTGCTGCAATATAGTGAAATTTTTCTTTTCTTTTCTTTTCTTTCTTTTTTTTTTTTTTTTGAGACAGAGTCTTGCTAGAGTGCAGTGCTGTGATCATAGCTCACTGCAGGCTTAACCTGCTGGGCTTAAGCGATCCTCCCACCTCAGCCTGCCAAGTAGGTGGGACTATAGATGTGCACCATCACACTTGGATAATTTCCTTTATTTTTGCAGACATGGGGTCTCACATTGTTGCCCAGGCTGGTCTTGAACTCCTGAGCTCAAGCAATCCATCTGCCTCAGCCTTCCAAATTGCTAGGATTACAGGTGTGAACCACTACCTCGCACAACTGATTACTTGATCTTGAGTTTTCATTCACAAGATTTTAGTTATCCCAGAAATAGCATTTTTTCCAGTTCACTTAAAAATATACTGCTAAATGCTGGATATGAAATCTAAGACATTTGTATTCTTATTCTGTAAACTAACAAAAATAAATTTGAATAAGTGAATTATTTTTGTTATGTATCTATCTTCCTCCGATTGCTGACTTGATTCTTAGTAAGAAATGAGTACAAACATCTCAGAAATACTTTCTGTCTTAAAATAGGTTCATTTATTTTTACTATTTATTCAATTTATATTTTGTTCCAGCATCTAGTAGGGGCTCATTGAATGAATCTTTTTTTTTCTTATTTATTCTTCTTTTTATCTTCCTTTTCTTTAAAACTCCTCTAACAAATAGTTTAACAAATATTCTATGTTCTGCCCATGAAGAATCATTTTATTTTCATTTTTTTTGAGACAGGGTCTGGCTCTGTCCCCCAGGCTGGAATGCAGTGGCACAATCTTGGCTTCCTGCAACCTCTGCCTCCTGGGCTCCAGCCATCCTCCCACCTCTGCCTCCAGAATAGCTGAGACTACAGGCACTTGCCATCATGCCCAGCTAGTTTTTGTAATTTTATTAGAAACAGGGTTTCACCATGTTACCCAGGCCAGTCTCAAACTCCTGGGCTCGAAGTGATCCACCTGCCTCGGCCTCCCAAAGTGCTGGGATTACAGGTGTGAGGCACCACACCTGGCCCCAGGCCCTAAATATCTTTTAATGCCTTGCTATCAGCATTGCTTTGGTTATTCTATCCTACTGACATTATACCATCTAATCAAAAATTTTATAAGTACTTATTGCTGAAATATCATTATTGTAGATTTAGAAAATTCTTACTAATTACCCTGAAATCAGCCAATTCTGTGACTTTCTTCTTCCTTTTTTTTTGCTTCTTTATCATGTTTGACCCTTGAAATTTTTACTTTTTTTTAATAAAGTTTTTTCTCTTTTACCATCTGTGATATTGCTTTCCCAGTTGATAAAATACTAAGATTGTTTTTTGGGGGGATGCCTGTAAGGGCCATCTCTATTTCTCCTGGCCTAAAGAATTTAATTTGACCATTGATGTTAAGCCAAGGGTTACAAGAACTAGAGAAATGAACGTTTGAAGAATCAAGTCAATCTTGTGGGTAGTCTCAGAAGAAAGTAGAGCCTCCTGCTTAGATACTAACCCTAGAGCATCAAAATTTCACCCAGACTTTTGGGGACTGAGAACCATTATGCCCCCAAAATGCTCATCCTCTCTTTTAGTCTCCTTTGTCTCTTTTGGATGAGACATCACAAAACAATATAAACTCACTGTGTCTTATCTGAAATGTGGATTTAACACATAATAAATTGAATGATAGCTTGTTATATTATTTTTAAAAACATATACTTTCAAAGTAACTTTAGTTTTATAAGTTTCTATATTTTCGAAAGGATATCTTCTAAGATAAAGCATATATATTGCATGTGTTTAAACACACACACATACCTATAAATAAAATTTCTGGGCCTATAGGCTATCATCAAAACCCATATTTTAAACTAAGTTTTCTAAATTAATTTGCAAAATGATCAACCAGGAGGTATGTGGCATCTCTTTTATATATAAGTAATTATCTACCCATATCTAGAGAGAGAAAGAGAGAGAGAGATACATCTATCTATGCCAAAATGGCCTTAGGAGAGTTTTCAAATATAACACCCCCAAAATCTCAAATATTATAGTTATTATAAAAGTTGTTAAGAATACATGAAAGATTCAAAATAGAAAATTAAAAATACTCATTTCCATTAAAATTGCTAATACATTATTGATTTGATTTTCTAAATTTCAAAAGTCATGTTTCTTATTCTATGGTTTTCTCTCTACTGAAACTTCAGAAAAATATCATGAAATGTTTTCTTAAACAAAGCATTTGGCATTCTGTAAACTGAAAAACCCAGTTAAACTGAATTTAAATATTTTGAAACCTTATTTGTGTCAAACTGATTTACCACTGAGGCTTTATGTGTTCTTATCTCTCAGATCTTCTTCAGCAAGGCAAGTCCTTTGATTTAAGCCTGAGAGTTGTAAATGTAGTCATAAGATTTCTTTTAAAAGTGCTTCCAAAACATTGTTAATCTTAAAATATACTCTTCACGTAGTCTGGCTTCCATATTCAAATGCTAACAAAAGAGACTGCTTTATGCTAGAAGCTCTTGGCTTGAAACTCTATTTAGTAACTTGGAGTACAAATAAGTAATTGTGTGTTCAATTTTACACACTTACGGAAAAAATAGAGGCAGGAATAATTATCTACCTGAAATTAGACCTAAATTTTACAGGGAAACACTGCTAGTTTCCTGTAAAAATTCACTTCTAAAACAAATATAACAACAGCATGCAAACCCATACACTTAAATGAATATCCGCTAAAATGAATATCCACTGACAGAAAACATTCCCAATTTAGTTTTAAAGGAATCATGGGAAACACTTTATAGGTTCATGCGTGAAGGCAGTCGATAAGGCAGATTATTATTTTGAAGCAGGTAGAACATAACCTGAAACTACAGTTTTTATGGTTTCAGAAAAGACAAAGTGTACCCTATGTCTATCTCAGGGTGACTTGGAATGAAGCCAAAATACGCGGCACTAGAGTTCTCAGGGTTAAATCATCATATGCTATCAATCTGAACAACACAGTGATTTAAGTCATTTGCCCTGAAAGCAACTTAGAAAGAAATTCAAGTAAAGCTGGTTAGAACAAGTCCATCATTGTTAGGAAAGTCAAACTGTGGGAATTTCATATTTTAGAAAACTCTGAAGTATACATCTAAACAAATTCAGTGTCTAATTATTAAAAGTAAGTTCTTTAATAATGGGCCATTTAGGAGTTTTCAAGGTAGGTTTTCTGCCATATATTTAAAATATTTATTTCTGACCTAGCAAAAAGCAACATAACAAACAATCCAAATTAATCAACATGCTAAAAACATGATTATTTTAAGAATACTTTATAAATTTGAATTTATATTTAAATAAAACTCAGTCTTGTTTAGAAAGCTGGAGAAGTCTTGGTTTAATGACTATTTTTTTAAGTCAGTTAATGGGGAAGCAACTGGAACACACTACAAATGACTGGTGGTAATCAAATAAATGTACCTTTTTAAAATCCATGTGCCCATAGCTCTGAGGGATTTTGTTATTCATCAGTGAAAACCCTTTTTTAACAACTACGTTTGATTTCCCACAACCATTCATGCTCACAAACATCCAAACCAAAAGTGAATAAATATTTTCATCGTGTATTAGCAATATTAAAAAGGCCTTGGCATGATAATGAAGTGAGAAACATTTACTAGCATACCAGGGTGGTATAAAAATAGTAGTAACCTTTGACAACAAAAAGCTTAGTCAATTCACAGTGACAGTTGCTTTCTGCATCAAAGATAAAACCAACATTACCTTAGAAACCATCATAAGATGCTGTAACCTAAAAATGGAATTTACCTTGAAATGTATAAAATAGAAAGCATTTTTTGTGAGAAGAATTTAATCATTTTTGAATGCATCATGGCATAATATTTGAAACTTCAGGCATACTGAAATATTTAACTTCAATTGCTAAAACTGCACCTCTGAAGGAATTACATTGTTTGTTGAAATGTATGGTATTTAATTAGGTTAAACTAATTTGCTCAAAGGTAGTACCAGTTACCATTTATCTCAATTCTTTGGAAAAAATAAACATTGTAATAAAACAATTAGAGGAATGGTTACACAAATTTATATCGGTCTCTTCAAAACTGACTACTTGTCTGTAAGATCATAACCCTGGACTTTGCCCTTTGACAAGTAGGATGGCAATTATCATAAGATTTTTGTTTGATAACCTCTAAAGAAAATTTTTTCTTTATGCTAATTGAACTTCAAAGTAGATAAGAAATGCACTTTATTCTTACATTGTTCAAAGCCCTAATTCATCATCCCTAAAAATAGGGAAAAAAATCAAAATTAATTTACTGGAACACAATCTAGTTTCCTATAATTCAAAGAAATAGGTATTATACTTCTACACTTGACTTTTTTGATGACTAGCTGTGAATCTGAAAAACTTGTTAAGCCATTTCACTGCCAAATCTTTAACTTCACAAATTACATGATGTAAAAATAAATGAGAATTATGTATGAGTGTATAAAAATTCTCATAAGAAATGAACTGTGTAAAATGCTATAAAAATCAAGGATAAGAAAATGGTTATTTTAATTGAACAAAGACATATTGCCAGAAATCCTTTTAAAATAATAAAAAGACATCCCAAAAGGCAAAGTATATATTTTGGCCAAATAGAATGCAACTTCAGAGAAATATAGAGGAAGGTTTAAAGTTTTATTGTTGGTATCACAACCCTATTTTCTTTAATTGTACTGTATTTGGTATAGACAAAGAATATGTAGGAATAAATGTCAGTACTCTGAAAACTAAAAGCATACTTAGAGAGATATACTTAGTTAATTGGTCAGAAGGTTAGATATTATTAAGACATCAGTTTTTCTCAAACTGATCTATAATTGCACACAACCATATAAAATTCTCAACAGGATTTGCCTTTAGTTTTTAGTTTTTATTTTATTTTGTGAAAAGATTTGGCAAACATTATAAAATTCTCTTGAGAATATAAAGGATACAGAATGGGCAAAACAATGTTGAAAAAGAACAAAATTGGAGGGATTATAATACTTGATTTTAAAACTCGTTATAAAGCTATGGCAATCTAAGACAGTGTGGCATTGGCATCAAGATAGACATATCAATGGAACAGAATCGAGCATCCAGAAATAGATTCACACAAATCTTTTTTCACAAAGATGCAAAGGCAATTCATTGCTGAAAGATCAGGCTTTTCAAGTGGTATTCAAGCAATTGGAAATCCATAGGCAAGAAAATGAACTTTGATCCAAACCTAGTAGCACATATGAAAGTTAACATACAATGGATTATCAATCTAGATACAAAACCTAAAACTAAAATTTCTAGAAGAAAATCTTTCTGATCTTGGGTTGTCCAGATTTCTTAGAACACCAAAAGCATGATCCATATAAAAAATTACTGAATTGGGCTTAATTGAAATTAAACATTTTTTTCCCAAATGGCAGATTTGAGGCATTGCTAGCATGCCTCTCTCACTTGAAAGAACAAAATAATGTGTAGATATTCACACTGTGAACTTTTTTTCAAGAAACAATGTGGGAACTAAACAGGAAAACCGAAGGAATCCACAGACTCTTTGAGAGAAACAGCAGGCTGCAGCCTACACCACCACAGTCTACACCATGAGTCAGGTAAAGGGCTGCAAGTCCCCAGAGTATAAGCAGGGAGAGATGGTCTCTAGGATACATCCCCCTACCAGGGAGCCTGAAAGTCTAGGCCACAGGGGAAGGCCTTATCCTTACCCAGTGCAGGAACTGACTTGGGAGGGTTCTTGGGATATAAAAGTAGGAGCAGCTGTGGGAAGACCCTTGCATGTCTTCCCAGTCTCCAGCATGAACCAAGGGAAGTCATTCCTTATTGTTTCTCAACAGGAACCCTGTGGAGGTCAGCCAAATAGTTCAGGCAGTGGTTGTAGGTTGAAAGAACCCCCCAGTTGGGTTTCACGATATAATCTCTGGTGGGAACAAACTCCCTTGGCCAGGGGCAGCAGGAGGTGAGTGAAAAGTGGATTGCAGCTGTGAGTGCAGGAGCTGGGTGCCTAGCTTTGTGGATGGACTGGAGTGATGTGGCTTGAAAGCCAGGTTGTTCTCTCCACAGGAAAAGCTTATGACCTGAGGCAGTGACAAGTTTTGAGTGCAGGCTTTCTGGAAATTAGCTCATGGCTGCCAGTGGAACACTGCAGGAGTGGATCTGCCTCACTGAGTGTGTGAGATCTGTGTGGGGCTTATTGACACCTGATATTCCCCACTCCCTGCACAAACCCTTCTGTGCTGCAGAGGCAGCAACACTCCCCTCTGGAACATTTGACCTGAGAACCACCTCCATCCTCCAACACCCAGAGGGGCTGCTACTTGCCCTGCATGTGGAGACTCAGAGTGCAAACTCACCTGACTCAGCCCCCACCTGGCTTTGCCCTACCATCTGCCTTTATGTCTCAGAAGGACATAAACTTCTGGGAGCTATACGGCCCCACCCATTGCTTGAGAAACCAGAATACCCTCCATCCCAAACAACACAAGGCAAGCAAAAACCCACTGCTACTATCACAGCTAGTAGTCTTTTGCAAGCACCACCTCCTGGTTGAAGGCTAATAAATATAGTCCATTACAGCATATCCTGGTAGAATAACACCATCCTCAAGAAGGAGAAGAGTGCAGTGCAACCTCAGCATCACCACTGTTTGCACTACTTTGGCTAACCAGGAGGTCCTGAGTCTGTCCACATGACCAGTTCTTTATCACTATAACCAATACCCTAAGGTATTGGTTCAAGAAAGCCAGTACCCTAAGGTTATATATAACCAAGGAATCTCACAGAGTCTATGTCATTCTCCTGCCACCTTCATTGGAGCTAGTTCTGCCACCTATGCTGGGAGACTTGAAGACAAGTCACATCACTGGATCCCTTGAAGACATTCCCCAGCACCAGTCTGGAGTATGGCAATTTCGTTGGGTAGCTAGACTCAGAGGAGCAACAACACTCACAGTAGTAGTCTGGCTCACAGGGACTCTCACTACTAGGGGAAGGGGGAGTATATGACATCAAGGCAACACCTCATGGGAGAAAAGAATTTGGATGGTAGGCCATAAGCAACAGATCTTTCTGCTGGCAGGAAGTTTCTTTCATCAGAGGCACAGTTGCAGTGCTGGCCTCAGCAGGAAAACTACAGCTGTAACCCAACAATCAGACAGCCCTAGTGTGTGTGAAGGGTCTTGAAGAAGGGGATATCTTTCCTCCCTCATACATCACTGCAGGCACAGCTGGGGATGCTCCCATGGGAACTTAGCATGAGTGCAACTATAAACAGCCTTTCTGGAAGATGTCAGGATGACTGCATCCCTGCAGAAGCAGCACCTTCTGGATTCAGGCTTGTATGAGAGGCTGAGTCCCAGTTCCTCTCTACTTGAAATGGCAACATTCTTACAGATGAAAAGCGGTGCCTCTCGGATCTGAATAGCCAGAGCACGGAGCCAGGAGTGTGTCTGAGAGGAAGATAGCTTTTCTCCTGACCTGGTAGGGGAGCTGAGGTGACTCCAACTCTTCCCTCAATAAGACCTCAGTGTGACTCACTGAAAGCTCCTCCAGCAACCTCTGTCAAGGCTGGGACCTCTGCTCACTCTTGAATATTGCATTTACCCACATGCTTTAACCACAACCAGTTCCTACCCAGGGATACCTCCCTACTAGCCTGAAGCCTGAACCATCAAACCAGTAAATAAAATACTGTGGAGTAATAAATTAGTAAATAAGTGCACACCACAGGGGTGTGAGATAAGCTTCAAGAGACCTCTACCCTTCCAACATCATAGGAGACAGTGGACTTGCTCACACACTGAGCACATTGCTACTACAAGTGGCACATGAGAAAGCCATTATACAAAGACTCTCTAAAACCAAGGAACTCATACAGAGTCTTCACCCATGAGTGCACCAAGAATCAAATTAGCCTATAATTAACTATAAGCATTAAATTCACATCCTTAAGTAGAAAAAATAAAAACAGCACAGTCAAATAAAACATAAATTCAAGGATAATTAGAAGAAATAGTCTGCCCACATGAGAGGGAACCAGAAAAGTAACTCTGGTAATATGATAAAACAGGGTTCTATAACACCCCAAAAAGATCACAACAATGGATCCAACAATAGGTCTCCAACAATGGATCCAAGCCAAGATGAAATCTTTGAAATACCACCAAAAATACAAACATTAGCCAGGCATAGTAATCCCAGCTACTTGGGAAGCTGAAGCAGGAAAATCTCTTGAACTCAGGAGGCAAAGGTTGCAGTGAGCCTAGATCACGCCACTGCACTCTAGCCTGGGTGACAGAGTGAGACTCCATCTCAAAAAAAAAAAAAACCACTAAAAAGATACCAGATAAAGAATTCAGAAGGTTGATTATTAAGCTACTCAAGGAGATACCAAAGAAAGGTGAAAAACAACATAAAGAAATTTTGAAATCAGTTCAGGATGTGAATGAAAAATTTTCTAGAGATATCATAAAGAAAACCCAATCAGAACTTCTGAAAATAAAAGATATACTTAGGGAATTACAAAATGAAATGGTAAGTTTTCATAATAGTCTAGAACAAGTAGAAGAATTTCAGGGTGTGAAGAAAAAGCATTTGAATTAACCCAATCAGACAAAAATAAAGATAAAACAATCAAAAGAAATGAACAAAATCTCCAATAAATATGAGATTATGTAAAACAGCCAAACCTAAGAATAACTGGTGTTCCTGAGGGAGAAGAGAAAACAACTTATTTGAGGGAATAATTGAGAAAATCTTCCCAGGCCTCATTAGAGATTTGACTATCCAAGTCTAAGAAGCTCAAAGAACTGAGAAATTCAGTGCAAAAAGATCATCACTGAAGCATATAGTCATCGGGCTATCTAAAGCCAATATAAAAAGCAATAAGACAAAAGTATCAGGTAACCTATAAAGGAAAACCTATTAGATTAACAGCAGATGTCTCAACAGAAACCTTACAAAGCAGAAAGGATTGGGTTCCTATCTTCAGCCTCATTAAACAGAATAACTGTCAGCTGAGAATTTTGTATTTAAAGAAAAACTAAGTTTCACAAATGAGGGAGATATAAAGTTATTTTCAGACAAGCAAATGCTGATGAAATTCATCACACTCAAACCAGCATTACAAGAAATCCTAAAAAGAATTCTAAATCTTGAAACAAAAGCTTGATATGCACCAAAATAGAACCTCTTGAAAGCTTAAAACATACAGGGTCTGTAAAAGAGTAACATAAGAAAAAGTAAAAGCTATCTAGGTAACAATTAACATGACAAAAAGAACAGTACTTCACATCACAATACTAATGTGGAATGAAAACGGCCTAAGTGCTCTGCTTAAAAGATGCAGAATGGCCAAATAGATTAAAAATAAATCACAAACCAAATATCTACTGTCTTTGAGACTCAATTAATACAGAAGGATTCATATAAACTCAGGGTAAAGGGTGGAAAAAATATTCTACACAAATGAAAACCAAAAGCAAGCAGGAATAGCTATTATAAGACAAAACAACTTCAAAACAACAATGAAAAAAGACAAATGTCATTATATAATGATATAAGAATCAATCCAACGAGAAAATATTACAATCTTAAATTTCTATACACCAAACACTGCAGCTCACAGATTCATAAAACTATTATTAGACCTCATAAATGAGACAGCAACACAATAATAGTGAGAGACTTCAATACACCACTGACAACACTAGACAGATTATTGAGACAGAAAGTCAACAAACAGTGGACGTAAATGACATGCTAGAACAAATGGACTTAACAATATTTACAGAATATTCTACCCAAGAACTACAGAATGGACATTATTCTCATCAGCACATGGAACAATCTCTAAGACAGACCACATGATAGGCCACAAAACAATTCTCAATAAATTTTAAAATATAAAAATCACATCGCATATCTTCTCAGACCATAGTGGAATAAAATTAGAAACCAACTCCAAAAGGATCCCTCAAAACTATACAAATATATGGAAATTAAATAATCTGATTCTAAATGATTTCGAACAACGAAATCAAGATGGAAATATAAAAATTCTTTGAATTTAGTGCTATATTAACACAAATTGTCAAAACTTCTCGATAAAGCAAAAGCAGTGCTAAGAGGAAAGTTTATGGGACAAAACATCTACATCAAAAAGTCTGAAAGAGCAAACTGACCACTTAAGTCCACACCCCAGGTAACTAGAGAAACAAGAACAAACTAAACCCAAAGCTAGCTGAAGAACAGAAATAACAAAGATCAGAGCAGAACTAAATCAAATTTAAACAAACATAAACAATACAAAAGATCAATGCAACATAAAGCTGGTTCTTTGAAAAGATAAACAAAGTTGATAGACCATTAGCTAGATTAACCAAGAAAAGAAGAGAGAAGATTCAAGTAAGCTTAATTAGAAATGAAACTGGAGACATTAGAATTGACAGCACAGAAATACAAAAGATCATTTGAGACTCCTATGAACATCTTTATGCACACAAACTAGAAAACCTAGAGGCAATGGATAAATTCTTAGAAACATACAACCTTCCTAGATTAAATCAGGAAAAAATAGAAACCCTGAACAGACCAAAAACAAGCAGCAAAATTGAATCAGTAATTTAAAAATTTCCAACAACAACAAATGCCCAAGACCAGATGGAGTCACAGCTGAATTCTACCATACGTTGAAAGAAGAATCGGTACTAATCCTACAGAAATCATTCCAAAAGATTGAAAAAGACAGAATCCTCCCTAGATCATTCTATGAGGCCAGTACTACCTGGATACCGAAATCAGGAGAGGACACAAGAAAAGAAGATTACAGATAATATCCTTGATGAACACAGACGCAGAAATTTTCAACAAAATACTAGCTAACTGAATCCCACACCACATCAAAAAGATAATGCATCATGATCAAGTGGGTTTCACCCCAGGAATGATGAGATGATTTAACATATGCAAGTCAATATATGAGATACATCACATAAACAGAATTAAAATTTAAAAACCATATAATCATTTCAAGAGATGCAGAAAAAGCTTTGAACAAAATTCAGCATCCTTTTAGGATAAAAACTCTCAACAAACTAGGCATAGAACTTACCTCAAAAAAATAAAAGCCATATATATGGCAAACCCACAGCCAACATCATATTGAATAGGGAAAAGTTTAAAGCAGTTTCCCTGAGAACAGTAATAAAACAAGGATGCCACTTACACCATTGCTATTCAGCATAGTTTTGGAAGTCCCAGCCAAAGCAATTAGGCAATAGAAAGAAATAAAGGGCATCCAAATTGGAAAGAGGAAGTCAAAATATTGCTGTTTGCAGATGATATGATCGTATACCTAGAAAATCCTAAAGGCTCCTCCAAAGACCCCTAGATTTGAAAAACAAATTCAGTAAATTCTCAGGTTATAAAATCAATTACACACATTGGTGTACTGCTATACACCAATATCGACCAAGTTGAGAACCAAATAAAAAACTCAATCCCTTTTATAACAGCTTCAAAAGAAAATAAAAATATTTAGGAATATACTTAACCAAGGAGCTGAAAGATCTATACAAGGAGAACTATAAAACACTGCTGAAAGAAATCATAGATGACACAAACAAATAGAAATACATCCCACACTCATGGATTAGATGAATCAATACTGTGACAATGACCATATTGCCCAAAACAATCTACAGATTCAGTTCAACTCCCCTCAAAATACCAACATTATTTTCACAGAATTAGAGAAAACAATCCTAAAATCCATATGGAGCCAAAAAAGAGCTCAAGTAGCCAAAGCAATCAGAAGCAAAAAGAACAGATCTGGAGGCATCACATTACCCAACTTCAAATTATACTGTGAGGCTATCGTTACCAAAACAGCATGGTACTGGTAAACATAAGTGGGCATATAAACCACTGGAACAGAATAGAGAACCCAAATATAAAGCCAAATGTATACGGCCAACTGATCTTAAACAAGCATACAAAACATAAATTGATGAATTAATACCCTATTTAATAAATGGTACTGGGAAAACTGGCAAGCCACATATGGAAAAATGAAACTGGATCCCTGTCTCCTTATACTAAAATAAACTCAAGATGGATCAAATACTTAAATATAAGACCTAAAATAATAAAAATTCTAGAAGACAACATTGGAAAAACTCTTCTAGGCATCTGCCTAGGCAAAATTCATGAATAAGACCTCGAAAGCAAATGCAACAAAAATAAAAATAAATAGGACCTAATTAAACTGAAAGCTTCTGCACAGCAAAAGAAATAATAATCAGAGTAAACAGAAAACCCACAAGAACGGGAGAAAATATTTGCAAACTATGCATCTGACAAAGGACTAGTATCCAGAATCCTACAAGGAACTCAAATACTCAAGCAAAAAACAAATTCAAAATAATTTGTTTTCAAATTTGTTTCAAATAATTCAAAAAGTGGCAAAGGACATGAATAGACAGTTCTCAAAAGAGGATATACCAATGGCCAATAAGCTTATAAAAAAAAGCTCAATATCACTAATCATCAGGAAAATGCAAATTACAATCACAATAAGATACCATTTAACACCTGCAAGAATAACCATTACTAAAAAGTAAAAAAAAAAAAAAAAAAAAAAAAAAGATGTTGGCATGAACATGGGGAAAAATGAATGCCTATACACTGCTGGTGGGAGTGTAAGTTTGTACAGCCTCTATGAAAAACAGTATAGAAATTCCTTAAAGAACTAAAAATAGATCTGCCATTCAATACAGCAATCCCAGTGCTGGGTATCAACCCAAAGGAAAAGAAGTCATTATGTGAAAAAGATACTTTCACACCTATGTTTAAGGCAGCACAAGTCACATTTGCTAAGATATGGAACCAACCTAAGTGCCCATTGACTAATGAGTGGACAAAGAAAAATGTGGTATCTATATACACCATGGACTACTACTCAGCCAAAAAGGAATAATATAATGTATTTTGCAGCAACTTGGATGAAGCTGGAGGCCATTATTCTAAGTGAAGTTAACATCGGAGTGGAAATCTTAAAAATTATGTTCTCACTTATAAGTGGGAGCTAAGCGAAGAGTATGCAAAGGCATACAGAGTGATATAATAAACTTTAGGAACTTGGAAGAGAGGTGGTGGAAAGGGGGCTAGGGATAAAAAAACTATGTATTAGGTACAATGTACACTTCTCAGAATTCACCACTCTATACTTCAGCCATTTAACAAAAAAACACTTTACCCCAAAAGCTACTGAAATAAAATTTCTCCAAAAAATTAAGCATTTCTGCTCTTCAAAACACACTTTTAAGATGATGCAAGAACAAGCCCAACTGGGAGTGCTAATATATATTTGCAAAGGATATATCTTATAAAGAACTTACATCCAGAGTATATCAAAGAAATCTCTCAAAACAGAATTAAAAGAGAACAGCCTGATGAAAACAACACAAACAAACACAAATGAGCCAAAGATTTGAACATACACTTTACCAAAGAAGAAATAATAAATGGCGTGGTAGGATGAAAAATAGCTTCACAAAATTTATCCACATCTTTTATCTCTGGAATCTGTGAAGGCTACTTTATGTGGCAAAATTAAAATTACAAAAGGACTTTGCAGGTGTGATTAAAGAATTTGAGATTGGGGGATTATCCTGGATTAACCAAATGGGCCCTAAATGCAATCGCATGTTCTTTATAAGAGGCAGACAGAGGATGTTTTGACTCCAAAAAGAGAGGAAGGCCATGCGACAAAAACAGAGTCAGACAGAATAGTTGCTTTCTAGCAGGCCTTGATAATGGACGGAGAGGCCATAAACCAAGGAATACAAGGAATGTTGCGCTGAATGCTGAGAAGGGCAAGGAACTAGACTCTCCCCTGCAGCCCTCCCATAGAGCCTCTGTGCCCTGCCAGCGCTTTGGTTTTGACTCAGGGAAACTGATTTTAGGCAGCTAGGCTCCAGAACTGTGAGAGCATAACTTTCTGTTGCTTTAAAGCCACCAAATTTGTGATAGTTTATTACACCAGTCAAAGGAAACTTACACAGATGGTGAAAAGGCACATGAAAACACACTCAACATCATTAGTCATGAGGAAAATGTAAATTAAAACCACGATGAGATACCACTACCCTCCTGTTCGAATGGCTCATATTGTGGTAGTTGGTGGAGGGGTGGGGAAGGTTAATGAATAAACCAACAAACAATGAATAAATCAATTGTGGAGAAAACATGTACTGTATGATCCAGCCATCCAAATCCTAGATATTTTATTCAAGAGAAAAGAAAGTAAATGTCCAACAAAGACTTACATGTGAAGTACATAGCAGCTTTATTTGTAACAGCCAAAAACTGGTAACAGTTCAAATGTCCATAAAGAGGTAAAAGGATAAACAAACTGTGGTATATCTACACAGTAAAATAAAACTTAGCAATAAGAAAAAATGAACTAATGAAATATAAAAAACATGAATAAATCTCAAAATAATTATACTTAGTGAAAGAAGCATGAGTGAATCTTGAAAAACTAATATATAAAAAACATTGGTGAATCTTAAAATAATCATGGTTAGTGAAAGAAGCCAGACCAAAAAAAAAAAAAAAGAAGGAATATACAACGTATGATTTTATTTATATAAAACTATAGAAATGAAAACTATTCAACAGTGACAGAGACAGATAAGTGGTTGCCTGGGGAGGGGGATTGGGAAAGACGAGAGGTACACTAGGGAACCAGGGGCACCAGGGAACTTTGGGGAATGATTTCTGGTTGCATAGGTGCACACATATGTCAAAACTTACCCAGTTGCACCCATGTGCACTTGCTTGTATATAGAATATACTATAATGAAGCTTATAATTGAAAGTATATTTTGGATAATCTATTTTCATTCTAGGAGGTAGATCTAAGTTCCAAATTCACAGAATGTTACTCTTGAGGGCATTTATTTTCAAAGAGCATATAAACCCACCCAAAGCTTTTGGATGCCTATGCTTGTTTGCTCATTTGATGTGAGGTTAAGTTGGTAATACTGTGTATTATATCTTAGTGAACTCTTCTCCCACTATGAAATATTATACTATGAAATAATATCCTGCATATAACATCTATTAATTAATATATGATATTTAGGTTTTCTATTCAACAAACACACTTTAGGGAAAAAATGCCTCAGTTCAATAGAAAAAGATATGAGTTATACTCTCTACAAGGTGTGCAGCATATGAGTAATTGGTAGAACTACAGCAAAGAAAGACATAAAGGCCTAAGGAAAAAAATCATATAAAATGTAACTATGTAAAATACTTGAACGTGTAAAAATAAGTAACCTAGTTCCTAGTCCACTCTAAGTTCTGTTATATCTATGCTATCTTTACTTTTTAAGTTATTTATAAAACGCATGTATAGAGCACCAACATGTTTAAAAACAGTGTTTTGCTTCTTAGCATTCAAAGAGAAACAAGAAAGTCCCTGACCTAAAGAAGCTGACAGGTTAGACGATGAGACTGACAAGAAAAAAGACTAGACTGTGAACAAATGCTATGACAGGTAGAAAGAAAGGTTTGTTGAAGGTTAAGAATCATGGAATGGTAGTAAAAATGGAAGTCATAATTAAAGCTCACTTCTTGTTTCAATTTGATGAAAACTGAATTTTTTTGCATGTCATTAAAACTAATGGCAAAACCGCAATTACTTTTGTACCAACCTATTTTATAATAATAAATGAATAAAAGAATCCCTATTGCCTCTTCCAATCTTCCAGTTTTATATGTAGGAGGTATTTCCTTCACTACTCTACTACTGTAGGTAGAGTCTAGATGCCTAATTTATATGACCAGGTCATGGCTGCCCATTGTCATGTCATAAAAAACTTCTGGACTTCTAAACAAATCCACGTAGCTTAAAGACACTCTTTCATAACCAATACCAAGCATGTACTTCAAACACTTAAACCATTCATGCAGACTCACTTTTTAAACAGCAAACTTAATATAATATTAAAACAAGAGAAAACAAAAGCATTGTCATAATTACTTAGACACATTGCATTTTGTCAAAATATTTTACCAATCACAATTCTAACCGTAACTTCAAAACAATTTGTTTATAATTTATGAACCTACTAATGTATTCCAAAACTCATTACAAAGTTTCTACCAAGGGTATAATCACCCTCACAGGTACTTGCCTGCATGGACTATGCAAAACGGTGGATGCCAAACCTGAACTGAGCTAATACGTTCCTTGTCAGAAAATTCTAACAAGCCCATAGACAAAATTTGAAATTAGTTTCAGTCTGATAGTTAAAGCCTTAAACTAAAAGCTGTCAACAGCCATGTTTCCCAACCTGAGAATCAGAGTAGTGAGAAAATGAGCCTGGCATGTCCAGGGAGGCAGGGCCTTAGGATCTCCTTCCAACTTCCCTTGTTCTTGAGTCCTTGCTGGCTTGATAAAAGTATCAAAGCAAAGTTGTCAAAGCTTTCTTGGATCCTATGAGCTTAAACTGTTTGCTTCAACTAGTAAGCGTTGCAATTTCTAAAAATTTGAGTTGCAACTTTTAACATAAAGAATGCATTAATAGTTATTCTTTAAGATATTAAAATATATAATATAGCTACGGTAATTAAAGCAGTGTAATTATGAGGGTAGAATATAGAGACAGATTAATATAAGAGGATTCAAAGACCACAATCATACCAAGTATATAACAATAAGAAAAAAATTAATTCTTCAATAAATGCTATTGGGTCAAGTGTCTCACTAATGAAAAAAAAAAGTATGTTCAGATGTCTTAAAATCTGGCACTAGAATAAATTTCAGATGTATTAAGATTTTTAACTATGAAAAACAAACTATAAACTAGGTATTTACATCACGTTAGAATGTGGCAGATTGTTTTAAGCATTAGACCATAGCAAAAAACAAGAAAGGAAGTTTGGTTTAAATTGGAAAATTAGAATTTTAAAATTTTAATTTAAAATACAAACTTTTACATAAAAAGAGTAATGAGAAAGATAACATATACATAAAGACAAAGACTAAATATCTTTGATATATACATTGCTTTTTTTAAAAAAAAAAAAGGACAAAAATACAAATAAATAAGCTAAGAAGACAGGAAGTAATTTCACAAGATTAAAATAAATTTTCAAAGAACACATGACAAAATAGTCAATTTCACTAATAACACAAAATTTTTAAAAAGGGATACAATATTTGAGCTTGCGATTGGCAGAAATGAATAAATTCTTCAATACAATACTGGAGAGGTCTTGAACATTCTTACTTTACTCTGTGTCAGGTATACATTTAGACTGCTTTCCTGGAGAGCAATTTGGTAACTTTTAACACGTATTTAGATACTTTGACTCAACTATTCAACTTCTAGATATTCAATGTAAAGAAGTAATTGTATAAGTCTACAGTCATAAAGGGACTAAGAGTCACCAGAGACTTTAAAAAATACATATGTATAACATGTCTAAATGCAGAAGACTTTCTCAATGCATTATGACAAAAATATATAATGAAATACAAGTGGTCATTAATAAAATATAAATGATCATAATTTAGTCACATATTCCTTGACGTAGAAAGATGTAATTCACCTATTGTTAAATGAAAATGGAACTTCATAGAGCAGTATACTATCTTTCTTTAAAAAGTATATTCATATGTATAAGTGATAATTGATATAAAAATAAAAAATACTTTTTTGAGGCTATAAGCCACATGGTAAATATCCAAGTGGTCTTGATGTCTGCATACAGTGCACACTAACAGTTTTATTATTAACTTTTTTACTACAAAGAAAAGTGCACCTGTTCATTCCTCTTAATTCTGATGAATTAGTGGCTGACCTAAGGGATGTTAAGCTCCGTGTTAAAATTAAGGCTCTCGAGAACTGGCATCTCTTGTATATGAGAATGGCAAATCTGCTCTACATTATCCCATCAGCTCTGGCAGGCTCTGTTAAGTCTCAGACTTAAATCTTCCAAGTCAGCTAAGGGGATTAAAATACGGACACAGAAATATTAACACCATGCCCTGAGTTTAAATATCCATGCAGGACCCAGAATTACTGGCCCATTTGCAGCTGCTCATTGCTGCCATTTACTTTTTAGACCCGGAGCAAATAGGTCTAACTCCACAAGCAACTGCCTCACCTCACTTTACAGGTGTAATTACAATCATGGGGCCAAATGGCTTAGAAATGTGGAAATGAACAATACCCTTTATTTCTACTTATCTCATCATCTTTCAAACTGAAAACCTTTCTATCCTCTCCTGTGTTCTAACACTCATAATGTTCTGGATTTTCTTTTTCTGACTCAGATTTTCACTCCATTCCTTTTCCCCCAGGTCCTTGATATTACCCTTTTGAACTTTGAATTCATGAAAAATAAATCTGTATCTACACCATCTTCACCAAACATTCCTTTCTTCTCTTTGCCTCAACAGAAACTTGTCTCTGCCCCAGCACAACTTCAGTAGAAACAAAGAACCAGAATTCTTTTCAACGACTTACTGACCAGCTGAAGAAAGAGTGGTGAGCAACAGCCTACAGCTGTCAGCTCCTTCCAGTTGGATGCAGCGAAAGAGACTTCCTCATCTAAAGTCATGCCTTTCTCAGGGGCAGCCTGCAACTGGTGACAGAGTGAGGCAGGAGTGGAAAAACCAGCTATTTTGGCCCAAACATGGAACCCTCTGATGGGCTATATTCATTCAAGAGCTCCTTGCAGGACTAAGGTTCTATCAACTCTGCATTGCAATTTGACTTTTTCCTTTGCCGAACTCCTTCCCAACGCAGCTGATCGTTATTAATAAACAACTTGCCCTTTGAACTCTGTCTCAGTGTCTGCTTCTAGAGACCACAACCCCTGTGATCATTGGTACAAGTGGTGGTTCAACAAGCAATTGATAAGATGGAATTTGGGAGCTGATTATTCATTACCTGGTTGACAATGAGAAGCCCATTTTGACAGTAATGGATCACAGACAGCCCCTGGCATGAGGTAGCAATCTAACTGTTTAAACTTTCACTGGTTGTGAACCAGGAGGGGCACTGAATCTGGTTAGATACATAGGCTCATAGCAGTGATTCGTGTCCTGGCTAGTTGTTTAAGAACATGAGAGGAAAGGAAAAAGACTAGAAAACATTAGTTCTAACATCAACTGACTTCTATGGGGAAATAGATTTCAGCGGCACAAGGGTTGATTATGGGAGACAGAGATATACTGCCCAGATTCACCCTTCAAGAAAGTTCTTTTGTTCTCCTGAAGGTAGTGTGGGCAGCAGACAGTCTTCAGCTGCAGTTCCTTTGTAGTTATCCCCAGCTGAAGAGAGTTGTTTTGCCGACGTCAAGTTTTTCCCAGGATGTTCCACACTTAGTCATGGAGTGAGGTTGGATATATCAATCTTGACATCTTAAGGCATACTTATTTCAGAGTTCCTTACTGGGCTTGTAGAGGCTTTGTTAGACCTGTACCAGAGTTCAGCTTCCCTGCCCAACTCTATCTAGTTCTTCCCCCTTCCTTCCCTGGCGTTGATCTCTTACGCACTCTTGCACCATAAATCCCATCTCAATGTCTGGTCCATCTATGAACGTATTATACAACAAGAGCAGTTCCACATTAGATGTGATGAGTGCAGCCAGGAAGATGAGACTTCAGGGCAGTAGGAGTTTGCGTATAATGCTGTGTCTATGCTTGTTGTAGAAAATGCAGAAATGAGTGAGGGCATCTGCCTGGTGGCCAGGGAGAAAGGGAATATTTTTAACTGGTTCATATGAGAGAGAAAATTAAAGACAGGGGTGGAGTAATGTCTAAAGAGTGTTACTTTTGCTGTGTAGCATGTTGCCTGCTCCCTTGAAAAAACAATCTGCCTTCAAGACTGACATTATTTTTCATAGATTCTAGAATTCATGTGTGTTGCCTTTTAATATGATTCTACTTGAAGACTGAACATTGAGGGGGCCTAGTTTTTCAAGTGCTATCCCTGAGTAATTATCAACCAAGATTTGAAATCTGCAGTTAAGTACTCAGCTATAGCTCAGATTAAAATATTCACATTAGATTGGATCAGGAAAAAAATGTTCATGATTATCAAACCAGTAGAAAAGTGGTGTAAATAACTGTGGTCTGGTAGACCCAAACCATTATGGTTTCTGGAATATACAGAAAATCATTGTGGAGGTCTCACCACAATTTGAGTTACAATGCCTAGTTCTGAACTGGTTGATACAGTGGGAAAACTAGACATTAGCATTATAAAGATTTGCCAAATTGAGGAAGTATTAAAGATTTCCTCATTACATCATCACCTAGAAATTGCTTTACAGTCTAACTGCAACAGCCTCACAGATTCCTAAGAAATTATTATTTTTCTAGGAGAGAAACAGCTGATGGCACATGTGTTGGCATGTTTCTTTCTCAATCGGGAGTCAAAATCTACTGCAGTTTTGACTGTTGCTTAAGATTTTCTTTGCCTTTTTTTTTCTAAGTTTTTTTAGAGACAGGGTCTCACTGTACCAGCCAGGCTGGAGTGCAGTGGTATGATCATGACTCACTGTAGCCTCAAACTTCTGAACTCAAGGGATCCTCCTGCCTCAGCTTCCCAAGTTGCTAGGACCACAGGTATGCACCACTACACTTGGCCAATTAAAAAAAAAATCGTAGAGGTGCAGTCTCACTATATTTCCTGGACTGGTCTTCAACTCCTAGTCTCAAGTATACTCCCACCTTAGCCTCCAAAAGTGCTGAGATTACAGGTGTGAGCCACCATACCCAACCAGGACTTTCGATTTTGCAAGCTTTAGAACATTCAAGGCACTGTGTCTAAACTGGAGAAATATACGGAAGGTATACGGGTTCATAAAACAATGACTCTGGGCCATGATTGAGCTCTGAACTGCAACAGTGATGCAAATCCTCAGCCACAGATGCCCTCCTTGTTATACCTACAGGGATAGTTCAACAACCTGTTTTGGTAAAAATTCTCTGATTTTATACATAGGAGCAAAGTCCTAATTCCCAGAAAATAAACATCATTTGGTTAAAACCAATCATGAAAACCCCATTTGCCTTTCCAGGTGTTAAATTTCTCAGCCTTCCTTGTAGCTCCACATATCCATCGGCCTCAGCCATGGTGGATGAAATGTAAGAGGACATGAGGGAGAATAGCAGCAGATATAACCAGATTTGTAGATCTGGCAGGAGAAGACTGAGGGAGTTCCCATATGACACAGTTTGTATTTGTTCCATGCTAAACAATAATTGCTGGCCACTAGTGGGTAACTCATATATTTTAGAAATTGAAAATAATGAATTTTCTACATGAAGCAGAGGTAAAAATTAATCTCCTGAATATGATGGAATGGAAAGAGGGCCACAGATGTGATAAAAGGGTAAAGCTTGAATATTAGCCCTTTCAATGTCCTGCACTAGGCGAGTCCAAGTTCATTTCATTGCACGGGCATTAATGCCTCTGCATTTCCCACTCATGTACGTGGGCACTCTAGGAAACCAGATCCCACTGTCAGAGTTGATGTGTTTCTGAATTGGAAAGTGGCATAAAGAGGTAGAGTCTCTGTTGGTCCAGTTAAGTTAGACTTGGGTGCCAAAGCCACTATGGTTCCCACGGTGGTGGGCGTGACGAAGGTTGTGTCAAAACCCAGACCTTACCTGGTGAGGCTGAGAAAGGTAGCAGCAATGGAAGATGAGGAAGGCAAATAGGAAGGCAGCTGAAGTTCTCTACTGAGCAAGTGGCTAGAACTCAGGGGATAGTGTGTTAAGAAAATCTGGGGAGACGCAAAAACCAGAAGAGCATCTTCCTTTGTTTATCCCAGCCATTCAGCCAGGTCTGCTTAAACCACACAACTTTACTTGCTGGTGTGGTGAAGAGAGGACAGAGAGGTATGAAGAGAGGGGAAGCATGCCCCATGATGACCTTGCCATACAGATGCTATTATGCAAGTAGCAGCATATAAATAGTTGCCATTAGAAATTCTGTTATTCGTTAATTTAGGACGAGATCAGGAGTAAAATCAACAGTGGTCTGGTCCCACAAAAATGCAGGCAAGGTGGATGGAACACATAATTCAGAAGAACACTAATCAAGGATGGATTCAGACAAGCTCCTACCTTTTTCCCAAATGTGACATTATTTTTTAGGTTTTGGAAGTACGGGTCATGCTTGGCTTGCAATTGATATGAATAAGAATAATAGAATCAAAATTCCCAACTACACTGAGTTTATAAAGGAATGCACAAGGAACAATCATTCTTTTTTTTTTTTTTTTGAGACAGAGTCTCACTCTGTCACCCAGGCTGAAATGCAGTGGTGCGATCTCAGCTCACTGAAACATCCACCTCCCAAGTTCAAGTGATTCTCTTGCCTCAACCCTCCCTACCCCCACTCCCCAAGTAGCTGAAACTACAGGCACCCACCACCACGCCGGGCTAATTTTTGTATTTTTAGTAGAGGTGGCGTTTCACCTTGTTGGCCAGGCTGGTCTTGAACTCCTGTTCTCAAATGATCCACCCACCCTGGCCTCCCAAAGGCACCACTTTTTTTTTTTTTTTTTTTTTTACCAATCCTGGATCTCATGGGGAATCACCGACTCATTTGTCTACATGTTGCTCCTAGCTCTAACTTACTTTTTTCTCTCTGAGCTCTTTTGCTTCTCTGTAGCTGGGAGTCTTTTAGATGGGAAAAGAGGAAGCAAAAGAAAGACTGTTCTTCAGTTCACACTCAATTAGATAGTGTTAATTGAACATGTAAGCTAAGTATATGGCATGTCTGTTCTCCCTGGTGAACTGTGTCTCTCAGCAGCAGAGGATCATCCATTCTCCCGCTAGATTGGGAGGATAAATGGTTGCCTTAGGTGAGGTAGAAACCAGCACATCAGTTTAATACTCTGAAACATGGCCACTGTACAAGCTTTGATCCAGCCACCTTCCTCCTTCTACCTTGTTATTCCTCCCTATTCCTGTCCCACACTTTGCACATATATGACTGAAATTTGAAGTGAAATATAGAACTTATTTATTCCTATTAATTTCATCTGTATAAAGCTGACAGAGCATCCCCATTTCTTGAACATTATTTTAACTCACAATTTTATTTTCTAGATCTTTCAGCTTTGTGTGTCATCTGCAAATCTGAACCAAGAAACAGTCATTCTCTTTAAAAGAAAAATTTATAGGAAGCCTGCTTAGAGGAAGTGAAGTACTCCAGATGACCTCCGGAAGTCCCTGCCAGGCTTATGTTTCGAATTTTCCATAACATTTTATTATGTAAAACAGACCCATTAGCTATGTTTACTCAGGCACATGGAAGAAGATTAAGACAATTACCTAAAAATTCACTGTGACTTTTCAGTAAATGTTATTAAAGAAAAAGTGGGAGATGGGGCTTGAATTATCCAGAGTGTTTATTTCCATTGATCGAAGTCACAAAATAATTACCTCATTTCACTTTGCCTAATTAAACACAAGTTCATAACAAATTTTATCTTAGGACATACTGAAAAGGAAATAAGGTGAAACTGTATAGTAAAATCAACATAGCAAAAAGCTGACCATTAAGGCTCTTTTATTTAAAGCTGAAGGACAACTCCATTAAGTCAGAATTCTAAAGCCAGAAGTCTAAATGAGATTAATGAATATAAAGGAACAAATATATATTCAGTGAATACTGGCCAAGAAATGATGATTGAAATACAGTGTTGCATACAAAATCTTAAAACTTTATACCATAAAATAATAAAATGCCTTGTTAGTTTTTATTTAGAATCATATTCATAATGTTAAGTTTTATTGAAGATAATAAACAAGGGATAAATAATATATGAAATATTCTCTAGAGGGTGCTGTAATTATCCAGAGGAAGAGACATTTAAAAACATTATTTAAAAAGATTAAAAACTTACATGTTAATTTAAAACTCACCTAGGGAAATAGCTAGTTCTCATCATGAGAATAAAGAAAATGAATACCATATTAAAAACAATTGGACGATAGTGGCTCAAGACAGTTTTAAAATGAAACCAAACTTTTCTTTGTCCATAGTTGATGGAAAAGTATCAAGTCATAAACTCAGCTCATCATAATTTTCTATATATGGTCCTGGTGAGCTATTTACTTTAGCCAAAGATCAGGAAACATTCCATGGCAATGAGATCTCTTAATCTGTGAAACACTATCTCAGGGGAAATTGTAGAAACGTCTTCATCGGTCACTCATGGTTTGCTTAAAAAGTAGAGTGTACAAAATATGGTAAGGCATATCATGGGAAGCAAATCCATCTTAAAAGGAGAGGTAAAAGCAGGAGATAAAAAAGGAAACGACTTCTGTTCAGTGCTTACTTGGGGAGCAAGGCATTTCTGTACAGTTATTTAATATCACAGCCACTCTGGGAAAGAATATTATAAACACTTTACAGATGAGAAAACTATAGCTAAGAGTAGTTTGCTAAAGTCAAAAGTAGTAAGTAAAAGAGCCGGAGATTTGAGCCAACATCTGTCTTGCTTTTAGGATCCTGCTTACAGTTCTGAAAATAAAGTGACTATCACACAGATGATTAGTACAGTGATATTTAAATCTCTAGCTTCTTTATATTTTTTCCTTGTGTGATTATATGCCATATTCATACATGAACTTATAAGAATAGAAAAATTAGCACATGATAGCAAAACATTATCTTCTCATCATTATGTTTACAAATTAGGAGATTAATGACAAATATCAAGAGTCCAGTTACAATAAAGTTATAGGAGTTGAAGCTTGATTACTGGAGACTCAATAATGAATGGATGGCGGAAAATCAAGGCAACTATCACTGACAACTCATCCAGTCCACACATTGTTGTCAAAATTCTCTCTCAGTGGCAGAAGAAAATGTAGATAACACTTTCAAAATGAAAAGAAAAGAAAAGGTGGTGTAATAGGAAAAAAGATCATGGAAAGAAGTGTTCTTTTAAAACAAAGTGAGACTTCAATATGTTTGTAGGTTAAGAAACAGAATCAAGAGAAAAATGAAATAAAAGATCTAAAGTGAAAATAATAATAATTAACATTTTTAATTAAAATTATTGAGAAAAGATTAAAAGAGGCATAAGTCAGAGCAGTGGAAATAATTCATTTCTGGAAAAAATGAAAGAAGATGTGAGTAAATACAGAGCCATATTAGTTGTCATCTCTCTAAAAAATTAGGAAGATATCAGTTGTGAATAAGGGAGTCATGCTTAGGGACTTGAATAAAGTAACAGAAAATTACAATGTGTAATATATGCATTGACAAAATGACAGGAGTGGCAAGAAGGAATTGGATTGGATAAGAGGAAAATAAATATTGAGCGTCCCTAAGGGATTTCAGATGGAACCAATTATCCTGTTTAGGTAACATTTGTCACCAACAATCAGTGCCTTGGAAGGAGAAAGGATGTAGCTTGTTTTTCCCTTGCTGATGATTCAGAGGGCAGGATAAGAGATGTAATCAAAATAGCAAAAGTGAAAGTGAGAATAAGGTTTAAACGGAAAGTCAAGAAGCTTAGGCTAGGTGGATAAAAAAGTGAATATAATTGGAGTACAGATACTCCAATTGGAAATGAATAAGAAGCCAAGGTCCTGGAGGTTGACATGATATAAAGATAAGTTCAGTGGAAGTGGAATCATGTCAAAGGCAGAAAAATAAAAGGCCAGGAGAATTAAAACCAGTTTAAAATTATTTTGGGATGATAATAACTTGTAAGGTATAGCCAAGTATGTGGATTGCTAACATGGAGAGGAGGCAATGACCATTAAAAAAGAGAAGGTCACAAAAAATGAGAAAATTAGGTATCAAGTGTACCAGTTGTAGACACACTGAAAGCTATCCAGTATCACATAATAGAGAGGATTATAGTGATTTAGTTGTTAAAGTCCCTGAGAAATCAGAAGAAACACAGTACCCAATCACGGTGATAAAGATAAGCATGTTAAATGCAGTTATCATCAAATGGTATGAACTTTCTAGATTAGAGAATGGCTATGGATAGTAGCAGACCCCAAAAGGTGGTATAATTGGTGTAGTCCAAGTAACAGTTTAGTGAAAGAGGCAGAAATATTATTTAAAGAAAAATTTAGACTGAGATTAAAGAAAACATTGATTGTGAGCAAAATGGAGGTTTTCAAAAGCACTGGGTAAAATATTTGAAGGCTTGTTGAGAAGAACCATTAGAGAAGAAATAAGATTGAAATTAACTGCAATAAAGCTGTGACAAAACAGGGAATTGGGTGTGTGAGAGTATACTATGGACTGGGATTACGGAAGAATGCCAAGGACTCAGAAGTAAAAGTTCACGATGGTGCAAAATTCTGGTATCCAGCCCCAAGGCAGAAATAAATTAGTATTCAATCATATTGCTGTACTTTATCTAATAATATGTAATCTCTATCTCAAAGTGGCAATCAAATGGACATAACAGTGTGGAAAAGATAGGAAATCAATTTCTCAGTTTGTAGCTCAGGAAGTATTTAGGTTAACTATCACTTACACATACCAACAAAAGCCAATGTTTTTAAAACATTTTGAACATATTTCTTTTCCAAATTCTCTCAGACATGAAATACACACACACTCACATTCACACATGAAATGTCTTCATTCTCTTAATGTATCATTGTCAATACACTTGCCACTCTCCAACTCTGAAAACTTTCAGTTTTCATCCACTCTTTCTTTCCAGTCCTTATTCTGAGAGAAATCATAGGCCAGTGACCATGAGCTTCACAATTTGGCTCCTGACTTATTTCATTTTGGATCCTGATTTATTCATTTACTAGCCTCATTGCACATATTATCAGATTCTATCTCAGTTTCTTTTCAGTAACATCCTCATATTCCCCTTAACCTAACTGCCATTTTTTAAATAGAATCTTTCACTCTACAACAGGAGAAACACATTCTTCTTTAGTGCACATGAAACTTCACCAAGATGGATCAAATTCTGGTCTATAAAATACACCTTAACAAATTTAAGAGAATAGAAAACATAGCATGTATACTCTCAGAACACAATGGAATTAAACTAGAAATCAATAACTGAAAGATAGCTGAAAAAACCCAAGTAATTGGATATTAGTCAACACACTTCCAAAACTCATGGATTAATAAAGTCTCAAGAGAAATTCTAAAGATATTTTCAAGTAAATGAAAATGAAAATAACTTTTACCAAAATCTGTTTAATGTGGCAAAAGCAGTTCTTGGAGGTAAACTTATAGTACTAGTGACATATTTTATATATAAAAAAAAAATCTAAAATCAATAAACTAAGCTTCCACCTCAGAAAACTAGGGAAAAAGAACAAGTTAAATACAAATCACAGAGAAAAAAATAAAAATAAGAGCAGAAATCAATGAAATTGTAAACAGGAGAGCAACAGATGATCTACAAACTAAAAGATGGTTCTTTAAAAAGACAAAATTGGTGTGGGGCAGGGCATCTATGAAAAAAGGCAGCAGCATGACAGAAACTTGTAAATAAAGCCAACCTTCCTAGGACAGAGCACCTGGGAAAAGAGGTGGTTATCAATTCTGCGGCAGTAGACTTAAAAGTACCTGCCCAGCAACTCTGCATGGAACAATGGAGCTCCCAGCACAGCAGTTGAGCTCCTATAAGGGATAGACTGTCTCCTCAAGCAGCTCCCTGACCCCCATATACCCAAAGAGACACCTCACTCAGGAGAGCTCAGGCCAATATCTAGCAGGTACCCTTCTGGGACAAAGATAACAGAAGAAACCAGCAGCAATCCTTACTGTTCTGCAGCCACCACAGGCGATCCTCAGGCAAGCAGGCTCTATAGTGGACCTCCAGCATCCTGCAGCAGAGGGGCCTGTTAGAAGGAAAATGAAGAAACAGAAAGAAATAACTTCATCATCAACAAAAAGGACATCCACTGGGAGACCCTATCTGAAAGTCAGCAACTACAAAGACCACAGGTAGATAAAGCCACTAAGATGGGAAGAAACCAGTGCAAAAAGGATGAAAACACCAAAAACCAGAACACCTCTCCTCCTCCAAAGGATAACAACTCCTCACCAGCTAGGGATCAAAGATGGATGGAGAATGAATCTAATGAATTGACAGAAACAGCCTTCAGAAGGTGAGTAATAAACTTCTCAGAGCTAAAAGAACGTGTTCTAACCCAATGTAAAGAAACTAAGAGCCTTGAAAAAAGATTAGATGAGATGCTAACTAGAATAAACAGCTTCAAGAAGAATATAAATGACTCGATGGAGCTGAAAAACACAAGAGAACTTTGCAAAGCATACACAAGTTTCAATAGCCGAATCGACCAAGCAGATGAAAGGATATCAGAGATTGAAGATCAACTCAATGAAATAAAATGAGAAGGTAAGATTAGAGAAAAAAGAGTGAAAAGAAATGAACAAAGCCTCCAAGAAATATGGGATTATGTGAAAAGACCTAATCTACATTTGATAGGTGTACCTGAATGTGACAGAGAGAATGAATCTAAGCTGGAAAACAGTCTTCAGGGTATTATCCAGGAGAACTTCCCCAACCCAGCAAGGTAGGCCACCATTCAAGTCCAGGAAATACAGAGAACACCACAAAGATATTCCTCAAGAAGAGCAACCCCAAGGCACATGATCATCAGATTCACCAGGGTTGAAATGAAGGAAAAAATGCTAAGGGCAGCAAGAAAGAAAGGTCAGGTTACCCACAAAGGGAAGCCCATCAGACTCACAGCAGATCTCTCAGCAGAAACCCTACAAGCCAGAAGAGAGTGGGGGCCAATATTCAACATCCTTAAAGAAAAGAACTTTCAACCTAGGATTTCATATTTAGACAAACTAAGCTTCATAAGCAAAGGAGAAATAAAATCCTTTACCAAAAAGCAATTGCTGAGAGATTTCATCACCACCAGGCCCACCTTACAAGAGGTTCTGAAAGAATCACTAAACATGGAAAGGAACAACCAGTACCAGATACTCCAAAAACATACCAAATTGTAAAGAGCATTGACAGGATGAAGAAACTGCATCAACTAACAGGCAAAACAACCAGCTAGCATCAAAATGGCAGGATCAAATTCACACATAACAATATTAACCTTAAATGTAAATGGGCTAAATGCCCCAATCAAAAGACACAGACTGGCAAAATGTATAAAACATCAAGACCCATCGGTGTGCATGCAGTATTCAGGAGACCCATCTCACATGCAAGGATATGCATAGGCTCAAAATAAAGGAATGGAGGAAGATTTATCAAGAAAATAGAGAGCAATAAAAAGCAGGAGTTGCAATCCTAGTCTCTGATAAAATAGACTCTAAAGCAACAAAGATCAAAAGAGAAAAAGAAGGACATTATATAATGGTAAAAAGGATCAATGTATGAAGAAGAGATAATGATCCTAAATATATATGCATCCAAAACAGGAGCACCCAAGTACATAAAGCAAATTCTTAATGACCTACAAAGAGACTTAGACTCCCACACAATAATAGTGGGAGATTTTAACACTCCACTGTCAATATTAGACAGATCAATGAGACAGAAAATTAACAAGGATAGCCAGGACTTGAACTCAGATCTGGACCAAGTGTACCTAATAGGCATTTACAGAAATCTCCACCCCAAATCCACAGAATGTACATTCTTCTCAGCACTGCATTGCACCTACTCTAAAATTGACTGCATAATTGGAAGTAAATCACTCCTCAGCAAATGCAAAAGAATGGAAATCATAACGAACAGTCTCTCAGACCACAGTACAATCAAGTTAGAACTCAGATTTCAGAAACTAATGCAGAACAGGATGACTTCATGGAAACTGAACAACTGGCTCCTGAATGTTGACTGGATAAACAATGAAATGAAGGCAGAAATAAAGATGTTCTTTGAAACCAACGAGAACGAAGACACAATGTACCATAATCTCTGGGACACATTTAAAGCGATGTCTACAGGGAAATTTATAGCAATGAAATGCCTGCATGAGAAGCAAAGACAGATCTAAAATCAGTACCCTACCATCAAAATTGAAAGAGCTAGCGGAGAAAGATTAAAAAAAACTCAAAAGCTAGCAGAAGACAAGAACTAACTAAGATCAGAACAGAACTGAAGGGGATGGAGAAACAAAAAAATCCTTCAAAAAAATCAATAAATCCAGGAGCTGGTTTTTTGAAATAAAAAACAAAATAGACAGACTGCTAGCCAGATTAATAAAAATGAAAAGAGAGAAGAATCAAATAGATGCAATAAAAAATGGTAAAGGGAATAACACCACTGATTCTACAGATATACAAACTTAACTCACAGATTATGACAAGTAACTCTATGCACATAATCCAGTAAACCTGGAAGAAATGGATACATTCCTGGACACTTACACCCTCCCAAGCCTAAACAAAGAAGAAGTTGAAACCTCAAATAGACCAATAACAAGGGCTGAAGTTGAGGCAGCAATTAATAGCCTACCAACTGAAAAAAGTCCAGGTCCAGACAGGTTCACAGCTGAATTCTACCAGATGTACAAAGAGGAGCTGGTACCACTCCTTATGAAACTATTCAAAACAATACAAAAAGAGGGAATCCTTCCCAAATCATTTTATGAGACCAACATCATCCTGATACCAAAACCTGGCAGAGACTCAACAAAAAAAGAAAACTTCAGGCCAATATCAATGATGAACATTGATGCAAAAATCTTCAATAAAATACTGGCAAACCGATTGCAACATCATATCAAAAAGCTTATCCATCACAATCAAGTAGGTTTCATTCCAGAGATGAAGGCTGGTTCAACATATGCAAGTTTATGAATGTAATCCATCACGTAAACAGAACCAAAGACAAAACCACATGATCATCTCATTAGATGCAAAGAAGGCCTTCAACAAAATTCAACAGCCCTTTGTGCTAAAAAATTCTCAATAAACTAGGTATTTAAGGAACATATCTCAAAACATAGAAGCTATTTATGACAAACCTACAGCCAATATCATACTGAATGGGCAAAAACTGGAAACATTCCCTTTGAAATCTGGCACTAGACAAGGATGCCCTCTCTCACCACTCCTATTCAATATAGTATTGGAAGTTCTACCCAGAGCAATCAGGTAAGAAAAAGAAAAGGGTATTCAATTAGGAAAAGAGGAATTCAAATTGTCTCTATTTGCAGATGATGTGATTGTATATTTAGAAGACTCCATCGTCTCAGCCCAAAATCTCCTTAAACTGATTAGCAAATTCAGCAAAGTCTCAGGATACAAAATCAATGTGCAGAAATCACAAGCATTTCTATACACCAATAACAGACTTAAAGAGAGCCAAATCAAGAATGAACTGCCATTCACAATTGCTACAAAGAGAATAAAATACCTAGGAATACAACTAACAAGGAACGGAAAGGACCTCTTCAAGGAGAACTACAAACCACTGCTCAAGGGAATAAAACAGGACACAAACAGATGAAGAAACAGTCCATGCTCATGGTTAGGAAGAATCAATATCGTGAAAATGGCCATACTGCCCAAAGTAATTTATAGATTCAATGCTATCCCCATCATGCTACCAATGACCTTCTTCACAGAACTGGAAAAAAACACCTTAAACTCCATATGGAATCAAAAAAGAGCCTGCATAGCCAAGACAATCCTAAGCAAAAACAACAAAGCCAGAGGCATCATGCTACCTGATTTCAAACTATACTACAAGGCTATAGTAATCAAAACAGCATGGTACTGGTACCAAAACAGAGATATAGACCAACGGAACAGAACAGAGGCCTTGGAGGCAAAAGAAACAATCATTAGAGTGAATCAGCAACCAACAGAATGGGAAAAACATTTTGCAATCTACTCATCTGACAAAGGGCTAGTATCCAGAATCTACAAAGAACTAAAACAGATTTACAAGAAAAAGACAAACAAATCCATCCAAAAGTGGGAGAAGGATATGAACAGACACTTTTCAAAAGAAGACATATATGAGGTCAACAAACATATGAAAAAATGCTCATCATCACTGATTATTAGGGAAATGCATATCGAAACCACATTGAGATACCACCTCATGCCAGTTAGAATGTCAGTCATTAAAAAATCTGGAGACAACAGATGCTGGAGAGGATGTGGAGAAATAGGAACACTTTTACACTGGTCGTGGGAGTGTAAATTAGTTCAACCATTGTGGAAGACAGTGTGGTGATTCGTCAAGGACCTGGAAATAGAAATTCCATTTGACCCAGCAATCCCATTACTGGGTATATAGCCAAAGGATTATAAATCATTCTATTATAAAGACACATACACACGTATGTTCATAGTGGCATTGTTTACAATAGAAAAGACCTGGAACCAACCCAAATGCCCATCGATGATAGACTGGACAAGGAAAATGTCACACTTGCACACCATGGAACACTATGCAGCCATAAAAAATGATGAGTTTGTTTCCTTTGTAGGGACATGGATGAATCTGGAAACCATAACTCTGAGCAAACTGATACAAGAACAGAAAATCAAACACCGCATGTTCTCACTCATAGGTGGGTGTTGAACAATGAGAACACATGGACACAGGGAAGGGAGCATCACACAGTAGGGTATGTTGTTGGGTGGGCAAGGGAGGGACAGTGGAGGGATGGAGAGGTTGGGGAAGGATAACATGGGGAGAAATGCCAGATGTAGGTGACAGGGGGATAGAGGCAGCAAACCATATTGCCATGTGTGTACCTATGCCACAGTCCTGCATGATCTGCACATGTACCCAAGAACCTAAAGTACAATTAAATAAAAAATATAACAAATAAAAAAAAGTAAGTAAAATTGATAAGACTCTAACCAGGCTAGACAAGAAAGAGAAATTGAGAGATGGAGACAGACACACTAAAGTGTTTTAATGTCTATGATTGGTATTTGTGTTACCAATGTCAGATTATCAATATCAGAAATGCAAGATAGATCATTACCAATATCACAGACATTAAAATGATTACAAAGAAATTATATAAACAATTCTATGCAAACAAATTTGCTAATTTAGATGAAATGGACCAATTCCTTGAAAAACAAACTGCCAAAACTCATACAAAATGAAATAGATAGCCTTAATAGTGCTATATCTATTAAAGAAATTGAGTCAGTAATTAATAACCTTCCAAAAATAAAACACAATAGCCCATATGGTTTCACTAATGAGTTCCCATGAACATTTAAAGAAAAGATAATGCCAAGTATCGACAATCTTTTCCATAAAATAAAAGCAGAGAGAATGCTTGCAACTCATTTTGTAAGGTTGGCAATACATCAGAAGACCAAGGCCAGATAAAACATAACAAGAAAACTACAGATTAATGTAGTTTTCATGAACATGAATGCAAACATTCTCAACAAAATATTAGCAAATCTAATACAGCAGTGTATAAAAACAATTATATACCACAACCATGTAGGATTTATTCCAAGTATGCAAAGCTGAAATTGACATTATATTATCAATTTACGTGGTGTACCATACTAACAAATTAAAGAAGAAAAATCAAATGATTATGCCAATTGACAGAGAAAAAGCATTTGATAAAATCCTACCAACTTATGATAAAATTATTCACAAACTAGGACTAGAGAACTTCATCAGCTTGAAAAAATCTACAAAAAATCCTACAGCTAACATAATACTTAATAGTGACAGATCAAATGCATTCTCCCTAAGACAAGGTATAAGGCAAGGATATCCTCTGTCACCACTCTTATTCAATACTGGAGGTTTTTGCTGTGCATTAATATAGGAAAAAGAAATAAAAAGTATCCTATTTGAAGAAGATGAAATAAAACTGTGTTTATTTGCAGATGACATGATTGTGTAGAAAACCCTGAAAGAATCTACAAAACAATCTATAAACTAGTAAGCCAGTATAACAAGATAGAAGGTCAATATACAGAAGTCAATTGTTTTCCTATACAAAAATGAACAATTAATATTTGAAATTTTAAAATGTCATTTGTAATAGCCTTCCAAAAATGGCATTTAATCTAATAACATATATACAGAATCTGTATGCAGAAACTACAAATATCTCATGAAAGAAATCAAAGAGGATCAAAATAAATGGGAGTATATTCTGTCTTAATAATTTGGAAGACACAAGATTGTTAAGATGTCAGTTTGTTCTCAACCTGATTTACAGATTCAATACAATTCAAATCCAAATGCTAGCAAACTATTTTGTAAATATAAACAAACTGATTCTACCATTTATATGAAAAGGTTAGATACCTAAAAAAAATCCATAATATTGAAGAAAAAAAAAGAGGACTCACATTATCTGACTTCAAGACTTATTTTAAAGTTATAATAATCAAAATATCATAGTATTGGTGAAAGACTAGCTACATACATCAGTGGAACAGAGAGAAACTAGACATATCACACAAATATAGCCGACTGATCTTTGACAAATGTTCAAAGATAATTCATTGGAGATAAGATAGCTTTTCAACAGATGATGCTGGAATAATTACATGTCCATAAGCAAAATAATAAACCTAGACATAGATCTAATACCTTATATTAAAATTTATTCAAAACCAAATATGAACCTAAATGTAAAATGCAAAACTATAAAAATTTCTTAGGAGAAAATCTACTCAATTTTGGGTTTGGTGATGTGATTTTAGATACAATACTAAAAGAATGATCAATGATATAAAAATTGTTAAGTAAAAATATATTAAAATGTAAAACTTCATCTCTGCAAAAGACACTGGTAATAGAATAAAAAGATAAGCTGCAGACTGGAAGAAAATATTTGCGGAATGCACATCTGATAAAAAAACTGTATCCAAAATATGCAACATGGTCTTGAAATTCAACAAAAGAAAACAAACAACTGCATTAAAATTGATCTGATCAACTCCTTACCAGGGTAAACAGATGTAAATAAAGATATGGAAAGATTTTCAACATTATTTGGCATTAGAGAAATGCTAATTGTAACAAGAATGAGATACCAGTACATATCTACTAGAAAAGGTCAAGTAAATTTTTTTAAAAACTGACAATACCAATCACTGGTGGGAATTCAGACCAACAGAAACTCTCAATTTTTAATTTTTGTGGGTACATATACATATATACATATTTACAGTATACATGAGATATTTTGATACAGGCATACGATGTGTAATAATCATATCAGCATAAATGGAGTACTCATCACCTCCAATTTTTACCCTTTCTTTGTGTTACAAGCAATCCAATTATAGTCTTTATTCTGAAATGTAAAATAAGTTATTGTTTACTATCGTCACCATGCTGTGCTGTCAAATACTAGATCTTATTTGTTCTCTCTAGCTATAGTTTTGCACCCATTAACCATCTCCCCTTCTCCAGCAACACCCTCCCCAGGCTGTGGTAACTATCTACTCTATCTCCATGGGTTCAATTGTTTTAATATTTGACTCCCACAAATAAGTAAAAACATGCCAAGTTTGTCTTTCTGTGCCTCGTTTTACTTAACATAATGACCTCCAGTTGAATTTGCGTTGTTGCGAATGACAGGATCTCATTCTTGTTTTATGGCTGAATATTACTTCATTGTTTGTATGTACTCTTGTTCATTGCAGTGGGAATGCAAAAATGATTCAGTCACTGTGGAAGACAGTTTAGAAATTTTTTTACAAAGTTAAATATAGTCTTATCATAAAATCAAACAATTGTACCCTTCAGTATTTACCCAACGTGTTTCAAAACTTCTTTCCACACAAAAGCCTGCATCCAACTTTTTGTAGCAGCTTTATTCACAATCATCAAAACTGGAGACAACCAATATGTTTCTCAATAAGCGAACAGATAAACCCAAGTACAGTAGTTGTCCCTTATCTGCAAGGGATATATCCCAAAACCCCCACTGGATGCCAAAAAACATGGATAGTGCCAAACGCTACATCTATGATAAAGCTCACTGTATAAATTAGGCAGAGAAAGAAATTAACAATAGCAACTAGAAATGACATAGAACAATTATAATAATATACTGTAATAAAGATTATGTGAATATGGTCTCTCTCTCTCAAAATATCTGATTGTACTGAAACTCATCCTTCTTGTGATGAAGAAGGGATGCAGCAAGACTGTGTGAGATTTTATTACACTGCTCGGAAGAAGGCACAATTTAAAATTTATGAATTGTTTCTTTCTGGAACTTTTCATTTAATACTTTTGGACCACAGTTGACCATGGGTAACTGAGATCAAGAAAAGTAAAATGTCAGGTAAGCAGGGCACTGCTGTATATCAATACAATGGACTAGCATTCAGTGATTAAATCAGATGCGCTATCAAGCCATGAGAAGACATGTGAGAATCTTAAATGCATATTGCTAAGTAAAAGAAACTAAGCTATGTGAAAGAAGCCTGAAAATGCTACATACTTTATAATTGCAACTACATGACACTCTGGAAAAAGTAAAAGTGTAGCAATGGTTAACAAATCAGTGATTGGCAAGGGCCCAGGGTTGGGAGAACTGTTGAACCGGTGAATCACAGGGATTTTTTTTAAGTGTAGTGAAGCCATTCTGTAAAATAATTGTAATGGTGGATTATGCATTTATGTGCTTGTCATAAGCATTAGAACCTGTAGAACTTTCCAGCAGAAAGAAGAAACAACAATTAAGCAAGTTTAAGACATTGTATAGGAGGTTGGGATCCTGGATTGAATGCAGATTTTGAAAAAAAAAAAAAAAAAGTCTAACTATACTACAAATATGTGAAGTAACATCACTGAAGTGGATGGGGAAGGGGGATCCTGACTTAAGTAACTTTAGAAACAAGTCATAAAAATAGAGGAAAAATGAACTGCACATAAGCATTATCTTCTAGTTAACAAAATTGTTTCTCATAGGGATACAGCTTAACAATTTTGAAACCACTGTACTTGTATAGTAGGATTAAACAATTATGTAATTGATGGCAGAAGGTGGGAACCAGGTCTTTCACTGTTGTAGTGGAAAAGGAGAGAAGCAAGGGAGGAAATCTAGAATAATCAATGTGGTATTAGATGACAAACTCATGTTAGCTTAATGTAGACACAGATGAATTCCTCTATGAATATTTATAAATATGTGTATGTCAACAGGTGAGTATACACGTGTATTTCCTTGCTCTCTTACAAAAGTAACCAGGGCTCCTTGGAGAAGTGGCTGATTATAGGACTGGGGCAGAAAAGAAAGAAAATAAACCTGGAGCATCTTATAATGGTAAAATATAAGGAAGTACTAAAAAAAAAAAAAATGATATGGGTACTTCCCCCCAATAGGATATAGAAGCTGCAACAATTTGAGAAAACAATAAAGTAGTATTGGATTATAATCCAAAATATAAAATGAACAGCCAGTTATATAATTAGGAGTCCCTAATTATATAACTAAGTGATTGAATATTAAGTAAACAGAGAAGAAACAAATCTATCATGCAGAATTCCTTTATGTCGATACTATTCTCTCAATGAAGGGGGATATAACTGCCCATTTCTTAAGTATGGGCTATGGATAGTGATTTCCCTCCAAAGAATACAGTGTAGAAAAAAAGGGAGAGAGTAACTTTACAGTGGAGAAACCTGACAAACACTACTTTGGCCAGGTCATCAAGGTTAATAGCAACAGTGATAAGTCATGTTGATAGCATGTACTATTATACGATATCTCAGGAATGACACTTTTCCTGCGTGGTCTTCTCCAAAACCCATGAGGAAAAATCATTACAAACCCCCATTGAAAGGCATTCTAAAAAATACCTAACACTTCTCATAGCTCTCAAGGTCATCAAAACCAAGAAAAATGTCTGAGAAACTGCCGCAGTGAAAAGTTGCCTAAGGTGACATAATGATTAAATGTAATGTGTTATCTTGCATGGGATCTGGAATAGAAAAATGACATTAAGTAAAAACTGAGAAAATCTGAACAAAGTATGGACTTAAGCTAATAATAATGTATCGATATTGGTTTATTAATTGTGACACATGTACCATACTAATATGTTTATAATAGGGAAAACTGGATATTTGGGAACTCCCTTTAATATCTTAGCAACTATTTAATGAATTTAAATATAGACTATGTCATATTATGTATTGCATATAACTAAAAATAACAATTTTTAAAAGCCTACTTAAAATAGTTTATTTAAAAAGTTAAACAAAAAGCATATCCAACACTAAAACTTTATCTTTTCCCCAAAACTTGTATCTAATCATCAGTTGAGTCATGTCAGAAAACTAGATATATTCTTGACTTTCTCATTCCTTCATCCTCCTCACTTAAATAATCACTAAGTTTATACAACTATACTTCCTTAATAATTCATAATTCCAGTTCTACTTCATTCCCACTGCCTTACTAGTCCAATATTTTTCACTCAACTCCTCATTGGATTTATAGTTAATGTCCCAGATTCTGGGTTTTTTTCCACTAAGTCTATTATGTTGTGCTGTAACCACAGTGAAATTTCAGAAATAGCAAAATGATTATTTTCCTTTCCTGCTTAGAATCCTTAGTGAGTTCGCTGTGCATTTAGCATGGAACCCCAATGGCTTAATCACATCACAGAAAGCCTTTTGGTAACTGACTTCTGCTGGCATTTCCAACATCATCTCCCCATGTTGCTTCCATGCCTTCTTTTTCCCGTCATCTTCAATTACCTACAGTTATGGGAATGGTTTAACATCTTTCATGTTATTCTACAATACTTTCCTCTGGAAGCTGAAATTCTACCTTTTCTGGGAAGCATTTCTACTATTTCAACTTTCAGACTGTTAAATACCAATCTTTTTTTCCCTTAGCTTTCAACTTTCAGGCTGTTAAATACCCATCTTTTTACTATTTCAACTTTCAGGCTGTTAAATACCCATCTTTTTTTTCCCTTAGCTTTCTAGGTGTTCCTAAGTAAAAAAACACTTAGCACATTGCATAGCCATTTTTTTTTTCATTTTTTATTTACATATACTTACCTCAAGCTTTTTGAGAAAGACAACATCACTCTTCACTCAATTCCAAGAATTTAACATAGTGCCTTAAAAATTGTGCCTGAGCATAATATTCACAAAATATCTATTTAAAAAGTTCTACAACTCAACTTTTGAAACCACAGCTGAGCCTAAATAACCACTCTCTTTTCTTTGAGAAAAAGTATGGTATCTATTTGGGGGAAGGAGGAGGGTGGTGCTAATATTTTATTAAGCAAATATGTACCAGGCATTGGATTAGGAGCTATTTATAACTTAGCTCACTAAATACATTAAGTCTGATTTTACACCTGAAAAAATTGAAGCTTGGGAGGAAGGAGTGACACTGATCGGGAGTTCTGAGATTTGGAGTGGGATTCTCACCTTACCTCTTATACTCAGGTAAGTTCGGAAACAACTGAGATATCAATCTAAGAGTCTGACAGATCTAAATACTAGCTTTTTTATAGCTAAACTGAATTGGAGATCCAAATTTGGATCTGTGGCTACAAGGCTACACCTTTGGATTTCGTACACGAATAAAAATTGAATATGCAAAGCTGAAAACCCTACCAGAATTGCAGCTTCAAATGTATTTAATGCTCCCACCAGCACTACCACTATCACCACTAATGTTGAAAAAGAAATATGAGTCTCTAGATCCGCTTCTAAGTTCCTGAAAATGGGATCTCTCGTGACGTCATTAAGAAACTTAATTGTATATGACATCAGATACTACTTAGCAATGATGAATTGCTTTTTCCTAAGACTTCCTGTGGTTTATGTTTCTCCTGGGCTTGACTTAAGAAAAAGAAAGGGAGCAGATGTTGTAGCTCACACCTGTAATCTTAGCACTTTGGGAGGCCAAGACAGGCAGATCACTATAGCCCAAGAGTTCAAGACCAGCCTTGACAACATGGCAAAACCTTGTCTCTACAAAAAACACAAAAATTAGTCAGGCATGGTGGTACGCTCTTGTGGTCCCAGCTACTGGGGAGGCTGAAGTGGTAGGCTTACCTGAGACTGGGAGGTTGAGACTGCAGTGAGCCATGTGCTACTGCACTCCAGTCTGGGTGATAAAGTGAGTAACTGTCTCAGAAAAAAAAAAAAAAAAAGCAGGCAAGCAAGCAAGCAAGAAAGAAAGAGAAAGAATAAAAATCCTATGACTGTAAGCATTTTCCATGATGAAGTGTAGAGTGTTCCTCTAAGTTTTCCCGGAAAAATACAACATGGTATATATAGAGTACAAATTGGGAAAGTCGGGAAAAAGAAATAAAAAGGTATAAAAATTTGGAGATAAACATAGAAAAAGAACATAAAGTTAAAAAGTTCCAGTATATAGACAGCTGAGATTAAAGAAGAGATACAAAGTAATGGATCAGGCAAAACTGAATGGAATTATCAACCCAAGAAATCCTCTCAAAGATATTAGACTTCAAAAATGAAGAAAAGTCCTCAAGGAAATATCATAAGTACAAGATATCCAAGAAAAGAAACTTTGCACAGAGGTTTTAATATGTAGACAAAGTATCTTTCAAAAGGCACATATAAAATCTCAGAAGTAGGAGATCCAAGATGGCCGGTCAGGAGCAGCTCAGGATTCCAGATCCGAGTGAAAGCACAGAGGGTGAGGGGATGCCGCATTTCCAGATGGATTTTTACTGGCCACAGACCAGGAGATTCCCAGGCGGAGGAGCCCCACGGGTCACCAGGGTGGCTGTTTTGGCCGGCGTGGCTGTTTTGCCTGCACCCTGGCACAGCAGTTCCCAGTGCAGAGTAAACGAGACTGTGTCCCCTCTTAGCCAGCAAGGGGAGCTGAAACAGGGAGCCAGGCCAGGAGATTCCCAGGCAAAAAAGCACCATCAATCTCAGAGCCGCGGTTTCAGCTGGCGTAGTGGGTCACCGCAAGGGAAATCACACAAATCCCGGTGCCTATTCAACAGGCGACCAGGTCACCTGGTAGAGAGCCGACCATTCAACTAAAAAACAAAACGCTCTGAGGCAGGGAGCAAGGTGATCAGTCCTGGCTGGTCCCACCCCCACAAAAACAAAAACAAAAACAAAAAAACAGCAATTGGAAACGCTCTGGGTTGAGACTTTCACAGCAAGCACAGCTGAACCTGGGATGGTCCAGCTCTGTGGGGGAGGGGCGTCCGCCATTACGGAGGCACTCTACCACTACAGAGACAGTCTGCCAATCCTGGGGCAGCCTGCAGTTGATGAGGCAACCCACCATTAGCCAAGGCAACCCACCATTACAGAGAGAGTCCGTCAGTACAGAGGCGGGCGACCGTTCCTGAGGCAGTTCTAACTACACCCATATAAACAGGACTGCAGGGAAGTTCACATGGCAGCTGGACAGAGCCCACAGCCACCTTGTGGGCAGGGCAGCCCTGAAGAAAAAAAAAGGCAGCAGCACAGCAAAACTCATAAAGCCCTACTCCTTGGGACACAACACCTGGGGAAAAAAAGGGGGGTTTATGAGTCCTGCTGCTGCAGACTTAAATTTACTGGCCCAGCAGCTCTGAATGAACAATGGGGCTCACAGCTCAGCACCTGATATAATATAAAGGACAGACTGTTTCCTCAAGCAGCTCCCTGACCCCCGTATATCCAAAGAGTCACCTCATAAAGGAGAGCTCAGACTGACATTTGGCAGGTATCCTTCTGGGACAAAGCAGAAGAAGAAACTGGTAGCAACCTTTACTGTTCAGCAGCTGCTGCAAGTGATCCCCAGGCAAGCAGGGCCTGGAGTGGACCTCAGCAGTCCTACAGCAGAGAGCCCAGACAGTTAAAAGGAAAACTAAGAAACAGAAATAACTTCATCAACAACAAAAAGGACATCCACTCAGAGACCCAATCAGAAAGTCAACACCTACAAAGCCGACAGGTGGATAAATCCACAAAGACGGGAAGAAACCAGCACAAAAAGGATGAAAACACCTGAAACCAGAACACCTCTCCTCCTACAAGGGATCACAATTCCTTACCAGCAAGGGAACAAGACTGGACGGAGAATGAGTGTGATGAAATGACAGAATCAGCCTTCAGAATGTGGGTAATAAGAAACTTCTGTGAGCTAAAAGAACATGTTCTAACCCAATGCAAAGAAACTAAGAACGTTGAAAAAAGATATGATGAAATGCTAACGAGAATGGGCAACTTAGAGAGGAATATAAGTAAATTCATAGAGCTAAAAAACACAACACGAGAACTTTGCGAAGCATGCACAAGTTTCAACAGCCGAATTGACCAAGCAGAAGAAAGGATATCAGAGGTCGAAGATCAACTCAATGAAATAAAACGAGAAGGCAAGATTAGAGAAAACAGGATAAAAAGGAATGAACAAAGAAAACAAGAAATATGGGACTATGTGAAAACACCTAATCTACGTTTGATAGGTGTACCTGAATGTGACGAAGAGAATGAATTCAAGCTGGAAAATACTCTTCAGGATATTATCCAGGAAAACTTCCCCAACCTAGCGAGGCAGGCCAATATTCAAGTCCAGGAAATACAGAGAACACCACAAAGGTATTCCTCAAGAAGAGCAACCCTAAGGCATATAATCGTCAGATTCACCAGGGTTGAAATGAAGGAGAAAATACTAAGGGAAGCCAGAGAGAAAGGTCGGGTTACCCACAAAGGGAAGCCCATCAGACTCACAGCGGATCTCTCAGCAGAAACTCTACAAGCCAGAAGAGAGTGGGGGCCGATATTCAACATCATTAAAGAAAAGAACTTTCAACCCAGAATTTCACATCCAGCCAAACTAAGCTACATAAGTGAAGGAAAAATAAAATCCTTTGTGAACAAGCAAGTACTAAGAGATTTCATCACCACCAGTCCTGCTTTACAAGAGCTCCTGAAAGAGGCACTACACATAGAAAAGAACAACCAGTACCAGCCACTCCAAAAACATACCAAATGGTAAAGAGCATCGACACAATGAAGAATCTGCATCAACCAACCAGCAAAACAGCTGGCTAGCATCAAAATGGCAGTATCAAATTCACACATAACAATATTAACCCTAAATGTAAAAAGACTAAATGCCCCAATCAAAAGACACAGACTGACAAATTGGATAAAAAGCCAAAACCCATCAGTGTGCTGTATCCAGGAAACCCATCTCACATGCAAGGATACACAAAGGCTCAAAATAAAGGGATGGAGGAAGATTTACCAAGCAAATGGAGAGCAAAAAAAAGCAGGAATTGCAATTCTCATCTCTGATAAAATAGACTTTAAAGCAACAAAGATCAAAAGAGACAAAGAAGGACATTACATAATGGTAAAAGGATCAATGCAACGAGAAGAGCTAACAATCCTAAATATATATGCACCTAATACAGGAGCACCCAGATACATAAGGCAAATTCTTAATGACTTACAAAGAGACTTAGACTCCCACACAATAATAGTGGGAGATTTCAACACACCATCGTCAATATTAGACAGATCAACAAGACAGAAAATTAACAAGAATATCCAGGACTTGAACTCAGACCTGGACCAAGCAACCCTAATAGACATTTACAGAACTCTCCACCCCAAATCCACAGAATATACATTCTTCTCAGCACCACATCACACCTACTCTAAAATTGACCACATAATTGGAAATAAATCACTCCTCAGCAAATGCAACACAATGGAAACCATAACAAACAGTCTCTCAGACCACAGTGCAATCAAGTTAAAACTCAGAATTCAGAAACCAACCCAGAACCACACAGCTTCATGGAAACTGAACAACTTTCTCTTGAATGTTGACTGGATAAATAATGAAATGAAGGCAGAAATAAAGATGTTCTTCGAAACCAACGAGAACAAAGACACCACATACCAGAATCTCTGGGACACATTTAAAGCAGTCACTAGAGGAAAATATATAGCAATAAGTGCCCATGTGAGAAGCAAGGAGAGATCTAAAATTGACACTCTATCATCAAAATTGAAAGAGCTAGAGGAGCAAGATCAAAGAAACTCAAAACCTAGCAGAAGACAAGAAAAAACTAAGATCAGAGCAGAATTGAAGGAGATAGAGACACAAAAAACCCTTCAAAAAAATCAATAAATCCTGGAGCTGGTTTTTTGAAAAGATCACCAAATTAGACAGACCACTAGCCAGATTAATAAAAAAGAAAAGGGAATAACCAAATAGATGCAATAAAAAATGATAAAGGGGATATCACCACAGATTCCACAGAAAACCATCATCAGAGATTATTACAAACAACTCTATGCACATAAACTAGAAAACCTGGAAGAAATGGATAAATTCCTGGACAGTTGCCTCCTCCCAAGCCTAAACCAGGAAGAAGTCAAAACCCTGAATAGACCAATAACAAGGTCTGAAGTCAAGGCAGCAATTAAGAGCCTACCACCCAAAAAAAGCCCAGGTTCAGATGAGTTCACAGCCGAATTCTACCAGACATACAAAGAGGAACTGGTACCATTCCTTCTGAAATTCTTCCAAATAATCCAGAAAGAGGGAATCCTTCCCAAATCATTTTATGAGACCAACATCATCCTGATACCAAAACCCGGCAGAGACTCAAAAGAAAAGAAAACTACAGGCCAATATCCATGATGAACATAGATGCAAAAATCTTCAATAAAATACTGGCAAGCTGATTACAACAGCACATCAAAAAGCTTATCCACCATGATCAAGTAGGATTCATCCCGGGGATGCAAGTCTGGTTCGACATACGCAAGTCTATAAATATAATTCACCACATAAACAGAACCAAAGACAAAAACCACATGATTATCTCAATTGATGCAGAGAAGGCCTTTGACAAAATTCAACAGCTCTTTATGCTAAAAACCCTCAATAAACTAGGTATTGACAGAACGTATCTCAAAATAATAAAAGCTATTTATGACAAACCAACAGCCAGTATCATACTGAATAGGTAAAAACTGGAAGCATTCCCTTTGAAATCTGGCACTAGACAAGGATGCCCTCTCTCACCACTCCTATTCAGTATAGTACTGGAAGTTCTAGCCAGAGCAATCAGGCAAGAAAAAGAAATAAAGGGTATTCAATTAGGAAAGGAGGAAGTCAAATTGTCTCTATTTGCAGATGATATGATTGTATATCTAGAAGACCCCATCATTTCAGCCCAAAATCTCCTGAAACTGAGAGGCAACTTCAGCAAAGTCTCAGGATACAAAATCAATGTGCAAAAATTACAAGCATTCCTATACACCAATAACAGACTTAGAGCCAAATCAAGAACGAACTGCCATTCACAATTGCTACAAAGAGAATAAAATACCTAGGAATACAACTAACAAGGAACGTAAAGGACCTCTTCAAGGAGAACTACAAACCACTGCTCAACAAAATAAGAGAGGACACAAACAGATGGAGAAACATTCCATGTTCATGGTTAGGAAGAATCAATATCATGAAAATGGCCATACTGCCCAAAGTAATTTACAGATTCAACGCTATCCCCATCAAGCTACCAATGACCTTCTTCACAGAACTGGAGAAAACCACCTTAAACTTCATATGGAACCAAAATAGAGCCTGCATAGCCAAGTCAATTCTAAGCAAAAAGAACAAAGTGGGAGGCATCACACTAACGGACATCAAACTATATTACAAAGCTACAGTAATCAAAACAGCATGGTACTGGTACCAAAACAGAGATATAGACCAATGGAACAGAACAGAGGCCTCGGAGGCAGCACAACATATCTACAACCATCTGATCTTTGACAAACCTGATAAAAATAAGCAATGGGAAAAGGATTCCCTGTTCAATAAGTGGTGTTGGGAAAACTGGCTAGCCATATGCAGAATGCAGAAACTGGACCCCTTTCTGACACCTTACACTAAAATTAACTCCAGATGGATTAAAGACTTAAACATAAGACCTAACACCATAAAAACCCTAGAAGAAAACCTAGGCAAAACCATTCAGGGCATAGGCGTAGGCAAGAACTTCATGGCCAAAACACCAAAAGCATTGGCAACAAAAGCCAAAATAGACAAATGGGACCTAATCAAACTCCACAGCTTCTGCATGGCAAAAGAAACAGTCATTAGAGTGAATCGGCAACCAACAGAATGGGAAAAAATTTTTGCAATCTACCCATCTGACAAAGGGCTGATATCCAGAATTTACAACGAACTAAACAGATTTACAAGAAAAAAACAAACAAGCCCATTCAAAAGTGGGCGAAGGATATGAACAGATACTTTACAAAAGAAGACATACATGAGGCCAACAAGCATATGAAAAAATGCTCATATCACTGGTCATTAGAGAAATGCAAATCAAAACTACATTGAGATACCATCTCACGCCAGTTAGAACGGCGATCATTAAAAAATCTGGAGACAACAGATGCTGGAGAGGATGTGGAGAAATAGGAACACTTTTACACCGTTGGTGGGAGTGTAAATTAGTTCAACCATTGTGGAAGACAGTGTGGCGATTCCTCAAGGATCTAGAAATAGAAATTCCATTTGACCCAGCAATCCCATTACTGGGTATATATCCAAAAAATTATAAATCGTTCTACCATAAGGACACATGCACATGAATGTTCATTGCAGCATAGTTTACAATAGCAAAGACCTGGAACCAACCCAAATGCCCATCGATGATAGACTGGACAGGGAAAATGTGGCACATATACACCATGGAATATTATGCAGCCATCAAAAAAGATGAGTTCATGTCCTTTGTAGGGACATGGATGAACCCGGAAACCATCGTTCTCAGCAAACTGACACAAGAACACAAAATCAAACACCACATGTTCTCACTCATAGACGGATGTTGAACAATGGGAACACATGAACACAGGGAGGGAAGCACTAAACACTGGAATCTGTTGGGGGGAAATAGGGGAGGGACAGCGGGGGGTGGGGAGTTGGGGAGAGCTAGCATGGGGAGAAATGCCACATATAGGTGAAGGGGAGGAAGGCAGCAAATCACACTGCCATGTATGCACCTATGCAACAATCTTGCATGTTTTTCACATGTACCCCAAAACCTAAAATGCAATAAAAAAATAAAAAATAAAAAATAAAATCTCAGAAGTAGTATTTTCAGAAGTATTTCTTGAGAAAAAACTACAGGCTGAACTTCAGCCAGACGAGGCAAATATTGAAACCACAGCAAATGAACTGGCAACAAGTACTAAGGTTACAGCAGATATAGGAACTGAAGCAACAGAACAGAATGTCATGTTTACACCCTGACAATGTAGAAATGATAGAACTAATGGAAATTTTGGGAGGAAGAAGGATGAAGGTTGAAGGTATAGTAAATTTGCTGATTACCTCATATTTAATCTCTGGAGTCAAAGGATATCATTTAATGCTGGCAGATCAATTAATAGCTGTTTAAGCATATTTAGCAATACAAAGGTAAATATGGAGAAAGATAGTACTATTGACTAAAGGCAGTTGGGGGAGAGAGCGGCGGAAGTGTACTACTTTTATGCTTGCTTATAGTCGAGAACAAATAGAAACTGACTAAAGAAACATTAGATCAGAGGTTCTCAGAGTATTGATATCTGGGAGTCCCAGCAACAGTTCGAGGAGGTTTATGAGTTCAAAATATTTTTATAACAACACGAAGATGGTATTTACCCTTCTAACTGGATAGATATTAGTACTGATACTGCCAAGTATTACCAATATTGCCAATCTTACATGTTAGCAGAAATCAAAGCAGTGACACCTAACTATAACAGCACTCATTGCATACTTCACTGTCATGTGTTTTTAGTTTTTAAAAAAAAAAACTTTCAGATGAACTTCAGTATGTCCTTGAAGCTGTAAGAATTCTGAATTTTGAGGTTAGGCAGAGCGAGATGTCAAATAGAAGCCTGTATTGATTGTCCTCCCCACAGGAACACCAAATTGAACAACTATCCACACAAAAAAAACGCATCTTTATCAGAACCAAGTATCAAGCGAGTGATCACAGTACCTGATTTTCACTTCATATAACTGAAAGAAGCACTGAAGAAGGTAAGAAAAACAGTCTTGAATTGCTGATGCCACCCTTCTCCCATCCACCAAAAGCACCCGAATGGCACAGAGAGAAAATCTGTGCAGTTGAGGGAGAAAGAGTCCAGTGACTGTGCGAATTTTCACTGGAACTCAGGGCTGCCCTGTCACAGTGGAAACACTGGGCACAACTCAACCAGCACAGACAGAGGGACTATTTAGACTACTGCTAGCCAGATGGGAACTGCCCATCCTAGCAGTCAGAAACTGAGTTCTGGCAAGCCTCGCCACCATAAGCTAAAGTGCTCTGGGACAGTCTAGCCCACAAGGACTGCAATTCTTGGGCAAGTCCTGGTGCGGTGCTGGGATTGGAGCTAGTAGACTTGGGAGTCATGTAACCTAGTGAGACACCAGCTAAAGTAGCCAAGGAAGTGCTTGTGCCACCTCTCCCCCAACCCCACGCAGTGCAGCCCATGGATCTGGGAGACACTCTTCAGCTTGAGGAGAAGAGAGGACAAAGTAAAGAGGGTTTCGTCTTGCAACTCCAATACAGGCTCAGCCAGAGTAGATTAGGGCCCCATGCAGAGTCTGAGGCCCTAATTCCAGGATCTAGCTCCAGGACAACATTTCTAGACACATGTTAGGCCAGAAGAAAACCTGCTTCTTTGAAGGGCAGGACCCAGTACTGGCAGGATTCATCACCTGCTGACTAAAAGGCTCTTTGGCCCTGAATAATCAGCAGTGTTACCTGGATAGTACCTTGGATGAGACTCAGAGACATGCTGGCTTCAAGTGTGACCCAGCACATTCCCAACTGTGTTGACTATGAGGAGACCTGCCCTGGGCAATATCTAGAAAATAGCCTCGAAGGGGCAAATCTAGGAGTTATTAGTCTTAAATAGGAGGCAGAGAGAGAGAGAAGTAGAAAATTTCTTCAAAGGAAAAATAACAGAGAACTTCCAAAAACTAGACAAAGATACCAATATTCAAGTACAAAACGGTTATAGAACACAAGGCAGATTTAACAAAAATAAGATTACCTCAAGACATTTAATAATTATACTCCCAAAGGTCAAGGATAAATAAAAGATACTAAAAGCAGCAAGAGAAAATAAATAACATACAATGGAGCTCCAGTATATCTGAAAACAGCCTTTTCAGTGGAAACCTCACGGGCCAGGAGAGAGTGGCATGACATATTGAAAGTGCTGGAGAAAAAAACAAAACAGAACACTTTTATCCTAGGATAATATATCTGGTAAAAATATCCTTCATGTGATGAAAGAGAAATAAAGAGAAAGAAAGACTTTCAGATAAACAAAAGCTGAGGGATTTCATCAACACCAGACCTGTCTCACAAGAAATGCTAAAGGGAGGTCTTCAATCTGAAAGAAAAGCATGTTAATGGGCAATAAGAAATCATCTGAAGGTACAAAACTGACTGGTAATAGTAAGTACACAGAAGAATGCAGAATATTATAACATTGTAATTGTGGTATGTAAACTACTCTTATCTTAAGAAGACGACTAAATGATGAACCAATCAAAAATAGCTACACTTTTTCAAGACACAGTACAATAAGATATAAATAGAAGCAACAAAATGTTAAAAATCAAGCGGATGAAGTTGAAGTATACAGCTTTTATTAGTTTTCTTTTTCCTTGTTTATTTGTTTATGCAAACATATTAGGTTGTTACCAGCTTAAAATAATAGATTATAAAACAGTATTTGCAAGCCTCATGGTATACAAATAAAAAAATATATAGTAGATACAGAAAAAATAAACAGCAAGAAATGAAATCATACCACCAGAGAAAGTTACCTTCACTAAAAGGAAGATAGGAAGGAAGGAAGAAAGAGCAGACCACAAAACAACCTGAAAACAAATCACAAAATGGCAAAATTTTATTAATAGGAATATTGAATATAAATTGATAAACCTCTCCAATCAAAAGACAGAGAATGGATAAAAAAAAAAAAGACCCAATGATTTGTTGCCTATATTAAACATACTACAATTCCGCTATAAAGACACATATAGACTGAATACACAGAGGGAAAAAGGTATTTCATGCCAATGGCAATTTAAAAAGAGCAAAAGTAGCTGTATTAGACAAAATAGATTTGAAGAAAAAAACTTTAAAAAAGACAAAGAAGGTGTCACTATATAATAATAAAGGGGCCAGTTCAACAGAGGATATAACAATTGTAAATGTATACACACACAACTCTGGAGCATCCAGATACATAAAGCAAATATCATTACAGCTAAAGAGAAAGATTGGCCCCAGTACAATAATAACTGGAGACTTCAACCTCCCACTTTCAGCATTGCATAGGTAATCTAGACAGAAATTCAACAAAGAAACAGCAGGCTTAATGTGCATTACAGACCAAACAGACCTAATAGATATTTATAGAACATTTCATCCAACAGCTGCAGAATCCACTGTCTTCTCAGCACATAGATCATTCTCAAGGATAGACCAGATGTTAGGTCACAAGACAAGTCTTAAAACATTCAAAATATTGAAATTATATGAAATGACTTCTCTGATCACAGTAACACTAGAAATCAATAACAAGAATAATTTTTGAAATTATACAAACATATGGAAATTAAACAATATGCTCCTGAATGAAGTGGCCCAATGAAGAAATTAAGAAAAAAATTGAAAGATTTTTGAAGCAAAGGGTAACAACATACCAAGACATATGGGATACAGGAAGAACAATATTAAGAGGAAAGTTTATAGCTGTAAGTATATGAAAAATGGAAAAGCTTCAAATAAACAACCTATTTATGCATCATAAAGAACTAGAAAAGTAGTAGCAAATCAAACCAGAAATCAGAAGAAAATAAATAACAAAGACCAGAGCAGAAATAAATGAAATTGAAACAAAAACAATAAAAAAGATCAATTAAACAAAACATAATCAATAAACATTAGCCAGGCTAACTAAGAAAAACAATAGAGAAGCCTCAAATAAATAAAATCAGAGGTGGAAAAGGAGACAGTACAGTTGATACTGCTGAAATTCAAAGGATCTGCTAGAGGCTAATATAAGCAACAATATTACAACACATTGGAAAATCTAAAAGAAATGGACAACTTCCTAGGTACATACAACCTACCGAAATTGAACCATGAAGAAATCCAAACCCTGAAGAGACCAATAATGAGAAACAAGATCAAAGCTTTAATAAAAAGTCTCTCAGCAATGAAAAGACTGGAACCTCATGGCTTTAGTAACAAATTGTACCAAACATTTAAAGAAAAACTAATACCAATCCTACTTAAACTATCCCCAAAAATAGAAGAGGAGAGAATACTTCCAAATTCATTCTACAAGTACAGTATTAGCCTGATGCCAAACCAAAAACACATTGTAAAAATGAAAAACTACAGGCCAATATCCCTGGTGAACATTGATGCAAAATTCCCCAACAAAACAGTAGCAAATCAAATTCAACAACACATAAAAAACTCATTCATCATGACCAAGTAAGATTTACCCCAGGGATGCAAGGATGGTTCAACATACACAAATCAATCAATATGATACATTATGTCAACAGAATGAATGACACAAACTGTATGATCATTCCAACTTATATTAAAAAAGTATTTGATAAAATTCACCTCCTTATGATAAAAACTTTCAAAAAACTGGGTATAGAAAGAATATACCTCAACATAATCAAAACCATATATGACAGACCCATAGCTAGTATCACACCAAATGGGAAAAACCTGAAAGTCTTTTCTCTAAGATCTGCAACATGACAAAAATGCCTACTTTCACCCACTGTTATTCAACACAGTACTGGAAATCCTAGCTAGAAGAATCAGAAAAGAGAAAAGAATGAAGAGCATTCAAAATGGAAAGAAAGAAGTCATATTATCCTTGTTTGCAGATAATATAATCTTGTATTTAGAAAAATCTAGAGATTCCACCAAAAACATATTAGAACTTATAAGCAAATTCAGTACAGTTGTAGGATACCATATCAATATTCAAAAAGCAGTACCATTTCTATCTGCCAATAGTGAACAATCTGAAAAAGAAATCAATAATGTATTCCATTACAATAGCTACTTTTGAGGAAAGTCTTCAGGACATTGGAGTGGGTAAATATTTACTGAGTAATATTCTACAAGCACAGGCAACCAAAGCAAAAATGGATAAATGGGATCACATCAAGTTAAAAAGTTTCTGCACAGCAAAGGAAACCACCAACAAAGTGAAGAGACAACACAAAGAATGGGAGAAAATATTTGTAACTGATCTATCTGACAAAGGATTAATAACCACTATATATGAGGAGCTCAAACAATGATATAGGAAAAAAATCTAATAATTTGATTTTAAAATAGGCAAAAAAATCTGAATAGATATTTCTTAAAAGATGACATACAAATGGGCAAATGAGTACATTAAAAGGTGGTCAACATCATTGATCATCAGAGAAATACAAATCAAAACTACAAAGAGATACTATCTCACCACAGTTACAATGGCTTTTATCCAAAAGACAGGTGACAAAAAAATGCTAGAAAGGATTTGTAGAAAGGGAAATCCTTGAGTACTGTTAGTAGAAATATAAATTAGTACAATCACTATGGAGAACAGTTTGGAGCCTCTTCACAAAACTGAAAATACAGCTACCAAAGATCCATCATCCCACTGCTAAGTGTCATACCAAAAAGAAAGGAAATCAGTATATTGAAGAGGTATCTGCACTCCCATGTTTATTGCAGCACTATTCCTAATAGCCAACATTTGAAAGCACCTAAATGTCCATAAACAAATGAATGATGAAGAAAATGTGGTACATATATACAATGAGGTACTTTTCAGCCATTTAAAAAAAAAAAAATGAGATCCTGTCATTTGCAACAACATGGATGGAACTGAAGGTCATTATGTTAAATAAGATAAACCAGGCAGAGGAAGACTGACTTTGCATGTTCTCACTTATGTGTGGGAGCTAAAAATTAAAACGATTGAACTCATGGACATAGCAAGTAGAATGATGGTTACCAGATGCTGGGAAGGGTAGTGGGGCCAGGGAGTAGGGTAGTGAGATGTTTAATGAGTAGAAAATATGGCTAGATGGAATGAATAAGATCTAGTTTTTTATAGGACAACAGGGTAACCACAGTCAACAATAATTTATATTTTAAAATAACAAAAAGAGTTTAACTGGATTGTTTGTAACACAAAGGAAGGATAAATGTTTGAGGGGATGGATATCTCCTTCATTAGCACGTGATTATTACATATTATATACCTGTATCAAAATATTTCATGTACTCCATAAATATATACACCAACTATATACCCACTAAAATTTAAAAAATTTTAAAAATCCTATGCTTAGTATATTTCAATCCTTCAGGAATGTCTTATCAAACTTCTGTAAAACAAAGTGGAGGTACACAGAATACTTCTACATATCAAGGAATAATAATTATCCCAAGGAAATGTACTTGGACAATTGTTTCAGCTGTAAGTGGAACCAGATTTTTTTTTCATAAAGCACCATCTTTACTTGACAGCCCATGGTTAATCTGACTCTCATATTTAGCAGACAAACTTTCAAAAATAAACAAAGTGAGCCTATTAGTTAAAGAAAAAACACTAAGCAGAAATTTAGACTCTTAAAAAAATTACATATACTACTATGAACTTCTCAGTTTTCCAATATGCAAAGATTTTTCTGATGGGATCATTGATGATGTCAATAAACATGACCTTTAAATTATTTAATAAAATACATCAATATTTAGAAAATCTGTATGTCAGTGAACTTTTATTTTTCAAGTGACCAAAGTGTGATTTCACAAAAGCACAAATAAAAGATCCATTTGGAGTGCAAAATGGCCAATGCACTTTAATGTAACACAATACCAAAACTTCATTGATATGGTTTAATATTCCACATATAGGTTAATACTTAAGAAATATTAAATATTAATATTTAATGTTGAGTTTCAGTGACATGTCAAAGAGGGATATTTACAATTACCTGAAAAGCCTATTCAAATACTCTGTACTTTGTAGCTATATATCTGTGTGAAACCAGATTTTGTACATAAACTTCAACCATAATAATATACCAAAACAGATTGCATGCAGAAACATACACGCGACTCCAGCTGTGTTCTATTAAGTCGGACCCTGAAATGATTAGCAAATGTATAACAATGTCAATCTTTCCATGAGACATTTTTGCTTTGAAAAGTGTACTTTTAAATATATGAATTTATGTTCATATGTAATAGGTTCATTATCGTTATTCTGAAAGAAATACATATTTTTAAAGTATCTCAGTTCTGATTTTCAATATAGAAGATATTGACAGATACAGACTAAATAAACATAAACCTTTTGGGGTTCTCTATAATTTTTAAGATTATAAACAAGTTCTGAGGCCAAAAAGTTTGAGAACCACAGCATTAAACTAAGTGTTCTACAAAGATTGACAATTAAAAATCCTATTCTTGGAATAAAATCTTTTAAAATACAGTGTTAAGTAGACTCATCTTGATGTGAAAACATATCTTAACTATATCTAAAGGCCCAAATTACATGCTTGCTGTTCAGAGAATTCTGAGGGTAACAAAATGTCACCCCTTTGGCCTTCATGGTTTCTGATAAGAAATTCACCCTCATTGGGATTACTTTCACCTTACAGGGAAAATGTAATTGTGGTATTTTCAAGATTTTTTTCCTCTTTTAGTTTTTACAAGCTTGAGAATCATGTCTTGGTGTGGATTTTTGGGGATTTACCATAATTGGAATACACATAGCTTCCTGATTCTGTAGGTTTATGGCTTTTGGCAAATTTAGGGAATTGTCAGCCATTATTTATTGAAGTAATTATTTAGCAATGCCTTCTTTATCCTTCACTTCAGGGCTCCAATGATATTATTATTAGATTTTTCTCTCTACTTGTCAGAGTCTTCTCATGTTTAGTTTACAAATGATGTCCAAGAACTTTAGTTGTCCTTAGGGAGAGAAAGGGGGAAAATTACATCTATTCCATCTTCCCAGGAGTAGAAGTCTCCAAAAGATAGACTTTTTAATAATACCAAGATGTAGGTATAACTAGATAGCCAATGAGAAAAAATAAAGTTGGATGCCTAGCTCAGAATATGGACTATACACTAGAAGAAATATGTGTTTATTTATTTATTTATTTATTTATTTTTATTTTTGAGATGGAGTTTTGCTCTTGTTGACCAGGCTAGAGTACAATGGCACGATCTCAGCTCACTGCAACCTCCCCCTCTGGGGTTCAAGCAATTCTCCTGCCTCAGCCTCCCAAGTAACTAGGATAACAGGCATGCACCACCACACCTGACTTATTTTTTGTATTCAGTAAGGATGGGGTTTCCCTACGTTGGTCAGGCTGGTCTCGAACTCCTGCCTTCAGGTGATCTACCCACTTTGGCCTCCCAAATGCTGGGATTGCAGGTGTGAGCCACCACACCTGGCCTAAAAGAAATATTTAAATAAGTTAAATATTTATTATGGAATACAAAACCAAGGAAGAAAACATGAAAGAAGTAATTTATAGCCTCAGTTTAGGGAAAAAAACCTTTCTCATTATGACATAAGATTCAGAGGCTGTAGGGAGAAAAAAATAAATACATTTGACTGCATAAAAATTAAATTTTTGCATGGCAAAACAAAATCAACATTATCAACATAGTCAAAAAAGCAAATGGCAAACTAAATTTATAAATATATTCCCAATTTTTGTCACAAAAAATTAATCTCCCTGGCAATTAATAAGACCTGCCAATTAATAAGAAAATCATCAATAGCCCAAAAGAAAAAATGGGCAAAGAATATGCAAAGACAATTTACAGGAAAGCAAACACAGTTTTCAAAAATATTTTAAAAGATATTTAACCTTATTCATCATAGAGAAATACAAGTTTAAACAACACTGAAAAAAATATCGTTTTCCTCTTCCCATTCAGATTGGCAAAAATCCAAAAGTTCATGACCTATCTATTCAACTGGGAAGAATTTTGGAATAGATTTTAATCCATGGCTGATGAGAGTACAAATTGGTACTATATCCCTGGTGAGCATTTTGGTAATTTATCAAGTGACTCCTAGGAATTTTCCTCAGATATAATTGAATGTATGTGAAATGATGCATTATTGCAACTCTTGTTAACAGTGGAAGATTGAATACAATGTCTTGTTGAATAAAAATGTGTGCAATACGCTATTACTTGTAGTTTTAAAAGAGGAAGTGAAATTTTCTATTTTATTGGCTTGTATTTATATAAAAATTCTTTATAAGTCGAAAAAGAAAGAAGTAATATTGATTACCTGAGTAATGAGGGAGGCAAGACATACTGAGAAAATTGAGATCTAGTGGGGAAGTAATGTTTCATTGAATAACTTTTTATATTTTTGATATCTGAATCATGTGAAATAAGGAGGAAGGAAGGGAGAAAAGAGAAAAAGCTAGAGGAGGATTTAGGTGACTTATGGGAAAAAATAAAGATAAAAATAAAAAGTCAGCATGAAGAAATGGCTGCAAGAATATAATTAGGATTGATTTAGGCATTTAATAGGGGAACAAGTTGATGATCTTAAAAAGGGGAGTTAGTACAAAGTTTGCTAAAAAAAAAAAAAATCAATTTGTTTTTAATGCATTATATACTGACCAATACAAATTATTTGCATTTTATATTTAGTTTTGTTCTTCTATAAGGTGATAAGCACAAGAGTGAGTTTCTGTTCATAGACAGGCTTTTTTAAAGCATATGTGTAAAAGGTTGGTGACTTCATAAAAATTAGGAATGAATTTAAGATTCTAGTCCTAAGACCCAATTCATTATCAGACCTTACCATTTCATAAAAAGATATTCCAAAATCCAGAGTCAGACTGTAACTGTGGGGAATGGATTATCCAGAATGTATCTGGACATAAGGAGAGAAATCAGCCACTTTGTTCTTCACAGGGTAAGAATTTGACTCCTACTGTCTGCAAGCATTCCCTCTAATAGAAATATTAAATCTACATGCTGCCCTAGAGAACACTGTAAGCCCTACTGAAAAAGAATGATGTTACAGCCATTATTAAGATTTTCAGATCTAGTGAGCCCCTACCTTACACATGGAATCTTCCTAACACTGAGAATACGCGCTGTCATTCCAACCTGAGAGTCTGGTGGGCCTCGAGAAGTTCTGTCAAGGCCTGCTGCCTTTGTCCTTGCGCTCAGTGGCTCCTGCATTATAGCTGAATAGCTGTATCCTTTGTCAAATAAATCAGAAACTTTATCCAACCTGTGAATAGGGTGGAGGAGAAAGGAGAGAGAGGAGTCAGAGAGGAGAAAGGAGAAAGCAGAGTCAGAGAGAAGAAAGAGTGTACAGAGAGAGAGGAGAGAGAGAAGGCCAAGGAGAGAAAAAAGAGAGAGAAGAGACAGAGGGTGCTTAAAGAGAGAGGTGGGGGGAGAGGAGAGAGGCGGACACTACTGGATACTGTGATATTGTGTTGTACTAGACTACGTTGGTTGCACTTTGGATACACACTACTACTGTGCACTGCATGGAACGTAGCAACAGTATTTCAAGTTGTGACCTGCCTTCAGGCACATTTTTTTCAAGCTACTTTCTTTACTTCATTGTTTCAAAGCAGTTTTATTATTTCCTCATTCCATGCTGATTTTTTTCTTCAATAATTTCCACTGAAGGTAAGTAAAACCAATATAAAATTTGTATTTTAACATTTAGAAGGTTACACTTCTTTAATATCTTTGAAACACCTCTAGAATGCTATTTATTAGTTACTTAGGGTCAAACTGTTCAGTGTAGTAAGGAAGACACACACACAAACACACACACAATCTAAAATATTATATATTTGAAACAACACAAAAGTGGGTAATACCTACACCTGCTGGTTCTCCCCATAATCCTGTTTTATCCTTACAGTAACCCTACAAGATAGGCATCTTCACTCCAGGTTATACACGAGCTAATTGAGCTCAGCAGATTATATTGTCTAAATTGCAGAGCAAAGAAGCATTTCAAGTTGAGATCTTCTTATTTCAGAACTCACGATCTGCCCTACCTCAACAGCTTTCCTAGATATTGCTTTTATTCTGTTTTGTAAAACTCTACTCCACTCTGACCCCACATCCTGCATTCAGTTCAATCTTCTGTGCAGGTCATGCAGCTGATTTTGTCTTCTAACATTATATCATTATGAAAATAATTTTAATAAGTAACCAGTCGATGTGTCATTGTTACTTGCTATTCCCTGTATTAGAAAGCAATCTGATATACCTTTGGCATCTTTGTTTGCAGAGCTCCTGAGAACAACAGCTATGAATTGTTTCTGAACTCCCAAAATGACACACCCTTGAACTTTGCAGATTGCAATGATCTCTTTTCAGTCCTGGACTGAAGCTTGTTACCCCAAAAAAGAACTTACAGGTTTTTTTTTTCATCTCTGCATCAGAATTGTTTAACAAGCACAGAGAAGTTCGAGATCAATTTGAGCTAGCTTTTAAAAATATATATATCTATTTGCTATGCACATTTGATTTGTGATGTACAATAGATTCCAGGAATTAACATAAGATTTGTTGATGAAAGCTATGATGAAAAATGGAATATTGACTTATGTTACCTCCAGGCTATTTTTCATTTATATATGTAAGAAGCATTTATTGAAACTCTGCTAAGTCCCAGAATTATGCTAAATACAATCCAGAAAACACAAAACAAACTTAATAATATGTGATGCCTACCAGGCAATAGTGGGGAAAGCATTGGACTGGACATTTGGAAACCTAGGTTAAAAATTGACTTGCATGTAACTTGATGTTGAGTAAATCATTAATCTCTTTAATCTTATTTCCTTAGCTTCACAATGAGTTAAATTATATATTTGTGGGTTTCTTTCAAAGCTCAAAGTTGTGTGGTCTGTAATAGGTCTTGAATAACTGACAAAGGTGAAAATTGTGAGGTGGAATTTTCAAGTTTTTTAAAAAATTATAGGATGTATGTTCAGTATTTCCTGAAAAATTACTTGAATCTTTGAAATACGTATTTTTCTTTTAAGTCATCCCCTTAGTTTAGGCCTTTTGTTGTTACAGAAGTCTACAACATATAATTGCACTACAGGTAGATATTAAGTAACTATAATAACTATTCTAGAAACAGCAACAAAAAAGTAACAACAAACTGATCACCCATTTCTCTGTTAGCAAAATATTTTTGTAGAGTCTATTTTAGTTTACATTGCAAAATGTATGTGGTTTAATTTCTCTTGTGTCTTTGGTGAAACCACCTTCTTGGTTCACGTCTCTATTTTATGCTATTAACATCTTTTGGCATCTGAGTCCATATTCAGAATGTTCTCATCTCACTGTCAAATACGTAATTTTTACTAATAGATGGTATTTCTAATAAACTTAAAATAAACATTTGGGACATAAACATCATCTCTAGACCCTAGTAGAATATGTTCTAATCAATATTTCTCATATGGAATCTGCTGGATTTTGTGCTAAGTCTTTCTAATCAATTCTTATTTTTATTTTGAATTTTGTTTGGGGTATGAAATACTGTATTAGAGAAGCTGTGTAGAAAAGTCACTTCTTAAATTCCTACAATGAGTTCTACTCTACATATACTACTAATGACAAGATCAAGGATTGTTTGAATCATGGGTGCTAACACAGTGAACAATAAAGGAATTCCAAGTAAAATGTTTATTCACAAAACTACAGAAACTCAAATATAACATGATTTATCCAGATAACTGACTCAATAAAATATACTTCTGTTCCCAAAGAGACAATTTGTCAGAATGGTTTCCCCTCCACAGACAGCAGAGTTTATAATAATGGGCCAAAACATCAGTAAAATGTAGGAATTTTTCTACAAGAAAATGGAACTAAACTAGTCTTATAATTATAGTCATGAGAAACAGGACTTACATCATGTTAATATTTTCTTAAGTGATTGAAAATATCAGGGAGATGCTGGGAAGTAGTTATAGCCAGAAAAGAGAAGAAGTAATTTTAAGCAAAAAAGTATGAATCTGCATATATTGCTTCAAGGAATGTTACTGTATAAATAGACTGTCCATTAAAAAACAGATCCTAATTCAAACACATATTCATAGACAAACAGTGGTATTGCTCTCACTAATTGTTTGATATGCCAGCCTCACTCTGGGTACCACTTTCTATTTTTTAAACAAATCAGATAGAACCCTCTTGTTACATTTCTAATTGTCTTCTTTGCTGAGACACAAATATGTTAAGATCAAAACATTAAATCCAAAATTTATATTGTTTTCTTTTTAACCTTGAAATGCCTCCTTTCCCATACAGATTATATAGTATAAATGGTACATATCGGAAGAAAGTAGACAGATGTAAAGTCATTTTAAAGATCTAATTGCTTATACAACTTGTATTTTCTATCTAACAACCTAAAATAAATCTTAGATTCCAGGTATAAGATGTATATTTACTTTAACACAGCAAATCTATACTTGCTGAGACTTAGCATAAATATCACCAATATAAAACAAATGCCAAGCTTGTAGTTCAAATTCTTGATAAAATATGTGCACAGTAATAACTGTTAGCTCTAATTATAAGCTAATTTCAGTTATCTTACCTGCACCAACATTTTAGAAAGATCTGAAGCATTTCCACTGATAAAATAACTCAAAGAGAAGACAGTACCATTTCTCACTGTGAAAGCCTGTTGACATTAGAACATTGGATACGACTTTAAACAAAAAGCTCTCTAATTTTTTTACAATGTCCTTTAGGTACCAGAAAGAGTAAAATGAGATTTTAAACATATACAAGATACTAATTTTGGGAAACCAAATGCATAGGTAGTGAATTAAAAACAAAATAATAATAATATGGCTATTGCTGCTGCTTCTAATATTTATTTATTTCTAGCTTACAATGTCCCAGAATAATGTTAAGAATTTTATGTGCAGTTATGTCTATATCATCTATGTCTATATATGTTTATATAGATGATACAGACATAAAAATACACACACACAGACACAAACACACACACACACAGAGGTCATATCTCTAAACTGCTAGTACTGACAATAACTCCATTATTCAAATGATAAAACTATAACTCTTAAATAATTTGCCCGAAGTCAAATATCTTGGAACTGGAGAAATTTCAACTTGATCTTACAAAAGCTACCTGCAGAGGCAGTATTTTTAGCCACTATGGAAAAAAATTCCCCAAACTGCAGTTCATATGAAAAAATTGCTGGACAAATTAATGTATGGCAACAAAAGACATGATTGTAAAAAAAATAAGGTGGTCTTAGGTTGCATTAATATGTGGAGGTAACATTACTCTTCTGATCACACCACATATAGAGCTCTGCTTTTCATTCCAGAAGTGACATTTAAGGAGAAAACATAAATAATTAGAACAAATGCAGAAAAAAGTAAGAGCAAAATGTAAGAGCTTGAAGTCATGCTATAGAAGGAATGATAGGAGAAAGAGAAATAGTTGTCCAGAAGAAGAAAGGAAAAAATGATTATTGTGTACCTACCATGTATGAGGCACTGTCCTAAATAATTTTATTAAGTTAACCAGGAAAAAATGCTAAACGACATTTGCTTTCCAAAGAAGTTTATAATCTTTAAGAAAAGCCTTTCTCATGAGCTAGCCATTTTGTTTATCTGGACAAGGAGATTATTTGGAAATACATAAAATGAGCTAGAAGTTGAGTTTGGAAGGACTAGAAAGAATGGCATTAATTTTTATTTATTATAGTATTTTTATGTTAATTGTGAAGAATTATTAATAAAGTGAAATAAATTTGGATATCTAAAAGACAATAATGAATGGAAGGCATAATCATATCAACATAATCGTGTCAATAATATGAAACTACAAATGTTATAATAAGCTACCACTCTTACTAAAAAAAGAAACTAAATATGAACATAAAAAATTAAATTATTACCATTACCGAGGCAATTGTAACAGGAAGTTCATACAGCAGCTGGGCAGAGCCCACAGCAGTTCCGTAACTCCTCTGCTGGCAGCCTGTAGCTAGACTACCACCTTGTCAGGCAGGGCATCTCTGAAAAAAGGCAGCAGCACATCAGGAACTTATAAATAAAACCCCACCTTCCCAGGACGGAGCACCTGGGGAAAAATGCATTTATGAGTTCTGCTGCAGCAAGCTTAAACATACCTGCCCAGAAGCTCTGAATGAAACAACAGAGCTCCCAGTTCAGCCCTTGAGCTGCTATAAGGGACAGACTGTCTCCTCAAGCAGCTCCCTGATCCCTGTATATCCAAAAAGACACCTTGTAAAGGAGAGCTCAGGCTGACATCTGGCAGGTACCCTTCTGGGATGAAGATAAGAGAAGAAAGTGGCAGCAACCCTTACTGTTCTTCAGCCCCCATGGGTGATCCCCAGGCAAGCAGGGTCTCCAGTGGACCTCCAGCAGGCCTACAGCAGAGGCACCTGAAGGTTAGAAGGAAAACTAAAAAACAGACAAAATAACGTCAACATCAACTGAAAGGACGTCCACTCAGGGACCCCATTTGAGAGTCACCAACCACAAAGACCACAGGTAGATAAATCCACTAAGATGGGAAGAAACCAGTGCAAAATGGATGAAAACACCAAAAACCAGAATGCCTCTCCTCCAAGGGATCACAACTCCACATCAGAAAGGGATCAAAGCCGGAAGGAGAATAAGTCTGATGAATTGACAAAAAGAGTCTTCAGAAGATGGGTAATAACAAACTTCTCTGAGCTAAAAGAATATGTTCTAACTCAATGCAAAGAAACTAAGAAACTTGAAAAAAGTTAGATAAAATGCTAATGAGAATAAACAGCTTAGAGAAGAATATAAATGTCCTGATGGAGCTGAAAAACACAAGAGAACTTTGCGAAGCATACATAAATTTCAATAGCCAAATTGACCAAGCAGATGAAAGGATATCAGAGATTGAAGATCAACTCAATGAAATAAAATGAGAAGGCAAGATTGGAGAAAAAAAAGTGAAAAGAAATGAACAAAGCCTCCAAGAAATATGGGATTATGTGAAAAGATCTAATCTACATTTGATAGGTGTACCTGAATGTGACAGAGAGAATGAATCCAAGCTGGAAAACACTCTTCAGGATATTATCAAGGAGAACTTCCCCAACCTAGCAAAGCAGGCCACCATTCAAGTCCAGGAAATACAGAGAACACCACAAAGATATTCCCCAAGAAGAGCAACCCCAAGGCACATAATCATCAGATTCACCAGGGTTGAAATCAAGGAAAAAATGCTAAGGGCAGCAAGAGAGAAAGGTCAGGTTACCCACAAAGGGAAGCCTATCTGACTCACAGCAGATCCCTCAGCAGAAACCCTACAAGTCAGAAGAGAGTAAGGACCAATATTCAACATCCTTAAAGAAAATAACTTTAACCTAGAATTTCATATCCAGACAAACTAAGCTTCATAAGCAAAAGAGAAATAAAATCCTTTACCAATAAGCAATTACTGAGAGATTTCATCACCACCAGGCCTGTATTACAAGAGATCCTGAAAGAAGCACTAAACATAGAAAAGAACAACCAGTACCAGACACTCCAAAAACATGCCAAATGGTAAAGAGCATTGAAACAATGAAAAAATCATGTCAACTAACAGGCAAAACAACCACCTAGCATCAAGATGGAAGGATCAAATTCACACATTACAATATTAACCTTAAATGTAAATGGGTTAAATGCCCCAATCAAAAGACACAAACTGGCAAATTGGATAAAAAGTTAAGACCCATCGGTGTGCTGTATTCAGAAAACCCATCTCACATGCAAGGACACATATAGGCTCAAAATAAAGGGATGGAGGAAGATTTATCAAGCAAATGAAGAGCAAAAAATAGCAGGAGTTGCAATCCTACTCTCTGATAAAATAGACTTTAAAGCAACAAAGATCAAAAGAGACAAGGGTATTATATAATGGTAAAAGGATCAATGAATCAAGAGGAGCTAACGATCCTAAATATATACTCACCCAATACAGGAGCACCCAGATACATAAAGCAAGTTCTTAACGACCTACAAAGAGACTTAGACTCCCACACAATAATAGTGGGAGACTTTAACACTCCACTGTCAATATTAGACAGATCAATGAGACAGAAAATTAACAAGGATATCCAGGACTTGAACTCAGACCTAGACCAAGCAAACCTAATAGACATCTACAGAACTCTCCACTCCAAATCCACAGAATATACATTCTTCTCACCACCACATCACACCAACTCTAAAACTGACCACATAATTAGGAGTAAATCACTCCTCAGCAAATGCAAAAGAATGGAAATCATAACAGTCTCTCAGATCACAGTGCAATCAAATTAGAACTCAGGATTAAGAAACTAACTCAGAACTGCACAACTTCATGGAAACTGAACAACTGACTCTTGAATGTTGACTCAATAAACAATTAAATGAAGGCAGAAATAAAGATGTTCTTTGAAACCAATGAGAATGCATACCCAACATACCAGAATCTCTGACACATTTAAAGCAGTGTCTAGAGGAAAATGTATAGCAATAAATGCCCACATGAGAAGCAAGGAAAAATCTAAAATCGACACCCTATCATCAAAATTGAAAGAGCTAATGGAGCAAGATAAAAAAAAAAAAAAAACTCAAAAGCTAGCAGAAGACAAGAAATAACTAAGATCAGAGCAGAACTGAAGAAGATTGAGACACAAAAAATCCTTCAAAAAAATCAATAAATCCAGGAGCTGGTTTTTTGAAAAGATCAACAAAATAGGCCACTGGCCAGCTAAATAAAAAAGAAAAGGGAGAAGAATCAAACAGATGCAATAAAAAATGATAAAGGTGATATCACCACAGATTTCACAGACATACAAACTACCATCAGAGATTACTATAAACAACTCTATGCACATAAACCAGTAAACCTGGAAGAAATGGATAAATTCCTGGACATTTGCACACTCCCAAGCCTAAACCAGGAAGAAGTTGAAACCTCGAATAGACCAATAACAAGGGCTGAAGTTGAGGCAGCCATTCGTAGCCTACCAATCAAAAAAAGCCCAGGTCCAGATGGGTTCACAGCTGAATTCTACCAGACATACAAAGAGGAGCTGGTACCACTCCTTCTGAAACTATTCCAAACAATACAAAAAGAGGGAATCCAATCCTCCTACATCATTTTATGAGACCAATATCATCCTGACACAAAAACCTGGCAGAGACTCAACAAAAAAAAGAAAACTTCAGGCCAATATCCACGATGAACATAGATGCAAAAATCTTCAATAAAATACTGGCAAACTGATTGCAACAGCACATCAAAAAGCTCATCCATCACGATCAAGTAGGCTTCATCCCAGGGATGTAAGGCTGGTCCAACATACGCATGTCTATAAATGCAATCCACCACATAAACAGAACCAAAGACAAAAACCACATGATCATTTCAATAGATGCAGAGAAGGCCTTTGACAAAATTCAACAGCCCTTCATGCTAAATACTCTCAATAAACTAGGTATCAACATAACATATCTCAAAATAATAAAAACTAATTGTTACATTGATCCTTTTGCCATTATGTAATGTCCTTCTTTACCTATTTTGCTCTTTGTTACTTTAAAGTCTACTTTATCAGAGGCGAGAATTGCATCTCCTGCTTTTTATTTGTTTATTTTTACTCTCTGATTGGTTGATAAATCTTCCTCCTTCCCTTTGTTTTGAGTCTTTGTTTATCGTTGCATGTGAGATGGGTCTGGATGCAGCATACCAATGGGTTTTGGCTTTTTATCCAATTAGAATATATATAACTTTAATACTAGCATTTGATGCTAGCTGGCTGTTTTGCCCATTAGTTAGTGTAAATTTTTCGTTGTGTTAATGTTCTTTTCTTTTTGATATATTTTTGGAAAGGCTGATATTCGTTGTTCCTTTATATATATAGTGCTTCTTTCAGAAGCTCTTATAAAGCAGGCCTGGTGGTGGTGAACTCTCTAAGTACTTGTTTGTTCGCAAAAGATTTAATTTTTCCTTCGCTCATAAAGCTTAGTTTGGCTGGATAGGAAATTCTGGGTTGAAAGTTCTTTTCTTTAAGGATGTTAAATATTGGTCCCCACTCTTTTCTGGCTTGTAGGGTTTCTGCTGAGAGATCTGCTGTAAGTCTGATAGGTTTCCCTTTATGGGTAACCTGACCTTTCTCTCTGGCTGCCGTTAGTATTTTCTCCTTCATTTCAACCCTAATAAATCTGGCAATTATGTGCCTTGGGGTTGGTCTTCTTGAAGAATATCTTTGTGGTGTTCTCTGTATTACCTGGAGTTGAATATTACCCTGCCTTGCCAGGTTGGGAAAATTTTCCTGAATGATATCCTGAAGAGTATTTTCCAACTTGGATCAATGTAACAAGAAGAGCTAACGATTTTATAGATCAACGAGACAGAAAATTTACAAGGACATCCAGGACTTGAACTCAGACCCGGAACAAGTAAACTTAATAAACATTTATAGAACTCTCCACTTCAAATACATAAAACATACATTACCACCTCACACCTATTCCATAAGTGACTACATAATTGGAAGTAAATCACTCCTTGGTAATCACATAGCATTTCATAGGTTTAAATGAAATATTGGTTGACTGCTCGTTTGTTATTTTCTTCCCTTATTCCTTCCTGTTTACATCAAGTATAATTATTGGTATAAAAGAGGTTTTCAATACCCATTAATAATTGCATTCTAGCCTGGGCAAGAAAGCAATACTCCCATTCTCTCTCTCTCTTTCTTCCTTTTTCCTCCTCTTCTTTATTCTTTTTCTTTCTTTCTTTCAAAAAAAAAAAAACTAATTATGACAAACCAACAGCAAATATCATACTGAATGGGCAAAAACTGGAAGCATTCCCTTTGAAATCTGGCACTAGACAAGTATACCCCCTCTCATCACTCCTATTCAATACAGTATTGAAAGTTCTAGCCAGAACTTTCAATACAGTATTGAAAGTTCTAGCCAGAACAATCAAACAAGAAAAGAAATAAAGGGTATTCAACTAGGAAAGGAGAAAGTAAAATCATCTCTATTTGCAGATGACATGATTGTATATTTAGAAGACCACATTGTCTCAGCCCAAAATCTCCTTAAACTGATAAGCAACTTCAGCAAAGTCTCAGGATATAAAATCAATGTGCAGAAATCACAAGCATTCCTATACACCAATAACAGACTAAAAAAGAGCCAAATCAAGAGTGAACTCCCATTCACAATTGCTACAAAGAGAATAAAATACCTAGGAATACAACTAACAATGGATGTAAAGGACCTCTTCAAGGAGAACTACAAACCACTGCTCAAGGAAATAAGAGATGATACAAAGAGATGGAAAATCATTCCATGCTCATGGTTAGGAAGAATCAATATTGTGAAAGTCGCCATACTGCCCAAAGTAATTTACAGATTCAATGTTATCCCCATCAAGCTACCTATGACCCTCTTCACAGAACTGGAGAAAACCACCTTAAACTTCATATGGAACCAAAAGAGAGCCTGCATAGCCAAGACAATCCTAAGCAAAAAGAACAAAGCTGGAGGCATCACACTACCTGACTTCAAACTATACTACAAGGCTACAGTAATCAAAACAGCATGGTACTGGTACCAAAACAGAGATATATACTAATGGAACAGAACAGAGGCCTTGGAGGCAATGCCAGACATCTACAACAATCTGATCTTTGACAAATCTAACAAAAACAAGCAGTGGGAAAAGGATTCCTTGTTTAATAAATGGTATTGGGATAACTGGCTAGCCATGTGCAGAAAACAGAAACTGGACTCCTTCCTGACACCTTACATGAAATTAACTCCAGATGGATTAAAGACTTAAACATAAGACCTAACACCATAAAAACCCTAGAAGAAAACCTAGGCAAAACCATTTAGGACATAGGCATAGGCAAGGACTTCATGACTAAAACACCAACAGCAATGGTAACAAAAGCTAAAATAGACAAATGGCACCTAATTAAACTCCAGAGCTTCTGTACAGCAAAAGAAACAATCATTAGAGTGAACCAGTAACCAACAGAATGGGAAAAAATTTTTGAAATCTACCCATCTGTCAAAGGGCTAATATCCAGAATCTATAAAGAACTAAAACAAATTTACAATGAAAAAATAAACAAATCCATTCAAAAGTGGGCAAAGGATATGAACAGACACTTTTCAAAAGAGACACATATGAGGCCAACAAACATATGAAAAAATTTTCGTCATTACTGGTCACTAGAGAAATGCAAATCAAAACCACATTGAGATACCATCTCACACCAGTTAGAATGGCAATCACTAAAAAATTTGGAGACATCAGATGCTGGAGAGGATGTGGAGAAACAGGAACACTTTTACACTGTTGGTGGGAGTGTAGATTAGTTCAATCATTGTGGAAGACAGTGTGGTGATTGCTCAAGGACCTAGAAATAGAAATTCCATTTGACCCAGCAATCCCATTACTGGGTGTATAGTCAAAGGATTATAAATCATTCTATTATAAAGACACATGCACACATATGTTTACTGCAGCACTGTTTACAATAGCAAAGACCTGGATCCAACCCAAATGCCCATTGATGATAGACTGGACAAGGAATACTTTCTATTATAAAGACACATGCACACGCATGTTTGTTGCAGCACTGTTTACAATAGCAAAGGCCTGAAACCAACCCAAACGCCCATCAATGATAGACTGGACACCATGGAATACGACGCAGCCATAAAAACCGATGAGTTCATGTTCTTTATAGGGACATGGATAAATCTGGAAACCATCATTCTCAGCAAATTGACACAAGAACAGAAAATCAAACACCATATGTTCTCACTCATAGGCAGGTGTTGAACAATGAGAACACATGGACACAGGGAGGGGAGCATCACAAACTGGGGTCTGTTGCGGGGACTAGGAGAGGGACAGTGGAGGATAGGGAGGTTGGGAATGGATAACATGGGAAGAATTTCCAGACATAGGTGACAGGAGGATCAAGGCAGCAAACCACATTGCCATGTATGTACCTATGCTACAATTCTGCATGATCTGCACATGTACCCCAGAATCTAAAGTACAATAAAATACATATATATATATATATATATATATATATATATATGTATGTAATGCAGTCTGTCAAAATGCAGTCTGAGTGGCTGCATTTTTATTAAATGCAGAGAATAAAATAGAGACGCTTGCCATTACCGTCATTAACTAAACTTTTTGGGAGGTCTTACTGAATGCAATAATAAAGTAAAATTTAAAAACTAATATAAATATTAGAAACAATGAGATACAATGATATACTTTGCAGATAAAATGGTTGTATGCTTAGAAATTTAGTATATGGAATTTAGTAAAAGATTTGGTAAGGTGCCTAGATACGAGGTAAATATATAAAATTGTGTTCCCATGTTAGCAATAACTATCTAAAAATGTAAATGGTAAAAATTCCAATAAAAGAGTTAGAAACAAAAGTATAAAGTTTTATGGGGGTTTAAAATATTATCTGAACAAATTTAAATATTTTATTAAATGGGAAATATAAATTATCCTAAAATTAATATGAAAGTGTAACTAATACCTCCCCAATTTTAATCCCAACTCTCTTATTTTGGGAGAGGGGAAGAAGAGCTATATAAAGATATCTTAAGTTTTAGAGAAGGAACAAATTTCTAAAATAGCAATCATGAACTCTAAGACTCTTGAAAAGGAACTTGGCATTACCTGTTAACAAAGAGAAAATCAATATAATCAGAAATAAATGTATGAAAAATTACATGAATAGTTTATAAAATAAATAATGATGGTACAATAAGTTATCTTCATAACTGTTTTGTACCATATATAAAAAATTTCAAATAAGCTTTTAAAATAATGTAAAATTCAAAATAATAATATTAAGAAAATATGTTTGTATAATCTAGGAATTGGGATGACGATTTATATGTATTTTTAACTATATGGATGAAAAAGTACTATTAAAAAGTTAGTAGGCAAACCATAGTTTGGGCAAATATATTTGTAAGGCTTATTAAAGAGAAAGGATTAATATTGAAGAGTTTTTGGTTTAAAAGGTTTTAATTGATCATGGATATGAATGAACAATTCTGAGAAGTACCAATCCAAATGTCCAAAAATATGAAAATCTATTCAGTCTTCCTAGCATTCGTCCATTCAACAAATATTTATTGGGTTTCGATCAAATTGTTAATGAGGTAACATTTAGTTTTAAAAGGACTATTCTGATTTGTTGAGAACAAACTAAAAGAGGGTAAATCCAGAAGCAGAGAAGTCAACTGAGAGAGAATTGTAATACTCCAGGCAACATACAATATTTAAATTTAGTTGTTAAGAAAACATTGAATTCTGAATAATTTTTTAAAAGATTTAAGAAGATTAGTTGATAGAAGAGGAGTACTCTGGAGAAGTAGGTTTGGAAGAAAATAAGGAGGTCTATTTTGTTCATGTTACATATATAGCACCCATTAGACATATAAGTAAACTTCTTGATAAAAGTGTCTAGAATTTGAGCATTAAGTCCAAGTCGGAAATATAAATGTGGGAGTTAAGAGAACACAGATTAAGTAATAAAACTAAATGAAGTCACACAGAAAATCAGTGTAGATAGGGAAGAAGTCCAAGGGCTGAACCTTTGCCCACTTTCATATTTAGAAAGTAAAGAGAAGTAATCAGCAAAGAAAAAAGTATTCAATAATATGAATAAAAAGGAAAACAGTAGAATGTGACATCCTAGAAGTTAAGTGAGGAAAGTATTTTAAAAGGAAAGTATAATCGACCAACTGCTGAAGGTTAAGGAAGAAAATAACTGAAAATCGATTTACTTACATCGAGCTCATTGGTGACTTTGGCAAAATGCATCTGTGGAGTGATGGGTAAAAGTGCTGAGTAGGGTAGGTTCAAGAGAGAATTAGTACTGTTTTAAGCCAGTACATTTCAGGACAATTTCTCATACATTAACTGATACAAAGAATGTGGTATCAGGAAAGTTTTGTTGAAAATGAGAAACTTTGGTATATTTTAGTTCTTGAGCAAGGAGGATGAAATCTAGTGCACAGTTAGAAATGTTGACTTTTGATAGGTATGTGGATAATTCTTTTACAGTTTCAGGAAAAAAGGAATAATGGGGACCAACATAGGTAAATTTGGGATACGTGGTGTTAGGAGTGTGCAGAATTCTTGTCTAATGACTTCTATTTTCTTGGTGAAATTGGAAGCAACATCATTAGCTAAAAGTAAGGTAGAAGAGGAAGTTTTGGATTTTGGCACAGAGAAAAGATGTAAAATCAAAATCTAGCTTAGTGGAATGAATGGTTTACAGCAATGTTTTAAGATTGTGGGTGGCTTTAAGGATACACTTAACGATTTTATGGTCATGAATTTAAACTGAGAGCAGTCAGCATGGTTTCTTATTGTTTCCAGCACATTCACCTGGATATGTGCTGACTATACAAGAGAATTGGGGATTATGGCTGGCAAGCACAACAAAAGGACAGAAAGACAAGGTCATTATTTCTTATAGTGAATGACAATTGAAATCATGCTGAACAAGAGAGAAGAATGATTTCAGTGAGAGTGAGGGACAGTAAGAAGGTGGTAGATTTAGGTGGAGTAGAAATAATTTTTGGAGTTGGAATAACAACAGAAATAAACTACAAAGATGAAAGTTGTGCCAGAAAACAGAATACTTGAAGTTATAATTATGAAAAGCTTTTAGTTTTTGGCAGTAAGTTTTACATTATGACCCAGAGTACAGTAGTTGGCTAAGATAGGATATAGGACAAAATAATTAGAAGAAAGGAGATTTAGGAATTGAAAAACCAAGATATTTGAAAGATGTTGATATGGCAATCACTAAGACAAATGCAGACAGGAGCAGTGTTAGAGGCAGTGCCCTCAAACCTGAAATTCAACTGCTTGGGAAATAACGAAGAGTGATTAGTGAGTTCTGCAGTTGTCTCTAAAAAGGTGAGGTAGGATGTGGTTTAGTTTGACAGATCTAATATTGGTGACTTTTAGTGTAAGAGGGAGACATAAGAAAAGCTGCAAGTAAAACCAAAGTGAACCTTTGCTACTTCCACATCAATGGTGGAGATTTAAGGAAGACTTTAAAAGAGAGCACTGTAACAGAGGTAGTGTCTTCAAGGAGACTCAGGTTTTATTCAGTCAGGACAGTAAGTGATGTAATGTTCAGAACATGTACATAAATACATGGTGAGTATCTTTCTGCTCTAGACCATTATTTTTCTATCTCATTTTCTCTTTCTCTGTCTCTCTCTCTCTCTCACACACACACACACACACAGAGCTACTTATATGTATCAGACAATGCCATCTCTTACTCCTCTTTTTCAAGTAATCTCCCATCATAGGTATTAAAGGTATTAGCACCAAATCACTGTTTTCTCTTCCTTATTACATCTGACTCTTGATGATTTCTTTTCTCCTCTTCTCTCCTCCTCCTCCTTCTTTCTCCCTCTTATTCTTTCTCCTTCTCCTCCTCCTCCGTCTCATCCTCCTTTTTTCCTTTTTTCCTCTTATTTCTCTTCCTCCTTCTCCTCCTTCTCCATCCTCTCTTCTTCCTTCTTATTCTTCCCTCCTCCTCCTTCTCCTCCTCCTTCTTCTTCTCCTCTTCTTCCTTTTTCTCCTCCTCCTCCTCCTTCTCCTCCTCTCCTTGTCTTCCTCCTCCTTCTCTTCTTTTACATGTAGTTTATTCCAGAGATTGCAGAAAACACAATTTAGAGAGTATGGAAAATGAGACAGGGAAGGGAGAAAGCCAATGAAGGATGCAAACATGAGTTATGTTGTGAGCTACTGTGCACACTCTTTCTAAAGACCCTCTGAGAAACCATACTGAATATAACAGTTGTTTCACCCAGGAGTCAGGGATGTGGTAGCATTTACATTGCAACTTCTATCAGCTGTCAGTTTTGTTTTTGCTACTGTTATAAACAGGTCTCTCTTGCTTTTTTTTCTTTTTACAGATTCAGGGCATACATTTGCAGGTTTGTTACATGGATATATTGCATAGTGGTGTAATTTAGGTTTTAACTGTACCCATCATCCAAATAGTAAACATTGTACTCAATAGGTAATTTTTCAAGTCTCACTTCCATTCTATCTTCTTCACTTTTGGGGCTCACCAACGCTGATTTCAATATTCATGTAGAATGTTCATTTTAGACCTTAGCCTTTCAGTTCTTAACTTTCTTACTCTCAAGGATCTCATCTGCTATCCCAATTCAGCCACCCACTTGCATTGTTGAAACCTAGATATTGTCATTGCCAGTAATTGTTGTGGCAGATGTTGACGACTAGTTATCCAAAGATTATTTCTAACTCTCTATTGCTTGCATCTACAGTAGAGAGTGAAGAAGCTAAAAGCTTTATTCTAGGGTCCTACATGGTGACCACATTAAGTATAAACGAAAGTTCACAGCCTCTTTCACTTTCTCCTCCTTCTTGCCTGGAGCACAGACACGTGACTTGGAGTTGCAGCAGTTACTGGAACCATGAGATAAGAAGCATAAGGATCAAAGCCAGTATACTGAGGGTAGTAGAGCAAAAACATTGAAAAATGCCTAAGCCTTCCACTTCTGACTATGGTTTAACCTGTGTCAGTCCAATTGTCACACTGAAAACCAGAAGAGCAGGGTAAGATAAGGGTGTGGGAGAACTGATGGAAGACATGGAAGAAAAGATATGAGGAGTCATAATCTCTGGGAAAATAGAAGTCATGCTGCATATAAGAAATACTGCAATCTCAACTATGATAAATATAAAGGAAACCATATTGAGACACATCACAGAATTACTAAAAACCAAGAGCAAAGCAAAAAATCTTAAAATCAGCCAGAAAAACCAGACATAATACCTTTAAAGAAGCAACAATAAGAGTGTTAGATGACTTCTCTAAAGAAACAATGGAAGCTGAAGGAGGATGTAAATGTATGCCAAAATATTGGAAGATAATAACTGCCAACCTAGAAATCTACAAATGGCAAAACTATCTTTAAAAAAATCTTTTAGGCTGGACACGGTGGTGCACGCCTGTAATCTCAGCACTTTGGGAGGCTGAGGTGGGTGGATCATCTGAGGTCAGGAGTTCACAACCAGCCTGACTAACATGGTGAAACCCTGTCTCTAATAACTACAAAAAAATTATCCAGGCATGGTAGTGCATGCCTGTAATCTGAGGTACTTGGGAGGCTGAGATAGGAGAATTGCTTGTACCTGGGAGGTCAAAGTTGCAGTGAGCAGAGATCGTGCCACTGCACTCCAGCCTGGGCAACAAGAGCAAAACTCCATCTCAAGAAAACATAAAAAATTTAAATATTTAAAATTTTAACATGAAAATTTTAAGATAAAGAATATAAATATATTAATTACTACATAACTGTACACTTAAAAATGGTAAAGATGATAAATTGTATGTTATCTCAATAATTTTTTAAAGAAAAATTGTCTGCAGTGAACCTACTCTAAGCAAATGTAAGAAAAACACTAAAGGAAGTTCCTCTGGGAGGCAGATATTTAAATAAATAAATAAAATAATAAAAATATATGGCATATCTAAATGCATACAAAATAATAATGCCTTATAGAATTTATAATGTTTATAGAATTAAATACATGATAACAATAGTGCAAAAATTTGAAAAGGATTAATGAAATTACAGTACTTAATGTTCTTACATTTTTGGGAAATTGCCTTAAGTACCAGTATATGGAAGATTCTATCAAGAATTGATATTGCAATAGATTAACTACTAAAAGTGCAATAAAAATTTAAGAAGCAAAACTAATCAGCCAAGAGAAAAAGTAAGAATAAAATTAGGCAAAAACAATAGCTAAGAAGAGAGAAAGTAGAACAAGATTTATAGACATCATATTAATAGGGAACAGATATAAAATGGTAGTTTTATGAACATGAAATAAATACTTCAATTAGAAGACAAAATTTTAAACCTGAAAAAACCCGAAACCTACTTATACACTGCTTTTGAGAGACACACCTTAACTATGACACGTAAAAATTGTTTTAATCTCAATAGGATACACCATGAAATACTAACTTAAAGAAAATTGTCATAGCTATATTAACATCAGATGAAGTAAAAGGAAGTCAATTAGACATAAAGGGGACCATTTCAGTGATTAAACTGTTAATCATCTAAGAAGATATAACAATTCTACATTTTTATGCATTGAATAATGTAGCCTTAAAATAAATACAATTTAACAAGCTAAAACCAGAAAAAGACAAATTCTAATTGTAATGAGAAATTTTAACATAACTATCTCAAGAAGAGATAAAGCTAGGAAATACATATGAGGTAAAACAAGTAGGCATGTGTAAGATTTGAACATTAACAAACTTGACCTAATTAATATATATCAGCGATGTAATCAAAACTTCAGAATGCACATTTTTTTCTAGTTCACATGAAGCCGTACCAAAAATGAATGTATACAAATTTCTAAGAACAAACATCTACAAAATACATTTTCTGATCATCATGAAATTGTTTGAAATAAAAAACAAACAAAAAAAAATCCACGAATATCTTAGAATTAAGCAAAACCTGTCTAAATAATCCTTCTATCAAAAAAGAAATCATGGTAGAAAATTAAAATAAAAAGAATAATATTATGATAAAGTAATAATGAAAAGACTGCATACCCACATTGTGGGTACTGCTAAAATTTAACAGAGCAGCAGTTCTTAAGTGTTAGCATGCATTAGGGTCACCTAAGGGCTTCTTAAAATACAAGGTGTTGTGCCCCATCCCTAGAGATTCTTTTTCAGTAAGTCTGGCAAATGGCTTAACAATTTCCATTTCTAACAATATCCCAGAAGATACTGATGCTTCTGATTAAGGAACCACATCTTATCCTAGGATATATGAACAAGTTTATGACAATAAGTTTGATCTTAAAAATGAAGATTAAAAAAAAAATTTATCAAAATTAGCACAAAAGCAAATATGAAATCTTCATAGTTTTATCTACAGTTGACCCTTAAGCAACTCGGGTTTGAATTACATGGGTCGATTTATACACAGATATTATTTCAATAAATATACTGAAAAATTTGTGGAGATTTGTGACAATTTAACAAAAGCTCTCAAATATTTAACAAATATAAGAAAAAGGTATATCTTGAATGTATAAAGATATATTCCACTTATTTAACACCATAAAACATACAGAAAGCTATTATAAGAAGTTAAAGTTTATCAAAGTTCAGCTTTATGTTTAACTAGTTATGTACACAAACATACACCATACATGGCACCATTTGCAGTCAAGGGAAACATAAACAAATGTAAAGATGCACATGAAAATGACACGAAATTAACTGTAATTCATACTGTACTACTGTAACAGTTTCATAGCCACCTTCTGTGGCTATTGCGGTGAGCTCAAGTGTTGCAAGTATCCATTTTAAATGCCTTGTGACACTAATCATCTCTGCATGAGCAGTTTGTCTCGACGGTAAATTGCACATCACAGAAAAAAAATGGCTACTTGCAGTTCTCACACATTTTTCATTGTGTTACAATGCAATACTTTAAACCTCGAAATACTTTAAACCTTGAATCACACCATGTGATCCATACGAAGTGCCACTAGTGATGCTGGCACTGCTCCCAAGAAGCACACAGAAGTCATGACATAACAAGACAAAGTTGAATTGCCTGATATGCATCAGAGATTGAGATCTGCAACTGCAGTAGCCTGCCATTCAAGAGCAATAAATCCAGCATAAGGACCATTGAAAAAATGAAAAGGAAACTTGTGAACCCATAGCTGCAGCTATACCAGCAGGTGCAAAAGTCTTACAGTTTTTGTGAGATACCCTTTTAACTTTCATTGAAAATGCAGCTGACAGCAAAAAGAAAGTGAAGGATCGAAAACTGGAGAATTTAATACCAGCAAAGGATGGCTGGATCATTTTAGAAAGAAGTTTGGCTTTTAAAATGTAAAAATAATAGGAAAAGCATCTTCTGCCAGTCAAGTGGCAACTGACAATTCCCAGATCCATTAAGAAATGATTGAAGATAGGCCAGACACAGTGGCTCACCCCTGTAATCCCAGCACTTTGGGATGCCAATGTGGGTGGATCACTTGAGCCCAGGAGTTTCAGACCAGCCTTGGGCAACATGGTGAAACCCTCTTGATACCAAAAACAAAAAACAAAAAACAAAATTAGCAGGCATGCACTTGAAGTCCTAGCTACTCAAGAGGCAGAGGCTGGGAGGCATTGGTTGCTATGAGCCCAGATCGCACCACTGAACTCCAGCCTGGGCAACAGAGCTAGGCCTTGTCTGAAAAAAAGAAACCAAAAGGAAAAGAAAAAATAAAATGGTTGAAGATAAAGGACATCTACCTGAACAACAGATAAAAGTGCCCTATTATGGAAAAAAAATACCACAATGAACATTTATTAGTAAGGAAGAAAAGTGAACTCCACGATTTAAGGCAGAAAAGGATAGGCTAACTATTGTTTTGTACAAATGCATTTGGGTTTACAATCAGGACTGCCCTTATCTATAAAGCTGCTAACCCCTCAGGTTTTAGTTGCTTTTGCTGTTGTTTGTTTTGCTGTGTTTTGTTTTAGATACAAAGTCTCACTGTGTTCCCCAGGCTGGAGTGCAGTGGCATAACCATGACTCACTGCAGCCCGGAACTTCTGGCTTCAAACAGTCCTCCCACCTTGGCCTCCCAAAGCACTGGGATTATACACATAAGGCACCATACCCGATCTTCCCCTGAGATTTGAAGGGAAACAAAAAATACTAGTTGCCAGTCTTTGGGTTGTACACAAGAAGGCCTTGATACGAACACGTTTTCTGGATTGATTCTGTCAATGCTCTGTCCCTGAAGTCAGAATGTACCTTGAGAATAAGAGCCTGCTTTTTAAAGTTCATTTGATATTTGACAATGCCCCTGGCCATGCAGAACCCCGTGAGTTTAACACCAAAGGCACTAAAGTGGTCTACTTACCCCTAAACACAATGTCTCTAATTCAGCCTCTAGATCATGGGGTCATAGGATCTTTAAGCTCATTGCACATGGCACTGTATGGAAAAAAAATTTGATACCATGGGTGAGAACCTTGACAGATAAAACATTATGAAAGTTTGGAAGAATTACACAATTGAAGATGCCATTGTTGTAGAAAAAGCCATGAAAGCCATCAAGCCTGAAACAATACAACTTTATTGGAGAAAACTTTGTCCAGGTGCCGTGCATGACTTAACAGGATTTATGACAGAGCCAATCAAATAAATCATAAAAGAGATTGTGAATCTGGAAAGCAGGTAGGGAATGAAGGATTTCAAGATATGGGTTTTAGGGAAATTAAAGAGTTAATAGACACCACATGCAAGCAGTTATCAGAAGACAACATTATGGAGATGAATGCTTCTCAACCAGTACCAGATGGTGAGGAAGAAGTCATAGAAGAAGTAGTGTCAGAAAACAAATTGATATTAGACAATTTGGCAGAATGGTTCCTGTAAGGTTTGTTCTTGGGTTCTTGCAGAGTTTAAAAAGAAGAAACTGAGGCCAACACAAGAAGATCCAATATGAAGGAATTTATTCAGGCTCCCAGGCAAGGTTCTGCGGTCCAACAGGAGGGACTGGAGAAGTCGCATGGACTCCTCTCAGACATGGGTTTTTATAGGGAGTGAAGGAGCTCTATTGGTTGTGGGAGAGCAGGACTACTATTGGGTAAGGTTACAAGCCTTTGTTTGCATACAGGACTTGGCTGCTATTGGTTAGAATTACTCGGCTGCTATTGGCTAGAAAGACTCGGCTGCTATTGGCTAGAAAGACTTGACTACTATTGGCTAGAATCACAAGACCCTGCTTGCATACTGGGTTCTTTAAGGGAAAGCCAGGCTGTGCGAGAAAGGGAGAAGGGAACATGCTCGAGCATGTCCGAGCTTCCGGACAAAGTTGGGGGGCGGTGTGCGTCCGAGCACCCAGTGAGGCAACCGGCCTTACAGTTCCAATTATTCAAGATTGCCCTTGACTTCTTTCACTTCCATGATATAGGCACTGAAATTGAAGCAAATGATGGATGAAGAATTGGTACCATAGAGAAACATTTTTGGAGAAAGAAAGTGCAAAGTCAGACAGAAATTACAATGTATTTCTGTAAATTTACACCTAATGTGCCTGCCTCTCCTAGTTCCCTTTCCACCTCTGCCGCCTTTGAGACAGCAAGGGCAACTCTTCCTTCTCCTCCTCAGCCTACTCAACCTGAAGAGATGAAAATGAAGACCTTTATGATGATCCATTTCCACTTAATAGTAGATATATTTTCTCCTCCTTATGATTTTCTTAACATTTTATTTTCTCTAGCTACTGTATTGTAAGAATACAGTATATAATACATATGACATAAAATATGTGTTAATCAACTATTTATGTTATTAGTTAGGCTTCCAGTAGGTGATTAATAGTTAAGTTTTGGGGGGCTCATATATAGTTTTTTGACCACATGCGGGTTTGTGTCCCTAACCCCCACATTGTTTAAGAGTCAACTGCATTGATAAATTTGAATCTTTAAGAAACATTACACAAAGAGAACTCCAGACCCAAATGGTTTTACCAGGGGATTTTTCCAGACACTTAGGAAAAAATTACATTATTCTTCGGAATAAATTACATTATTCTTACACAATCCCTTCCAAAGAATAGGGGGTAAAAAAAAAAAAAAAAAAAAAAAGACACAGCTCCTTTAATGAGGTTAGTGTGTGAGTAAATCAAAGCCTTAGAAAGATATGACAGGCAAAGAAAAAATATGTAGTTTGATCGCTAGTATGAACATAGATCACAAAATCCTAAAAATAAATAAAATGAAATAAATATGTAAACGAGTTGCATCCATCTCTATATAAAAGACAGGGAGACAGGGAGGGAAAACTGAGTCACTGATAGCAACAATAAGTAACTGCTTTGGATTGTCTACCTGGAGACTTCTTGATAAGTGTCAAAATTAAAGACTTACCCATAAAGACAGTCTTAAGTTTGCTATTATAGGCAACTAAGTGATTTATTTACTGACATGCCTCTATTATCTACAAAAATCACAATCTAAGCATCTAACCATTGACTCCTATACTTCCAATACCCCAATTTCAACAACTGTTCGTCCCAACTTTGAATCTAGTCAATTAACTTGATCACCTTTTCACTGTCCACTCAGGCCTTACTTCCCTCCCTTCCCATCTTAGCCCACGGTCTATCACCATTGTCATTTCTTTACGTATATGCTCAACTCTTACGGCATCATCATTGCATTTGCCTGACAAAAGCCTAACTCTAGATAGATTAAATCTCTGTACACTTTATTACTGCACATCATGATTGATTAAAAAACAGCCATACTGGGCTGAGCGCGGTGGCTCAAGCCTGTAATCTTGGCACTTTGGGAGGCCAAGGCGGGCGGATCACAAGGTCAAGAGATCAAGATCATCCTGGCCAACATGGTGAAACCCTGTCTCTACTAAAAATACAAAAATTAGCTGGACATGGTGGCGTACGACTGTAGTCCCATCTACTCGGGAGGCTGAGGCAGGAGAATTGCTTGAACCCAGGAGGGGGAGGTTGCAGTGAGCCTAGGTCATGCCACTGCACTCCAGCCTGGCACCTGGCAACAGAGCAAGATTCTATCTCAAAAAACAAACAAACAAACAAACAAAAAAACAGCCACACTGCTAATCAGTCTCACTTCAAACTACCAGCTGTGAGCCTTTGGAAGTGCCTAGAAAACTTACCACATTTTCTCATCAGTCAGTTCTCCCCTTGTTCATGTTGACAGTTTCACAGCTAGTCCTCTACTTGCAAACATCCTGTACTTCTTCCTGCCCTCCTCATTCTCATCTGATGACTCCCTATTCTACTACCAAATAGAAGCAATCAGAAGATAATTCCATCATCTTCTCCCACCAACTCTACCAACATATATGCAGCTCTAACATTACATGCCCTGCCTTGCTACTAGTTCACTTCACTATCATACAAGAACATCACAATGACCCTGGTTAAAATCAGAAAGATGCTTAGAAAACATGGTACTAGAGCAGTGTTTCTCAAAATGTGGTATTCAGACCAGCAGCATCAACATCACTTGGAAACTTGTTATAAATGCAATTTCCAGAACTATTTAATAGGAACTCTGAAGGGCGGGATCCAGCACTGTGTGTTTATGAAGACCTGTAGGTAATTCAGATGCATGCTAATGTTTGAGCACCCCTGTCTAAAATGTATTAATTATGTTTTAACTCCTGCTCAAAACAGAGTAGCACATAATAACTCATTGTTCTATTATTAGAAGGAAAGAAGAGAAAGAGGAGCATATTGAAGTACACAATTTTTGACATGAAGAAGTTTATGGAAACTTGAAATTGCCCCAAGGTTCTAGCCCGTTCCTTTTCTAGATGAAATAAAAGTCCAAGTATGGTAGCAACACATCCAAGTTCATATAGCTGGCCTTGAATCTGCCCTTTAATAGTGATGTGTAATGGGCAAATCAATTAACTTCCTCCTACAATAGAGAGCTAATCTCTACCCTTCTATATGAGTTACCTAAGACTGCCAAAACAAATTATCACAAACTGAATGTCTTAAAAAAATGGAAACTATGGACACAGGGAGGGGAACAGCACACACTGGGGCTGGTGGAGAGGATTGGGGAGGAGAGCATCAGGATAAACAGCTAAAGCATGCAGGGCTTAATACACAGGTGACGGGTTAATAGGTGCAGCAAACCACCATGGCACAGGTTTACCTATGTAACAACTGCACATCCTGCATGCGTATCCTGGAACTTAATAAAATAAAATAAACAGAAACTTATTCTCTCACAGTGTGGAGGCTGCTAGAATCCTAAATCCAGATGTCAGAAGTGTTGGTTACTTCTGGAGTTTCTGAAAGGGAATCTGTTCCATGCTTCTCTGCTAGCTTCCGGTGGTTACAAGCAATCTTTGACATTTCTTGACTTGTAGGTGCATCACTACCTCCATTTTCACATGGTATTTTCCCCTACATGTCTGTCTCTGTGTATAAATTTTCCTTTACTTGTAAGAAAATTAGTCATTTGATTAGGGATTACCCTAATCCATGATGACCTCATTTTAACTTGATACACATTTTCAAAGAGTTTATTTCCAAGTAAATATCTGTCACATCCACAGGTACTTGTGGTTAGGAATTGAATATATCTTTAGCAAGGAGGGAGAAGACAATAATTTAAACCAGTGAACTTTGCTACCACCTAAAAGCCATTAATAGGGGGAAACAAATTTTCTCTGTCTAAAGGAAAACAGAAATCCAAACTTCTCTTCACACAATCCACTGCTGACTCTCTGTGAAGTGTGAAGCATAGACTAGCACATCCATGATGCTCAGGACCACTGCCTACCACCTCAGCCTGCCCCATAGGACAAATGTAATACGTGCGTGCTTGTTCCTAACTGGCTACTTCGACCACCTACTCCACTTGCTGGACTAAGGATGCCGATTTCTGAAATCAGCCTCCATGGCTGCCACTGCTCATGGGACCATCCCAATGCAGACTGTTCCATCCCATCCCACATCTATTAGGCCTCCTTCCATGGTGACAGGTGAATCCTAAATCTCAAGAAGCAAAAAAATGACATAAATTTATATTATTTTTAATGTACAAAACCATGAGTGTTCTCAGTAAGAACGTGGTATGAATATATCTGTAGGATTAATCATCTGTATTCTACTTTCTAATGTGGCCAACCAAGCACTTGTGCTAGAAGCAGAAATTACAGCAGCTCTGCCATTGTCTTCCTTGCTTGTCCCTGCATTGTTAATTTTTGTGAATCCATAATTTTTTTCAGCAATCTTTTACAACCATTTGTCCATTTGGAAAAGGGTTACTATAGTTAAAACCAGATACTATAATTCATAAGTTCACTTCATTAGGCTCAGGTAAACCACAGTACACTACCACCCTTCTAGGTTGTAAATTTCTGCTTATCTTTCAGGATATATTGGGAAATGTACATTATATATGATTGCTTCATGTATGTCCAAGGAAAGAGGAAGAATAAGGAGAAAGAGGAGAAGGAAGAAGAGGAGGCGAAGAAGAAGAGGAAGGAGGAGAGGAATAGAAACAGGAATCAGAAGAAGAAGTAGGAGGAGAAAAATCAGAAGAGCCGCAACAGTAGCAGCTGCCACCACCACTAGGATCAATTTATATGCTTAACATTGATAAATTAATATCCCTATTTTTCATAACTAATACTATCTAACTAGAATTTGATTAACATTCTAACATTTCCTTCATGCTCCAATGGCTCATCTTATACATGCATTTTGAGAACACCATTTAGGGGATGTCAACATTCAGCCGAATGAAGAACCCAATAACTTGCTCTTTTGGTTCTTGATATTCTTTCAGTTCTTGTTCTTTCAGTCCTCAATGTTCTCCTCTTATCTCTGCACCTGCTCTTTTCTTTTGCTGTTTATTAATACTTCCCACTGGACCTCAAGCTTCTGTGCTTCTAGATTGCTTGTTCAACTGTTCCTTTAAACCTAATCTTACATTGCATAGAGACATCAACTCTACTAATCCCTGTCATCATCCATATATATCCCTATTAATGTCTTCATTTCTTTTCCAATATGATAAAAAAAAAACACACAACTAAGTACACTCATTAATGTCTAGGATTCCAGGGTCCAACAGACCTGAATGTGTAATGTAGTGTGAGTTGCTTTACCTCTCTGAGCCTCAGTCTCTTCAACATGAAAAGTGAGGATAAAATAAAAGCTGACATAGGACATAGTCTTTTTTTTCTTTCTTTCTTTTTTTGAGATTGAGTCTCGGTCTGTCACCCAGGCTGGAGTGCAGTGGCAGGATCTCAGCTCACTGCAACCTCTGCCTGCCGCGTTCAAGCGATTCTCCTGAGTCAGTCTCCCGAGTGGCTGGGACTATAGGCACAGTCAGTAAAGTTATTTTTTTTATTTTTAGTAGAGACAGGGTTTCACCATGTTAGCCAGGATAGTCTCCATCTCTTGACCTCGTGATCCACCCGCTTCGGCCTCCCAAAGTGCAGAGATTACAGGCATGAGCCACCGCGCCCGGCCGAAGCAGACATAGTCTTCCTAGGAATACTTAATAAACTAAGTTATGCAGAGTATCATCTAGAATCCTTGTGGTTCTGAAAAAGATCAGTCAACTGCATGAATGTTACTGAGTGGCCAAGTGAAGTCTAAAAATATTTAGTGAGTTTTGCAACATAAACAAGTAAATGATCTGTAGTATTTTTATCATTTATGCCTGTTGATTTATGGACTTCCATGAATCCGTCTCTGGACTCTGTATCACCCTACCACCACTGAACATAAAAACGTTATCAAAATGCTGAGTTTGCCACTGTCTGCCTTCCTCACAATCTTGTCATTTCATTCTTGATCTTTGATACTTCTCTAAATCTTGAATTACTCTGTTCTGGTTCCTGTTTTACCTCTCCCAGCTTCACCATTGATAGCTTGATTTGGACACTATCAATGGGTTCAGTGTTAAAGGCACTGAAGTCTAACAATGCAGGTGAGTAGGCTGGTATAATATATATCCCAAAATCCACCTCCAATAATGCACTGTAATGCATCACTTTTAGGATCGGTATTTATATATTACTTTTAGAATTGGAATTTAGGGTAACAAAATAATCTGGTTTAGAAAATGATTAACAGCTATAGAAAATTAAGTTGGGAGCTTAGAAATGCTTCTCCATTTCTACCTGAAAAATGCAGTCATCTGGCCGGGCGTGGTGGCTCACGCCTATAATCCCAGCACTTTGGGAGGCCGAAGTGGGTAGATCACAAGGTCAAGAGATCAAGACCATCCTGGTCAACATGGTGAAATCCCGTCTCTACTAAAAATACAAAAATTAGCTGGGCATGGTGGCGCGTGCCTGTAATCCCAGCTACTCAGGAAGCTGAGGCAGGAGAATTGCTTGAACCCAGGAGGCAGAGGTTGCGGTGAGCTGAGATCAAGCCATTGCACTCCAGCCTGGGTAACAAGAGTGAAACTCTGTCTCAAAAACAAACAAACAAACAAAAATGCAGTCATCAGTTTGACAACAAAGTATGTTGAGTGGCCATGCTATACACAGTGCATGTGGTATTTTGGGTCCAAGTCATCAGTAGCTGACCAAATAGCTTTTAAGGACAAAATGTCATTCTTGAATTTTTGGTGAATTTGTACATGCCAGGTTTGATTTTGAATGCAGGGACTTGGTGAAAATGTACATATATGTGGCTTAAGCTGTCACTTGCAGTAACACTTTCTCATCTATATGCTCCTGAAGTCTCACCTCTATAAACTGCAAATGTGGAACAATTGCTCTGGCAGTAGTTGCTAAAGCACACCAGAAAGTTTCTCCCTCAGCTAGTCTCATTTCTCTGGTTTCCAGGCAGCCCCCCATGCCCCACATCTCCCCAACCCACCACATTCATTCTCATTCTGCCTAAGATTACTTTCCCCAAGTTGTTCAACCTTATAAGTCAAGTGGCATTTCTGTGATGCCAGTCATTCTTTCCAAAATTCTGCAGATGGGCTAAAACTAATGGAAGTTACTGAGCATAAAAGGCAATGACTTTTATACTGCAGGTACACACAATAGCAATCATTTAAGTTTACTGGAAACTTCATGTTTTATATTACTAGAACCCAGAATAGAAATCTGAGCACTTAAATTGGGCTTCTAGGATTCTATTAGAAGTAAATTTACACTGAAAGCATCTAGGATATGTAATTTTATAAACATTGAAGCCCAGAAAATGTTCTTAGTGTTTATAGGTTAGGGAAAAATCAGTGAAAATGGTAATAAAAAAGAAACAGTATGTTTATGCTTTTTTTTAGGATTATGTATAGGGTTACATTTGTATAGTCTGCCTAGAATTTTAAAACCTTGAATATATATATCAAAAGTGCTACACACATGCCTTCATCTTTGCCTCTGTTATTTTAGAAATACAATTTCCCTCCACCTTGGCAGAGGCTGTATGCCACAATTTCTTGTCTGCAACATGTATACCAAGGTAGCATGGCCAGACCTGAATTGAGAATCTTCATGCTTTCACAAATGCCAAATAGACACAGCCATTTAAGAAGATGATGTTACGTCAAAAGACAACGGTAACTCTGAACCCATATAGTGTAGAGTAAAATTGAAATGGCCAGTTTCTATCAGCCTTCACAATATGGACAGCCATTTTTATTTAGCCCCATGCAATTCCGTTCAGGTTCTCCACCTTTTTCTTGAATTTTAGATACTAGGGCTATGTAGCATGCATTTTTATGAGCTTAACTCCTACTGAACAAAACAGGAATACTGTACTTTGTGAACTGTTTATAGTAAGCATGTTTATGCATTCCAGTGTTATTCTGGCTTTTAAAACATGCAACATATTTCACACATTCTAAATTTGCTCTCTTTAGTAAGACAGAATGCCTTTAAATCTTTCAGCAGTATGAATAACAGCAAGCGGTATCTAAGAAAAGAGGAGGCATGAACACACATTTCACCCAGTAGCACTTGTATGCAAAAAAAGGCTAACATGTTATTACTTAGGAATTCCAAATAAAAAAAATTCTTTTAAAAATTTTGCCAGAAGGACTAGATTTTGAACTTACATATCTGCAAGGTGTTTTAAGGCAATATTAGAATTAAAAAGAGAGAATTGTTGGTGGGAAAATAACGAATGGATGTAATTAGACCAGGATAGTCTGCTAACCAACTGAATGTGCAGATGGGGAACACGTTTTAGAGGAGACACTTCAGCACTCCGAAGCCTAATAAAAAACTAAGAGAAAGTAGAAATGGCCCAAAGGTGAAGAGCTTTGGGAAGCTACCTAACCTCTATAGTGCTTCAGTTATTTAACTTCACAATTATTAACAGGTGGAACTAATGTTTGTAAGTCTTGTTCACAGGGCAAAAACAAAGTGAGTTGGAGGCTAACCATGAGCAGCTGGGTGTGTGTCATGATATGAGGATACCAAGGACTGGATCGAATGTGGAGAGCGGAGCATGGTCACAGCCAAAGCTTTACTGTAACTGTGAAGTCCAGAGTATGAGGTTGAGGTAAAAATAGGATAGTGAGTAATGAAGTTTAAGACCAGGACATAGAGTGGGATATGGTACTAGGTATTAATTAAGTGTGCTGGGGAATATTATTAAAGATGTATCCTGTGATTTACAAATAGGGACCAGAGAGCCCCTTCTATGTGACGCCTACGACAGCATCACATCAGCTTCAAGAAGTGTCAAGCAGAACATAACTCATCTTTCAAACATCTCCAAGCTCTATAATCTCACAATCATTGTTTCTCTTTTTCTTTAAGGCCTCAACTTGAAACCAACTCAGTCCAATTGCCCCATGGGTTTCCATCATCAGAGAACATTCTTATTCTCTCTGTGGGGACTTAGAAGTCATTCTCTATAATCCCTTTTGTCTTTTACTTGCCAAATTTCTTATATTCCTTCTGTTTTTTCCTTCAACACACTTAATTTTTCCCTGCACACGTTGCATTAGGCCTTGTTCTATGTTTTATGCTAACAGATCTATTCTTTACTTTACTCTAACATATTTTATTTCACTAGCATGCCATTCTATTCCTTTTTATTTCCTTTGAAAGCAATTTCAATGGTGTATATATTAACAGTCTTAAAAAATATTGTCCTGTTTTCTACAAAGAAAAATTCATATTATGATAGAGTTTTCTATGTACTTTTTGGTTTGCCTGATTTTTTTTTTTTTGCTTAATATTGTCCTGATTTAGTCCATAAAGTCCACAGGCTACACTAGCTCAGGAACTCTTTTCTAGTATCCAGAAAACTGTGAGATAACTTTACATTTAGTTACTGTTTTCAATTCTCTAAAAAGCAGCACTTCGTTTTAGGAACTATAAGCAAATAGTTAAAAAATACTAAACATGTTTCCTTCAGAAAATCTACAGCAGAAATAGACATGCCTTGTAAGTTGAGAGACAAAAATATTTCCATCTTTACATGTTCTGTTAACATAACATATTCAAATACTGCCTCTTTAGATGGATATTTATGTTTCCCAAAATACTGAATTCTACCTACTTCTGTACAAACATTTGTAATTGACAAAGGACTTCACTGAAACATCCAGTTACCAACCATTAGTGCTAATGTTATGATCTAGGGACACATTTCCAAAGATATATACTATCTGAAAAACTGTCAGCTGTCACAATTCTGACATTCATTTTCATTCAGCTCCTTGCAATTTCTTTCACATTCTTCCCCTCCGTCTTAAATTTTCGGTTCCAGAGCTGTGTTATACATGCTGTTGATAGCTTAGCTACTGTTAAACAAAATAGAAATCCTGGGCTTTGTGGATCTGGGGATTACCATGTGTTTCTCAAGTCCGCGTGCTTCAGAATATCCTGGAAGTTTGTTAAGAATTAAAATTTTGGGGCTCCCTTAGACCCTCTACTCTGAATTTCTGCTGATGAAACAGAAGTATTTATATTTTTTACACTACTTCATGTGGTTCTCATAAACACTAAAGGCTGGGATACACTGCACTAGAGTAAAACGTCTTACAATGGCCACTTCCAAACATTTTTCTGCTTTAAGAGATTTACCTCTGTGTGTCTCCTCTTTTAGCTAAACCGTGAATGAGATTTGATAAATAAGAAGGACAATTATATTTTAGGTCCAAGGACCATTTCTACTTTCTCTTACTTTTTTATTAACTTTACAAGTGCTGGAGTGTCTACTCCAAAATACGTTCCCCATCAGCACACCAAATTACAAATCCATTACCTAGATGGAGGACCTATAGACATATCCAGCCTCACCACGTGATACTGTTTGGCTTCGTGTCTCCAAAATTTCACCTCGAATTGTAATCCCCAGATGTTGAGGGAGGGACCTAGTGGAAAGTGTTTGGATCATGGGGGTGGTTTTCCCCATGCTGTTCTCATGATAGTGAGGGAGGTTCTCACAGGATTTGATGGTTTTAAAAGAGGCAGTTTTTCCTGCGCTCTCACTTCTCTCCTGCCACCCTGCGAAGAAGGTGTCTGCTTCCCCTACAGCCATGATGGAAAGTTTCCTGAGGCCTCCCCAGTCACACTGAACTGTGAATCAATTAAACTTCCTTCCTTTATAAATTACTCAGTCTCAGGCATTTCTTTATAGCAATGTGAAAATGGACTACTAACCATGTTAGTATGAAGTCATTTCTTACCAAACATTTTGTCACAAGACCACATATTGGGCAGTAAAGCTCTCAGCAAGATAGGCAGAGAAAGAACTTGTAGGAAAATCTTCTATTTGCTTTTTTGTTTCTGGGGAATGCTTTGCTTTACTTTTTTTTTTTTCTTCTGGTCCTGAAGAAGAAAAAATATCTACCTCTTCCCTCTGCCCACTTTTGCTTTAATTTTTCTTCATGAATTTTTCCATCGCTACATTCACTGAAATATTTATGCTGTTGCTCCCTAAATATTTAAGAAACATGATAAGTTACACTATTTCTTACTTCAACATTTTATCAAAATATGTTGCCTTTTAATGAAATGGAGTGTTGGCTCCTAGGTCTTGGGCCATCTATAAAGTGTACCAGTCCATGCCAGTCTATGCATCCAATAAAATGCAAATTTGGAAAAAGCATTCATTTTCTTTTATATCAGAGTCCAGGATAATTCTGGTTTCTTTGAATTTCAAAGCATTACTGGAGTGTGGGCTACATTTTCTTGCAACTAGTATTCCTTCCTATATAATTTTTGCTGTTTGTTTCTTAAATTACCAAATTTGTTTTGAAAAATTCAGTGTGTTTCTATAATACAAGTCAAATTACAATAAAACTCAAGTCTTTGCTTGTCTTCATTCTGGATTCCTCTCTGGGCCAAGGACAGCCCAAATTGAGGCAAAAATAAACCCCTGGGCTGCATGATGACACTTAAGTTCTAGCGCTCAATCCAGGGCCACCACATTGAGCCAGGCAGGCCACGTATGCCCAATATTGTAGAAAGTCCCCAAGTTGGGCAATTCAGCAAAGCCAAGGACTCTCCCTGATGCCATGACTTACTACATGATATATGAAACCATAACTACATGATCCTAATAGTATCCAGTGCTTCACCATGGAGTTGTATTGTGAAAGCATTTCATAAATTGTGCTTTTCTATATAAACGAATTTCCTTTCTCTTTGATAATCTCAAATTCAAGGAGCTTAAAATTAAATATCTAATGTTTTCATTATATTTTTGCTCTCAAATTGCCACTGTTTCCTGGCATTTAAATTTTCTACCTAGGCTCAATCAATAGATATGAATATGTTTTCAATCTCTGAGTCACCTAATACCTAAGTGCTCTGAACAGGTGTCAGCTAAGAAACACATAATCCATTTAGTGGAGACCTATAATACTAGTTATGTTTTCACAGATGGTGTTGGATTATTAAAGTGGAAATAGGCCAAGAAGTTTTAAAAGTACGTTTCCATTTAAGAGAGGGACACGTACTAAGCTGGACCTTATATTACTTAAAGCTGTGATAAGTAAATTCAGCTCTAATCTTCTCATAGTCCAGTCTGACTAAATCTATTATTTTCTACATCTCCTAAATTTCAGTTTTCCTGTTACTAATCCCTACAACATACAAACAGTTTCTGGGAAGAAAATCTCAATGTGTTTAGTTTGTGGCCATATCCTTTTATTTTCAGAAGGCAGGTAATGGATACTAATGTGTTGAAACAGAGTTAGGAAAAACAAATAATGCTAAATCTACCACAGTTTGACCATGGGGAAGTCATTTAATTTAACTCAGTTTGGATATCTGTTAAATAAGGTAATAAACTTTTTAAACTACTAAGTTTTTAGTTTATAGAAGTGTTAAAGTAGTTCCAAATTTGTTATTTTTTGAGCTATAAATCCAAAGTGTTATCATTACTTACCTAATCATATACAGTATCTACTATTGGTCTTTAAGTTAATAAAGATGACAGTGTCGTGTTGTAGAGTGGAAAGATTTGGAGTTAATGAATTCAACTCTTTCACTTAGCTCTGTGATCTTGGGCAAATTACACTTTCATGACTTTGGCTGCCTAGAATCTGACCTACCTTGTACGTCTGCAGAATTCGCAATGGTATATGTTCTGTTTCTCTCCACAGAACCTGAAAAGAGCCAAAACCTGCTTGTCTTTCTGTCTCCCTCCAGCATCAAGTAATTGGCCCAAAACCTGGGCTTCTCCAAGCAAATGTTTCCATCTGAGACTCTGAACTTGGATTAAGTAAAATAGGCAGATGGAGTGGAATTCATTTAGTCAATGGGAATTGCAATGGAGCTACTCTTTTGGTCAGGATGGAAGTTCCAGGAATTTCCATTCTGCTATTTCTACCAGGTGACTTTTATCATATTGTCAAAATGCCAACTGAGGATTCAGCTGATTGTCGATATATCTATCTCATCTTTATATTGAGAAACTGAGAAAAAAAATAAATGGGAAGAATTCAGGGTGTGATTTTATATCAAAGTTGTAGTTATCATCTGACCTCTCAAAAATGGTCACTCAAAAAAGTGGAGTCAATGGTATTAAAGGTTCCAAACCGTTTTGCATTCAGAGTTAGTGCTGATTAAGTTAAAAAAAATCTGTGTAATTTTTAGGCTGTCCTAGTCTATAGGGTAGGTTAGAGGAATGTTTCCACTAATGACCTGAAACATACTCTATTGCCCATCCTCAAGCATATTTGGGCTCCTCTCAAGTGATGCTGGATATGTAAAAGTGCAGTCATCAGATTACAGTAATTTTCTTCTCTTTATGAGAATCCTCTCCAGGCAAATGAACATATCAGAAACTACACTGAATCTAACCCAAAAGAAAACTAAATTTCTTAATGTGCTGAAACTTGAATATCTAAAATACCTTAGCAAATGCTAAATAAGTGAATACCATTTAATTAAAAGATATTAAATCTTTTATTTTTTATTACCAAAAACTCACTTTGAGGTATACACTGCATCAGGCCATTTCACAGTTGGAGAAATAGGCAGTAAGCAGTAAGTAGCCTTAGGGAATACTAACTTAGAATTTAAAACTTGTGGGTTTTTTAATTTAAAAATCAATCACTCTATAAGTGAAATCCCAAAGGTACCAATACTAAGAAAGCATTTTAATTTCTTCCATTTTAGAATATTCAATAAATATTTGATTTCAGAATTAATTTCACTACTTTTGAAACATATATTTTGAAAGGAAAATAATTAAGATGGATAATATCACATTCAAATATATTTAATCTATGGATTATATTATGAAGAATCTCTAATCTAAAAATTATGTCAAGAAATTTTAACAATTGGGGCTTCAGATGAAACTATGATAATTAACAGAGTGGGTGGCATAGTGCTTGTCAAGTTGACCAATGGAGTAGAGCACAGAAGCCCAGAAACAGAAATATTCAAGTATGGAAATCTGGTATATGCAGAGATGAGAAGAGACTCTTTAATAAATGGAGCTTAAAAAAAGTTATCAGTTATGAGAAAAGATAAATTTGACTTGTATATCATAATTTAAGAAAAAAACTGAATTGAATAAGGATTGAAAATGTAAAAACTGGGGAAGATGGCCAACTAAAAGCAGCTAGTATTTGCTGTTCTCATGGAGAGAAATAGGAGTGAATACAGCACTTTCAACAGAAACATCCAGGTGAATGCACTGGGAATCATCAAGAAAACAATTCAAGCTATGAAGAATGGAGAAAAGCAAGGCAGTACAACCACCAAGCCAGGGGAGGCTCCCCAGCTCAGGGAAGTGGTGAGTGAGTGAGCAACCCCGGACACTCATGCTTCTGCCATGGATCTTTGCACCCCTGTGCCAGGAGATCCCCTCATGGACCCTCTCCACCACAGCTTGCAGTCTGATGCACAGAGCTACATGGAGCCTTGACAGAGCAGCCCATTCAGGCACACATGAAGCCCTGGGAGCTTTAGATGCCCAGGCTTCCCAGCAAAAGTGGCTGCAACTCTGGCAAAGTGGGAGGCTAGACCCTCATACATACCCCTTGGAAAGCGGCTGATTCCAGAAGGCTGAGCAGTGATGATCTGCCGGCCCCACCTCCTTGGCACTTCACAGGATTCCTTGACTTGGAACTCCAGTAAGCCCCTGGTAGCAGCATTGCACCTCTCTGGGAGGGGTGGGCTGCCATCTTAGTTGTTTCTCGGCTTTACAATTGTTGCCTTCAGTGTAGATGCCCTGTGAAAAAGTGGCCAGACTGCTTTTTATACAGTTCCCTGACCCTGCTTCTCCTTGCTCAGTGGGAACACCTGACGGGTCACCAGCTCTCCTTGCTGGTGTTTTCCAGCTGGCAGTGGTTCTGAGTCTTTCTGAGACGGACATCCCAGCTGCGGGGGATGGACCTCTATCTTTGCTCTTTCACAGCCTTAGCCATTGTTGCCTCAGGCGCTAGGGAGTCTGAGGAAACTAGGGAATGAAGTGCTCCCCAGCACAGTGCAGCCCTTCTGTAGTGAAGCAGCCAGACTGAGGTTTCATGCAAGACCTGGATCCTGTTTCTCTTTTCTGGGCAGAATCTCCAAACCGACGATGACAACCACCCCCACGGATGTGCTCAGGCCAGATATAGGTTGCTACCTCCCTGCGACGGAGCTCCCAGAGAAAGGAGCAGGCTGCCATCTTTGTTGTTTTGCAGCCTTCACTACTGACACCTCAAGTACTGGAAAACCTGAGGTAACTAGGGGCTGAAATGGACCCTCAGCATGCCGCAGCAGCCCTACGGAAAAGTGGCCAGGCTGCTTGTTACGTGGGTCCCAAATTTTGCATCTTCTTACTGGGCAGGTCCTCCAGGATTGGGTCTCTAGCCACCCCCTGCTGGGACTATCGAGTGAGTAGCAGCTCTGCAACTCCCTGGGACAGATGTCCCAGTGAGAGGGGCAGGTCTTTGCTGCCTTGCAGCCCTCACTGTTGCTGCCTCCAGGCTCTAAGCCCAGCTGCTGGTCTGGAACCGCAGCACAGAGCACCCACCTCACAAAAGCGTTCTTTATGCAGGTCCCAGTCCACGCTTCTCACTAGGAAGGGCTGCCTGACCCGGAACTCTAGCACAACTGCCTTGCCTCTGCCTGATTACCTCAATTAGAAACAGCCCAGCAGTTAAAGGAATACCAACATGCAGAGATGAGAAAAAAACAACATAAGAACTCTAGCAACTCAAATGGCCAGTGTCCTGTGTCCTCCAAACAACCACAGTAGTTCTCCAAAAAGGGTTCTTAAGCAGCTTGAGTTGGCTGAAATGACAGAAATAGAACTCAGAATGTGGAGAGGAATAAAGATCACCAAGATTCAGCAGAAAAGCAAAACCCAATCCAAGGAAACTAACAATCAAAATAAGGTGAAATAGGAGCTGACAAAATAGCCAGTATAAAAAAGGAACTTAAATGTCACAGTGCAATCACAAGTACTAACAGCAGAATAGACCAAGTGGAGAAAGGAATGTCAGAACTTGAAGACTGACTCTCTGAAATAAGACAGACAAAAATAAAAAATAATAAAAAGCAATGAACAAAACCACCGAGAAGTATGGAATTATGTAAGAAAGCCAAATATACAAATCATTGGCATCCCTGAAAGGGACAGGGAAAAAGCAAAAAACTTGGAAAACATATTTTGGAATAGTGTCATGAAAATTTCCCCAACCTCATCAGAGAAGCCAACAGTCAAATTCAGGAAAGACAGAGAAGCTCTATAAGATTCTACACAAGAAAATAATCCCTGATATCCATAATCATCAGATTTTCCAAGGATGACATGAAAGAAAAAAATTTAAAGGCAGCTAGAGACAAAGGGCAGGTCACTGACAAAAGGATCTCCTTCAGGCTAGTAACCAAACTTTCAGCAGAAGCCCTACTAGACTGAAGAGATTGGGGCCTATATGCAGCACTCTTAAAGAAAAACAAACTTCAACCAAGAATTTCATATCTAGCCAAACTAAGCTTCCTCAGCAAAGGAGAAATAAGATCCTTTTCAGATAAGCAAATGCTGAGGGAGTTGGTTATCATGAGACCCACCTTACAGGAGATCTTGAAAAGAACATTAAATGTAAAAAAGAAAGACCAATACCAGCCAATACAAAAACACACTTAAACACACAGAACAGCATCACCGTAAAGCAGCCACCAGACAAGCTGGCATAGTACCCATTTAACAACACAATGACAGAATCAAATTCACACATATCAATGCTAACCTTGAATGTGAATGGGCTAAATGCCCCATTTGAAAGGCAGACTGGCAAGCTGGATAAAAAAGCAAGACCCAATTGTATACCATCTTCAAGAGACCCATCTCACTTGCAATGACACCCATAAGCTCAAAATAAAGGATAGAGGGACAATCTATCAAGCAAATCGAAATCAGGAAAAGCAGGAGTTGCAATCATAATTTCTGAAAAAAAAAAAAAAAAAAAAAAAAAAACAGACTTTGGGCCGGGTGCAGTGGCTCTCGCCTGTAATCCTAGCACTTTGGGAGACTGAGGCAGGTAGATCACAAAGTCAGGAGATTGAGACCATCCTGGCCAACCTGGTTAAAACCGTCTCTACTAAAAATACAAAATTTAGTGGGATGTGGGGGCACATGCCTGTAATCCCAGCTACTCAGGAGGCTGAGGTAGGAGAATCACTTTAACCAAGAAGTCAGAGATTGCAGTGAGCCAAGATCATGCCACTGCAATTCAGCTTGGCGACAGAGAGAGATTCCATCTCAAACAAACAAACAAAACCCATCAGACTTTAAACAAATAAAGATAAGAAAAACAAAAAGTGCATTATATAATGGTAAAGGGTTCAATTCAACAAGAAGACCTAACTATTGTAAATATATATGCACCCAACACAGGAGCAACTGGATTCATAAAGCAAGTTCTTAGAGACCTGCAAAGAGATTCAGACTCCCACACAATAATTATAGTGGAAAACTTCAACACTCAACTGACAGTATTAGACAGATCGTTGAGACAGAAAATTAACAAAGATATTCAGGACCTAAACTCAACATTGGCCCAAATGGATCTGATAGACCACTTCAGAACTCTCTGCCCCAAAACAACAGAATATATATTTTTCTCATTGTCATGTGGCACATAATCTAAAATCAACAACACAATCAGACATAAAGCAATAATCAGCAAATGCAAAATAACAGAAATCACACAAAATATACTTTTGGACAACAGCACAATTAAAATAGAAATCAAGAATAAAAAATACTGCTCACAAACATACAATCACATGAAAATTAAACAACCTGCTCCTGAATGAATTTTGAGGAAATTATGAAATTAAAGCAGAAATCAAGATGTTCTTTGAAACTAATGAGAACAAAGATATAATATACCAGAATCCCTGGGACACAGCTAAAGCAGTGTTAAGAGGTAAATTTGTAGCACTAAACTCTCACATCAAAAAGTTAGAAAGATCTCAAATGAACAACCTAATATCACAACTAAAAGAGCTAGAGAAGCAAGAGCAAACCAACCCCAAACCTAGCAAAAGACAATTAATAACCAAAATCAGAGCTGAACTGAAGGAGATTAAGACACAAAAAACACATTTAAGAGATCATGTAATTCAGGAGTTGGTTTTTTGAAAAATGTAATAAGATAGGCCACTAGTTAGATTAATGAAGAAGAAATGAGAGGATATCCAGACAAACACAAATAGAAATGAAAAAGGGGATGTTCCCACTGATGTAACAGAAATACAAACAACCATTAGAGACTAAAACTGATACCTCTTTGCAAACAAAGTAGAAAACCAAGAAGAGACAGATAAATTCCTGAACACTTACACCCTTCCAAGGAAGAAATTGATTCCCTGAACAGACAAATAATGAGCTTCAAAATTAAATCAGTAACAAATAGCTTACCAAGTAAAACAAAAGTCCAGGACTAGAAAAATTCACAGCCAAGTTCTACCAGATGTACAAAGAACTTGGTATCATTCCTACCGAAACTATTCCAAAAAATTGAGGAGGAAGGACTCTTCCTCAACTCATTTTACAAAGCCAGCATCATCCTGATACCAAAACTTGGGAATGACACAACCAACCAACCAAACAAAAACCTTCAGGCCAATATCCTTGATAAACTTTGATGCAAAAATTCTCAACAAAATAATTGCAAACTGAAGCCAGTAGCACATCAAAAAGCTAATCCACCCTAATCAAATAGGCTTTATCTCTGGAATACAACATTGGTCTTCAACATATGCAGATCAATAAATGTGATTCATCAAATAAACACTAAAGACAAAAAACTCATGATTATCTCAATAGATCCAGGAAAGGCTTTTGATAAAATTCAACATCCTTTCATGTTAAAAACTTTCAATAAACTAGGTATTGAAGAAAAATAATTCAATATAAGAGCCATCTATGAGAAATCCACAGCCAAACATTATACTGAATGGGCAAAAGCTGGAAACATTCCTCTTGAAAAGCAGTACAAGACAAGAATGCCCACTCTCACCACTCCTATTCAACATAGTATTGGAAGTACTGGCAGGAGCAATCAGGGAAGAGAAAGAAATAAAGCGTATCTAAATAGGAAGAGAGGAAGTCAAACTTTCCCTGTTTGCAAATGATATGATTCTATATCTAAAATACCCCATAATCTCAGCCCAAGAGTTCCTTGACCTTAGAAGCAACTTCAGCAAAGTTTCAAGATACAAAATAAATGTACAAAAATCACTAGCATTCCTATACATCAACAACAGCCAAATGAAGAGCCAAATAAAGAACACAGTACCATTCACAATTGCCACAAAAAATAATAAAATACCTAGAAAGACAGCTAACCAGGGAGGTGAAAGATACCTATAATGTGAATGATAAAACACTGCTCACAGAAATCAGAGATGATGCAAAGAAACCAAAAAATATTCTATGCTTATGGATAGGAAGAACATATGTCATTAAAATGGCCAAATTGCCCAAAGCAGTTTAGAAAGTCAATGCTATTGCTATCAAACTACCAAGGACATTCTTCATAGAACTAGAAAAAAAACTATTTTAAAATTTATACAGAACCATAAAAGAGCCTGATTAGCCAAGGCAATCCTAAACAAAATAATAAAGCTGGAGACGTCATGTTACCTGACTTCAAACTATACTACAGGACTACAGTAACCGAAACAGCATGGTACGAGTATAAAAACAGATACAGACTAATGGAACAGAATGGAGAACCCAGAAATATGGCTGCACACCTATAACCATCTGATCTTTGACAAAGCTAACAAAAACAAGCAATGGGGAAAGAACTCTTTAGTTAATAAATTGTGCTCATGTAACTGGCTAGAAATATGCAGAAGATTGAAACTGGACTTCCCCTTACACCATATACAAAAATCAACTGAAGATCGATTAAAAACTTAAATGTAAAACCCAAAATTATAAAATTCTGGAAGACAACCTAGACAATACCATTCTGGACAAATAAAGTGGCAAAGATTTCATGACAAAGACACCAAAAACAATTGCCACTAAACAAAAGTGGACAAATCGGACCTAATTAAACTTAAGACCTTCTGCACAGCAAAAGAAACTATGAACAGAGTAAACAGAAAACCTACAGAATGGGAAAAAATTATTCGCTAACTACATATCTCACAAAAATCTAGTATCCAGTATCTGTAAGGAATGTAAACAAATTTACAATTTAAAAAAAACAACCCCATTAAAAAGTGGGCAAAGGACATAAACAGACACTTTTCAGAAGAGGACACGTGTGACCGACAAGCATGGAAAAAAGCTCAATATCACCAATCACTAGAGAAATGCAAGTCAAAACTGTGAGATACTGTCTCATATCAGTCAGAATAGCTTATTCAAAAGGCAAAAATAACAGATGCTGGTGAAGATGCAGAGAAAAGGGAACATTCTCTTATACATTGTGTTATACACTCACTTATGCATTCTCAGTGGGAGTGTAAATTAGTTCAACCATTGAGGAAAGCAGTATAGTGATTCCTCAAAGAGCTAAAAACAGAATTACCATTTGATCCAGCAATTCCATTACTGGATATATACCCAAAGGAATATGAATTTTTCTACCATAAAGACACATGTATGTGCATGTTTATTGCAGCACTATTTGCAATAGCAAAGACATGAATTCAACCTAACTGCCCATTTATGACAGATTGGACAAAGAAAATGTGTTACATATATATCATGGAATATTATACAGCCATAAAAAGAACAAGATGATGGCCTTTGCTGGCACATGGATGGAACTAGAGGCCATCATTCTTTGCAAACTAATACAGGAACAGAAGATCAAATATCACATGTTCTCACTTAATAAGTCAGAGCTAAATTATAACCACACATGGAGACACAGAGGAGAACAACAGACAATGGGGCCTATTAGAGGTTGGAGGGTGGGAAGAGGGAGAGGATCAGAAAAAATAACTATTGGGGACTAGGCTTAGTACCTGGGTGATGAAATAATCTGTACAACAAACCCCAATGACACAATTTTACCTATTAACAAACCTTCACATGTACCCATGAACCTAAAAGTTTTTAAACATTTTATTAAAAAGTCAGCTCAAATTAAAGTATATAATATGCAATCAATAATTGGTGGTGATTATATGAAGAGGAAAGGTAAGTGTTACTAAGTAAATTAGGTAATGTCTTTAAATTTTCTTTTTTTTTTTAATTGTACTTTGGGCTCTGGGGTACCTGTACACATCCTGCATCCTGCAGGATTGTTACATAGGTACATACATGCCATGGTGGTTTGCTGTCTCCATCTCCCACCCACCCATCACCTACATGAGGCATTTCTCCCAGTGTTATCCCTCCCCATCCTCCCTGCCCCCACACTGTCCCATTCTAACTGGCGTGAGATGGTATTTCAATGTGGCTTTGATTTGCATCTTTCTAATGATCAGTGATGATGAGCATTTTTTCATATGTTTGTTGGCCTCATATATGTCTTCTTTTGAAAAGTGTCTGTTCATATCCTTCGCCCACTTTTGATTGGGTTTGTTTGTCTTTTTTCTTGTAAATCTGCTTTAGTTCTCACTCTGTCACCCAGGCTAGAGTGCAGTGGTGGGATTATAGCTTATTGCAACCTCAAACTCCTGGGCTCAAGCAATCCACCCACCTCAGCCTCCTGACTAACTAGGACTACAGGTGCATACCACCATGCTTGGCTAATTTTTAAAATTTGAGATGGGGGTCACACTAAGTTGCCCGGGCTGGTCTTGAACTCCTGAGCTCAAGCAATCCTCATGCCTCGGCTTCCCAAATTGTTGGGATTACAGGGATAAGCCACTGTCCCTGGACAAGGTAGTGTTTCTTGATAGTATAAAATTACTATTTTCACTATTACATTAGATGTTTTTCCATTTTCCTGTGGTGGCCTCATTTGGGACCTATCCATGCCTTTGCTTCAAAAGTAAATCTCAAAGGAGCAGGTGTAAGAGGGAATTTTTCTCACATGCACACAGTTTACCAAACAGTCCTATGTTGGTGGTGAGGAACATTCCAGAACCAGTGGTAGAGTAGGGTTGTGCCTACTGGTTGCAGTTTTTATTAGAAACAGAATTTAAACTAAGACTTGCACTTAAAACTTCCCACTGTGTAATGCATATCTTTGTATTCCTAGTGCTTTATAAATCATAGTTCCTTGACCAGTGTTTATCAAAGATTTGAAGAAGTAAATGTACAGATGAATCTCAGGGAGCACAATACCTCCACTAAAGCATGTGGATTTTCCCAATTTTTTTTAAAAAAGGGAAAATGTAAAAACTAAAATAACAAACTCCTAGAAGAAAATATAGCTGAATATTTATTTTAAGAACTTGAAGTAGTCAAAAATTTATTAATTTACAAAAACCAAAAACAGAAAAACCTAAATTTTACTGTATTAACATTAAGAAATTTTGTTCATCCAAAACATCTTAAGGAGAGTGACATGGAAAGAGGACTATAACTCAGAAGAAGATATTTGCAACCTCTGCAACACTAAAAGATTTGTATAAAGAATATATCTTAAAAACCATAAAAATTCAATAAGAAAAAAATCTTTGAAAAAATGGATAAAATTCATAAATATTTAACTGAAGAAAAAATTCATATAGACAATAAGTATATCCTAGTCAATATTATATTAATGATCAATGAAAAGCAAATTAAGATTATGATGAGATAACATTTTATAGCCATTAAGTTGGTAAAATTTTAGAAGTCTGAAAAGGTCAAGTGTTGGGAAGGATGTGGATTCCCAAGATCTCTTATACTAATTGCTGTTATAAACATATATTAGTGAAACCATTTGGAAAATTATTTGACATTACTTCAAAAATTTGAACATTAATATTCCCCATTACCAATAATTTTATCCTTGGCATGTATGCTAGAAGAGCTGGCATATGCACAGTAGGGTGGGACCTAAACTGAATCACATGTATCCTTATAAAAGAGAGGCAGAGGAAATTTTAAGACAGATGCACATAGAGGACAAAGCAGTGTGAACACAGAGTTGAAAGAGAGATTTGAAGATGCCGTTAATATGGTCACATGAAAAGGAATGCTGATGATCACAGGAGTTTGAAAAAGTAAAAGACAGATTTCCCCCCAGAACCTCTGAGAGAGTTTAACTCTACAGACTCTTGATTTAGGGCCAGTGAAACTGATTTCAGACTTTTGGGCTTCCAGTTTATGGTAATTTGTAATAGCAACCACAGGAAACAAATACACAATTTATTGATAAACCTATAAATGCATTTTCTAAAATATTATTACCTGAAATAAAAATTAAAATGAAAACAGAACTTTCCAATATGTAAGTTTTATAAAATAAAATATATTAACATGAAGGAATATAAGAAAAGATTAAAAAGTATGAAGCTAAAAAATATAGGAGGAAATAGTCCTTAATTAAGGCATCACTGGAGTGATATTAGTAACATGGCAGAATAAGGGGGTCTCAAACCTCATTTCCCCACAGATCCACCAACTTAACAGCCATTCACAGTTGAAAATACCTTTACAAAATCTCTCAAATACAAGAGTGATATTACAACACCCCTGTAGAACTTAGAAACAAGAAGTGATGCATTAAAAAGGGAAAGAATAGTTTCACTTTGTACCTGTCACTCCTCCCTTATGCTAGCACAGCACTAAAAGAAGTCCCCTTAGCCTCTAAGATCTGCTGTGGGTGAAAGAGTATGAAGTAGGTTCCCAACTTTCTCAGTCTTTTGGGATGCTACTCAAGAAGCCACCTTGTATTCTGCCTCACCCACAACACAGAGGAAATTGGTATGGCTAGATTACCTGGGGATAGTTATGAACAAAATAAAGAGGTAGGGATTTACAGCAACCAGCACACAGATCTTAACAGCTGGCACATGACTCCTGGTAACAGTTCTGCCTGCAAATCTGGCAGCAGGTCTTTCTTCCTGCTATAAGCTCCCCAGCAGTAAGCTCACATACCCTCAGAACACAGCAGCAAGCCTACTCACATGCAGACCCTGCCAGCTGGCCCACCCAGAATCTCTGGCTGGGCTGACTGGTGAAGGACTTTCTCTGTAAAAGCCAGTTTATAAAGACCAGAAGAGGTGATGGCTTCTTCAAATGAACAGACATCAACACAAGCCTATAAGAATTACAAAGAATCAGGAAACCATTATGATACCAAAGGAATGAAATAAAACTCCAGCAACTGAAATAAAAAAATGGAAATCTATTAATTGCCTGACAAGTAATTCAAAATAATTATCTCAAAGAAGCTCTGTGAACTATAAGACAACACAGACAGAAAACTAAACGAAATCAAAAAATTATTTAAAGTGTCTTTTCTGACCATAATAGAATGAAACTAGAAATTAGCAACAAAAGGAAAATGGCAAAATTTACAAATATATGGAAATTAAATCACATATTCTTGAAGCACCATTGGGTTAAAAGGGAAATCAAAAGAAAAATCAGAAAAGATATTGAGACAAATGAAAATGAAAACACAATGTACCAAAATGTATGAGATGCAGCAAAAGCAGTACTAAGAGGCAGGTTTACAGCAATAAAAGCCTACATCAAAAAAAAGAGAAAGATCTCAAATAAACAATCGAACTTTATACTTCAATGAACTAGGAAAAGAAGAGCTATTTATTATGAACAATTACATGCCAACAAATTGGACAACTTAGGAGAACTGGATAAATTCCTAGAAACAAACAACCTTATAAGAAACATAAAACTTTAACAAGAATTAAGAAGAAATAGAAAGCCTGAACATACCAATAACAAATTGAATCAGTAATCAAAAACTTTCCCAAAAGAAAAAGCTCAGGATCAGATGGTGTCACAGGTTAATTCTACCAAACACTTAAAGAAGAATACTAATCCTTCTTAAATTCTCTCAAAAAAATAAAAGAAGGAAAACTTCCAAACCTATTTCTTGAGTTCAGCATCTCCCTGGTACCAAAGCTAGATAAAGAGACCACAAAAAAAGAACACTAAAGGCCAGTATCTCTGATAAACATGGATGCAAAACTTTCAACGAAAGATGAGAAAACAGAATTCAACAACACATTAAAAGAATCATATACCATAACCAAGTGGGATTTATTCCTGTAATACAAGGATGGTTCAATATATGCAAAGAAATAAATGTGACACACCACCTCAAGGGGACAAAGGATAAAAATCATGTAATTATCTCAATAGATGCAGAAAAAGCACTCAACAAAATTTAACACCTTTTATTATAGAAACTCTCAACAAATTAAGTATAGAAGGAATTTACCACAACACAATAATGGCCATATGTGAAAAGCCCACAGTTAACATTATATTCAATGGTAAAAAATGGAATTTTTTTTCCTAAGACATGGATCAAGGCAAGAATAACTACCTCACTACTTCTTTTTAACATAGTACTCGAAGTCCTAGCCAGATAAATTAGACAAGAAATAAAAGACATCCAAATGAGAAAATAAGTGAAATTATCCCTGTTAACACATGACATAATATTATATGTAGAAAACCTTAAAGACTACTCAAAAGAACTTTCAGATGTAATAAACAAATCTATTACAGTTGCAGGATACAAAGGCAACACACAAATATTAGTTGTGTGCGAACATAGTACACAGTAAGGAAATTAAGAAAATAATAAAATGCTGATGAAATAAATTAAAGCAGAAACAAACAAATGGAAATACATTCCATGTTCTTCCAATTGGAAGAATAGTGTTAAAAGGTCCATACTGCCTAAAGCAATCTACAGATCCAATATGATCTCTATTGAAATCCCAATGACATTCTTTACAAAAGCAGAAAAAATATCTAAAATTCATATCGAAGCACACACACACACAAAAATCCTCCAAATAGCCAAAGCAATTTTAAACAAAAAGCTGGAGGTGTCACATTTTCTGATTTTTAAATATATTACAAGCCACGTACAGTGGTTCATTCCTGTAATCCCAGCATTTTGGGAGGCTGAGGCAGACAGATCACCTGAGGTCAGGAGTTCAAGATCAGCCTGGCCAACATAGTGAAACTCCATCTCTACCAAAAAAAAAAAAAAAAAAATTAACTGGGCATGGTGGTGTGTGCCTATAGTTCCACCTATTCAGGAGGTGAGGCTGAAGCAGAATTGCTTGAACCCAGAAGGCGGAGGTTGTAGTGAACCAAGATCACACCATGTACTCCAGCCTAAAAGACAGAGTGAGACACTCCAGCCTAACAGACAGAGTGAGACTTTGTCTCAATCAATCAATCAATCAATAAAATAAAATATATTTCAAAGCTACAGTAATCAAAATACAGGGATACTAGTATTTAAACAGATTTATAGGCAAGCGAAACAGAACAGATGACTGAGAAATAAACCTACGTATATATGGTTAACTAATCAACAAGCATCCAAAAACATAAAATAGAGAAAAATCAGTCTGTTCAGTGAAGGCACATAGAAACTAAATATTCATATACAATAGAAAGAAATTGGTCCTTTATCTTATACCATAGAGAAAGGTCAACTGAAAACAGATTAAAGGCTTAAATGTAAGACCTGAAACCATAAAAATGCTAGGAAAAAAAGAAAACACAGGGAAAAAGCTTCTTGACATTGGCTTTGACAATGACTTCTTGAATATGACATCCGAAGAACAGGCAACCAGAACAAAATAGGCAAATGGGATTACATCAAGCTAAAAGCTTCTATGTAAATAGAAGCAAAGTAAATAAACAGGGTGAATAAACAACCTATAGAATGAGAAAAATATTTGTAAATTATACATCTGATGAAGAGTTAATATCCAAAATATTTAGGAAACTCCTAAAACTCAATAGCAAAACACAAAATAACATGATTTTAAAAATGGGTTAAGGACCTGAATAGACATTTCTTCAAAGGAGACACACAAATTGTCAACAGGTATATAGAAAAATGTTCAACTTCACTAATCATCAGGGAAACGCAATTCAAAACCGCAATGAGATATCACCCTACACCTGTTAGAATAAAAAAATAACAATGTGTTAGCAAGGATGTGGAGGAAAGTGAACTCTTTAGACTATTTTTGGGAACGTAAATTGGTACAACCACTAGGGAAAACAGTATGGAGGTTCCTCAAAAAATTAAAAATAGAACTACCATATGATCCAGCAACCCCACTTCCAAGGATATCTCCAAAGTAATTCTAATCAGGGTATTAAAGAGATACCTGCAGTTTCATTCACTGCAAGATGACTAAATTCTAGAGATCTATTGTAAAGCACCTATAGTTAGCAATACTGTCTTATATACTTAAATTTTTATTAGAACTATAAGGTAATTCTTATGTTAAGTGTTCTTATCATAATTATAATACTAGTAATAATAAGTAAAGAGGATGTGAAGAAATTTTGGAGTTAACAGATATTTTTATGACAGATTGCAGTGTCTACTTATATCCAGATTTATAAAGTTGTACATATTAAATACGTATAGCTTTTTGTATGTCAACTGTACCTCAATAAAGTGGGTTTTTTTAAAGTATAAAAAAAGGTACGCCTGTAGTCCTGGCTACTCAGGAGGGTGAGGCTGGAGGATCACTTGAACCCAGAACTTTGGGTCTAGTCTCAGCAACATAGTGAGATCTCATCTATAAATTAAAAAAAAAAAAGACATCACAGTATCAAGGCTGGCAATCTTTTCTGTGGCTTTCATCGTACTGCTTGAGAACACACAGGATTATAATGAAATATGAGGTATCCTAATTACAGCAACTATATAAAAAATAAAGTAAAAGGAATTTTTACTTTCAGGATGTAAAGAAATGAGAAACAGGAATAAGATTGTTGAAACGTAAACAGGAAGAATCAGCAATATGAGAAACATGCAAATGAATAGAATGAAAGATCTCTGCCATAGAGAATTCTAATTTAATTTGCATTTAGCAAGTATTTCATGACACAGCTTCATACACTTTACCACTAATATAGCCAAGACAGTGGTACCCAAATTTTGGCTGAAATTTGAATCCCCTGGCAACCTGGTATAACCCTCAGAGGCTGCCCCTTTTTAATAAGCCTGCCCCTCTCTGTTCTTTCTGAGTTCTGGTGTTCTGATATGTACTAAAGTTTGAAAGCCAGTAGTGAAGAAAAATACACAGAGGGAAAACTCATAATGTCACCAGTAGCTGTAATTATTTCCCAAAAGACAGAACAGAAAACGATTCTTTTCCCTCAGTACCCATGCAAACCTGTTTTCTGAGGCAAATTCTGACTTCACTCTGATTTTTTGAGGTCCATTACACTCTCCAAGGAAACAATCACCACTCCAAGGTGACTTCAGGTATGTTTCTCTCTTCCATTTGGCCTTCAGGAGCCTTCCTTCTGAAGACCTATGGCAGCATAGGCTGTTCCTAAGGCAACCAGCCTCCTCTCTGGACAATTGCAGAAGGGCTGGTCAGGGCAGCCTGTGCCTTTAGGCTTTTCTAGCAGCCATTTCTGCTCCATGACCCCAGGCTCACAAAGCAACCTCTCACCCTGAATCCCTCTTACTTAAGCTTTGAGGGGAGTTGAAGGAGACATTTCCCATCAGTCCAACTCAATAATCTCAACTTGAAATATAATTAAAACTAAATAGCATGAAAAGGTACAACAGAAACCAATTGGCCACAATGTATTAGATAAAGACAACAAAAGTGCAACAATAGCCATAGTATTTGAAGTATTGAAAGTTGCTTTTTTAACATGAGTAAAAAAGGGTCATTAAGATAATATGAGGTAAAACTCATAAAACATATCAAAACACATAAAGCAAAATTCTTAGTATTTAGCAATAATTTGACATAGAATTATTCAATGTTATACATAGTGCCTGTCCTTTAAACAATTTTACGGTATATTAAAAATTAGAATAATGAAATTCAGAATTTTATATATATCAAATTTTGTAAGCATTTAAACAGTTAACCAGTGCACATGATCCTTTAAGAACTATATATATAATAAGATCTATATATAAATAATATAGATAGTTTTATATATATATAGTTTATAAAATATATATAAAATATACATAAAATATATAGTATAT